>NC_141018.1:41642187-41893115 GCF_052327205.1 Somniosus microcephalus
AGCTACAACACTGACATCTACCTGACAATGTGGAAAACTGCCCAGGTATGTCCTGTCCACAAAAAGCAGGACAAAGCCAATTACCGCCCCATCAGACTACTCTCAATCATCAGCAAAATGATGGAAGCTGTTGTCGACAGCGCTATCAAGCGGCACTAACTCACCAATAACCTGCTCACTGATGCCCAGTTTGGGTTCCGCCAGGACCACTTGGCTACAGACTTGGTCCAAACATGTACAACAGACCTGAATTCCAGAGGTGAGGTGAGAGTGACTGCCCTTGACATCAAGGCAGCATTTGACCGAGTGTGGCATCAAGGGGCCCTAGTAAAATTGAAGTCAATGAGAATCAGGGGGGAAAGTCTCCACTGGCTGGAGTCATACCTAGCACAAAGGAAGATGGTTATGGTTATTGGAGGTCAATCATCACAGCCCCAGGACATCGCTGCAGGAGTTCCTCAGGACAGTGTCCTAGGCCCAACCATCTTCAGCTGTGATGCGCTATCAATTACTCATAAAAGACTGAGAGTTAAGAGAGTAACTAAAGGCTTTTATTAACAAAAGAATGAAGGTCTGCCTCGAGTGGTCAACCGGTCCAGAAATACAAAGGGCTGGGGAGCAGTCACCTTTATACTAGGACTTGTGGGAGGAGTCAGCCGAGGCATGTCCAGGCATGTGCACAGTGGAATACAAACAGTGGTTTACCACATTCACCCCTTGTTTAAAATTGAGTCCGGCGGGGTGAAGTGTATTAAAAGTTAGTGTATTGGAGTCTCTCCGGAGGTCTTGTCTGCCGCTGTGATCGGCGTGGCGACGGCAGGGGTAGTGGAGCTTCCGGCGTCGAGTCCTGCGTAGGCTGTGGCACAGGCGTGTCGTCCTCGTAGATGTCGAGCGGGTCGCGGGGCCCAGGCCTGCCGTCTGCTGGGGCTGGATATCGGATCGTGGGGGGGGGTGGTAGTGAGTAGTGGGTTACTGCGGCCCCCGAGGGTGCAAGGTCTCTTATGGAGACTGTGTCCTCCCGCCCGTCCGGGTATGCAATGTAAGCATACTGGGGGTTGGCGTGGAGGAGGTCGACCCTCTCAACCAGGGGGTCCGTTTTATGGGTCCTCACGTGTCTTCTCAGTAGGACCAGCCCTGGGGACGTCAGCCATGGCGGTAGCGATGTCCCCGATGTGGACTTCCTTGGGAAGACAAACATTTTCTCATGAGGGGTGGCGTTAGTGGCAGTGCAGAGCAGTGACCGAATAGAGTGGAGCGCATCGGGGAGCACATCCTGCCAGCGGGAGGTTGGAAGGCCCCTAGACTTTAAGGCTAGCAGGGCGGCCTTCCAAACTGTCGCATTTTCTCTTTCCACCTGTCCGTTCCCCCGGGGGTTGTAACTGGTGGTCCTGCTCGTGGCAATACCCCTAGTTAGCAGGTACTGACGGAGTTCATCGCTCATAAACGATGAGCCCCGGTCGCTATGGATATAGCTGGGGAAACCGAACAGGGTGAAGAGGTCGTTCAGACATTTAATGACCGTGGCACTGGTCATGTCCAGGCAGGGGATGGCGAACAGGAAACGGGAGTACTCATCAATAATATTGAGGAAGTACACATTGCGGTCGGAGGAGGGGAGAGGCCCTTTAAAATCAACGCTCAGGCGCTCGAAGGGGCGAGTGGCTTTTATCAGGTGGGCCCTGTCTGGTCTATAAAAGTGCGGTTTGCACTCAGCGCAGACTTGGCAGTTCCTGGTCATGGTCCTGACCTCCTCAATAGAGTAAGGCAGGTTGCGGGCCTTGATGAAGTGGAAGAACCTGGTGACCCCCAGGTGGCAGAGGTCACTGTGGAGGGCCCGCAGTCTATCGATCTGCGCGCCGGCGCAGGTGCCACGCGATAGCGCATCCGGGGGTTCATTGAGCTTCCTGGGCCGGTACAAGATCTCGTAATTGTAGGTGGAAAGTTCGATTCTCCACCTCAAGATCTTGTCATTTTTGATTTTGCCCCTCTGCTTGTTGTTAAACATGAAAGCAACTGAACGCTGGTCAGTGAGCAGGGTAAATCGTTTTCCGGCCAGGTAGTGCCTCCAATGACGCACAGCCTCCACAATTGCCTGGGCCTCCTTCTCAACAGCGGAGTGTCTGGTCTCCAGGCCTTGGAGGGTTCGTGAAAAGAAGGCCACGGGTCTCCCCGCCTGATTGAGGGTAGCGGCCAGGGCAAAGTCGGACGCGTCGCTTTCCACCTGGAAGGGGATGGATTCGTCCACTGCGTGCATGGTGGCTTTGGCAATGTCCTCCTTGATACGGTGGAAGGCTAAGCGGGCCTCTGCCGTCAAGGGAAAAGAGGTGGACTTGATCAGCGGACGGGCCTTGTCCGCATAGTAGGGGACCCACTGGGCGTAATAGGAGAAAAACCCTAGGCACCTCTTCAGGGCCTTGAGGCAGTGGGGCAGTGGGAGTTTCATAAGGGGACGCATCCGGTCGGGATCGGGGCCGATGACTCCGTGTTCCACAACACAGCCAAGGATGGTGAGGCGGTTTGTGCGGAATATGCACTTCTCCTTGTTATATGTCAGGTTCAGGAGTTGGGCGGTGCGGAGGAATTTTTCGAGGTTTGCGTCATGGTCCTGCAAGTCACGGCCGCAGATGGTCACATTGTCCAGATATGGGAAAGTGGCCTGCAACGCATTTTGATCTACCATCCGGTCCATCTCCCTTTGGAAGACGGAGACCCCGTTGGTGACGCCAAAGGGAACCCTAAGGAAGTGATAGAGGCGGCCGTTTGCCTCAATGGCAGTATACTGGCGGTCCTCAGGGCGGATAGGGAGCTGGTGGTACGCTGATTTCAGGTCAATGGTCGAGAAGACGCGGTACTGCGCGATCTGGTTGACCATATCAGCTATGCGGGGGAGTGGGTAGGCGTCCAGCAGGGTGTAGCGATTTATTGTCTGGCTGTAGTCGATGACCAGGCGCTGCTTCTCGCCGGTCTTAACGACCACAACCTGGGCTCACCAGGGGCTGGTGCTGCCCTCAATAATCCCTTCCTTCAGGAGCCGCTCCACTTCGGTTTTAATGAAAACCCTGTCCCCGGCACTGTATCGCCTGCTCTTTGTGGCGATGGGCTTACAGTCGGGGGTGAGGTTAGCAAACAGTGGGGGGGGGGGGGGGGGGGTGACTCTGAGTGTGGAGAGGTTGCACCTGGTGCGCGGCGGGCAATTTGGAAACTGCTGGCTGCGGACTGTGAGTGGGGGTAGGGGTCCACCGTACGCCATCGTAACACTTTTAAGGTGGCACCTAAAATCTAACCCCAGCAGGACAGCAGCGCAGAGGTCGGGCAGGACCAGAAGTTTAAAATGATCATACACAGTCCCGTCTACTACGAGTGTCACCACGCAGTAGCCGCCGATGTCCGCCGACTGGGACTCGGAGGCCATGGAAATCCGCTGGTGCGCAGGCAGGACTGGGAGAGAGCAACGCCGCACCGTGTCGGGGTGGATGAAGCTCTCCGTGCTCCCAGAGTCAAAAAGGCAGATTGTATCGTGACCATTTACCTTAATGTCCATTGTGGAACTGGCCAGCTGGTGCGGTCTCGCTTGGTCCAGTGTAACGGATGCCAGCGTAGGGGTCGGTGTGTCGCTGCGGGTATCAGATGAGGCGGTGTTGGGGGCCTGCTGCGTTCCGGCTGTCGTCCAAGATGGCGGCGTCCATGATCCCCATGTGGCTGGAGGTGTCCAAAATGGCTGCTGTACCGGTGGTTCGCACATGGCCGGGGAGGCCCAAGATGGCGGCCCGCATGGCCCACACGCGGCGCTGCTGGGGTTCGGGGTGGCTTTTGCCCTGCAGACGTTAGCGTAGTGTCCCTTCTTCCTGCAGCCCGAGCAGATCGCGTTTTTCGCCGGGCAGCGCGCTCTGGGGTGTTTTGCCTGGCCACAGAAGTAGCATTTCTGGCCTTGGGGCACTGCTGTCTGGCCTTGGGACACTGCTGCGGTAGTTGGGCCGTTGCTGGGGTGTGGCTGGGGTGGCACGGCGCTATGAGGCGGTCCTACCGTGTCCCAGGCTGTCATTCCCCGCGGCGTCCACGGTGCAGAGGAGTAGGCATCCATGCCCCGGTAAGCTGCATCCAATGATAGTGCGAGTTCAGAGGCCTTGTTGAGGTCGAGGTCACTCTGCTCCAACAGTCGCTGTCGGGTGTAATTGGATCTGTAGCCCGCTACAAAAGCGTCCCGGATAAGTTCCTCTGTGTACACGGCGGCCTTTACATCCTTACAACCACAGGCCCGGCCAAGCACAGACAGTGCCTGAAGGTATTCCACGGTCGATTCCCCAGGTTGTTGTTTACGACTCCCCAGAAGGTGCCTGGCGTACACTTCGTTCACTGGGCGCGTGTACTGGTCCTTGAGGAGCTTGATAGCGTCCGCGTACGAGGTCGCGTCTTGGATGACCAAGTACACTCGGTGGTTCACTTTGGAGGTCAGGACATCCAGTTTGTCCTCGTCCGATTTGATTGCTGCGGAGGCGGTCAGGAATTTTTCGAAACACTTAAGCCAGTGAGTAAACTTGGTGGATGAGTCTGCCTCCCGATGATCTAAGTCCAGGCATGCTGGTGTGAGGATCTTCTCCATTATAAAAATTTTGTTAATAAAATTGATGCGCTATCAATTACTCATAAAAGACTGAGAGTTAAGAGAGTAACTAAAGGCTTTTATTAACAAAAGAATGAAGGTCTGCCTCGAGTGGTCGACTGGTCCAGAAATACAAAGGGCTGGGGAGCAGTCACCTTTATACTAGGACTTGTGGGAGGAGTCAGCCGAGGCATGTCCAGGCATGTACACAGTGGAATACAAACAGTGGTTTACCACAAGCTGCTTCATCAATGACCTTCACTCCATCATAAGGTCAGAAGTGGGGATGTTCGCTGATGAATGCACAGTGTGTTCAGCTCCATTTGCAACTCCTCAGATAATGAAGTAGTCCATGCCCGCATGCAGCAAGACCTGGACGACATTCAGGCTGGGGCTGACAAGTGGCAGGTAACATTTGCGCCACACGAGTGCCAGGCAATGACTATCCACAACAAGCGTGAGTCTAACCACCACCACTTGACATTCAATGGCATTACCATCGCCGAATCCCTCACCATGAACACTCTGGGGGTAACCATTGACCAGAAACTTAACTGGACCAGCCACATAAATACTGTGGCAAAAAGAGCAGGTCAGAGGCTGGGTATTCTGTGGCCAGTGTCTCACCTCCTTACTCCCCAAAGCTTTTCCACCATCTACAAGACATAAGTTAGGAGTGTGATGGAATACACTCCACTTGCCTGAATGAGTGCAGCTCCAACAACACTCAAGAAGCTCGACACCATCCAGGACAAAGCAGCCACTTGGCACCTCATCCACCACCTTAAGCATTCACTCCCTCCACCACCGGCACACCGTGGCTGCAGTGTGTACCATCTACAAGATGCACTGCAGCAACTCGCCAAGGCTTCTTCGGCAGCACCTCCCAAACCCGCGACCGCTACCACCTAGAAGGACAAGGGCAGCAGGCGCATGGGAACACCATCACTTGCAAGTTCCCTTCCAAGTTACACACCATCCTGACTTGGAAATATATTGCCGTTCCTTCATCGTCGCTGGGTCAAAATCCTGGAACTCCTTCCCTTACAGCACTGTGGGAGCACCTTCACCTCACAGACTGCAGTGGTTCAAGAAGGCAGCTCACTGCCACCTTCTCAAGGGCAATTACGAATGCCCACATCCCATGAACAAATAATAAAAAGAAATGTGTTGCTGAGGGAAATTCTCCTGGGAGCTAACCATGAATATGTAATGACCCCTGACAAGGGTGGCAATCATGGCAGGTTGAGACAGCAGGCTGTATGCAGGGTGGGCTAAAGAAAAGCCAGCCCTGGGTGTGAAATGTTGAAAAATGTTCCATTCTTGCACTAAATTTATCACACAACTTACATTGTGAATTTAGCCTTTTACAAAATCTTGTAGCGCAATATTTTGAGGCTCTGGTTCAAAAATGTCTTTTTTTCCCAATCTCTGGTATAGTGTTCTACTGAATGCAGCAATGGAACCCAGTACCGGGATGTAATATGCATCAGAAAAACACAAGACAATTTTACAGTGGTGAACTCTTATGAATGCGCTGCCCTGAACAGACCTCCTACTCAGCAATCCTGCTACCTCAAGCCATGTGGTGCAAAATGGTTTTATACTGAATGGAGCACAGTGAGTATCAAGTCTGATTGAGTACTTCTCAGTGTATATTAATTATTAAACAATCCCTTCCACATATATAGCTGGTCCAGATGCTGGGAAATCAGAATTAAAAACAAATGTAAAATTCAGGAAATGTAAACTATGTGGAACATTTCTTCTTTCAATCTGACTTAGGGCATTTCCTAATTTCTTTTTCTGTTACCTTGATGATTGTGTAGGTGCTGCTTCCTACTATTACTTTGATCTGAAGAAGTTAATTGACTGCTCTTATTTCCACTCATGTGATTTATATCACTCTTCCCTCACCTTCCTGGACTTCTCCCTCTGTCTCATTCTCTGTACCTGAACAATGAGCCTTCCACAAGTATCTATTACAAGCTCAAAGAATCCGACTACCACTTGGAATATAGAAACATAGAAGATAGGAGCAGGAGTAGGCCATTCAGCCCCTCGAGCCTGCTCCGCCATTCAATGCGATCATGGCTGATCATCCAAATTCAGTACCCTGTCCCTGCTTTCTCCCCATAACCCTTGATCCCTTTAGCCTTAAGAAATATATCCAACTCCTTCTTGAATATATTTAATGAATTGGCCTCTACTGCCTTCTGTGGTAGAGAATTCCACAGGTTCACCACTCTCTGGGTGAAGAAATTCCTTCTCATCTCTGTCCTAAATGGCTTACCCCTTATCCTTAGACTGTGACCCCCTGGTTCTGGACTCCCCGACCATCGGGAACATCCTTCCTGCATCTAGTCTGTCTAGTCTTGTTAGAATTTTATAAGTTTCAATGAGGTCCCCTCTCATTCTTCTAAACTCCAGCAAGTACAAGCCCAATCGACCCAATCTCTCCTCATACGTCATTCCTGCCATCCCGGGTATCAGCCTGGTGAATCTTCGCTGCACTCCCTCCATGGCAAGAACATCCTTACTCAGATAAGGCGACCAAAACTGCACACAATACTCAAGATGTGGTCTCACCAAGGCCCTGTACAACTGCAGCAAGACATCCTTGTTCCTGTACTCAAACCCTCTCGCTACGAAGGCCAACATACCATTTACCTTCTTAACCGCCTGCTGCACCTGCATGCTTACCTTCAGCGACTGGTGCACAAGGACGCCCAGGTCTCGTTGCACTTCCCCTTCTCCCAATCTATTGCCATTCAGATAATAATCTGCCTTCTTGTTTTTGACACCAAAGTGGATAACCTCGCATTTATCCACGTTATATTGCATCTGCCATGCTTCTGCCCAATCACCCAACCTGTCCAAATCATAATGGAGTTTCTCGGCATCCTCCTCACAGCACACACGCTCACCCAGCTTTGTATCGTCTGCAAACTTGGAGATATTACATCTAGTTCCCCCGTCCAGATCATTAATATATATTGTGAATAGCTGGGGTCCAAGGACCGATCCTTGCGGTACCCCACTAGTCACTGCCTGCCACTCGGAAAAAGAGCCGTTTACTCCAACTCTTTGCTTTCTGTCCGCCAACCAGTTCTCTATCCAAGTCAATACTTTGCCCCCAATCCCATGTGCCTTAACTTTACATGCTAATCTCTTATGCGGGACCTTATCGAAAGCCTTTTGAAAGTCCAAATACACCACATCCACTGGTTCTCCCTTATCTATTTTACCAGTTATATCCTCAAAAAATTCCAGTAGATTAGTCAAGCACGATTTACCTTTCGTAAATCCATGTTGACTTTGTCCAAGTGCTCTGCTATTACATTTTTATAATGTACTCTAGCATTTTCCCCACTACCGATGTCAGGCTTACCGGTCTGTAATTCCCCGTTTTCTCTCTATCACCTTTTTTGAACAGTCGGGCAACATTAGCTACCCGCCAATCCATGGGTACTGTTCCAGAGTCTATCGAATTTTGGAAGATGACCAGCAATGCATCTACTATTTCTAGGGCCACTTCCTTAAGTACCCTAGTGTTAAGTCCATGAATGATTGAGACATGGACTAGCAGGAGAGAAACAAAGAGATCTTTACTGGTGAAAGGCATAAACGAATCTAAACAACAGAGGCTCGCTAGCGCCTTTTATACAGGGGTGGTCACTGCCGGTACTGCAGTCTGAGACCAGTTATTCTCTTAAAGGTACATACACAACAATTCCTCCCCTTTTAGATAAACAGTACATAACATTCATTTAACAACTAATGATAACGAATTACAATCACAATTACTGTTGCTAGATACATTGGTTAAGTTTAAGCAATTATAAGTTCAGTCTTTGAGGAGGCTTCCTGATTCTGTCTGGATAACGCCTCTTTGGGGTATCAGGTTCTTCTGGCAATGTTGAGTCGGAATCAATGTCGTTGTTTGGTTCATCTGCTTCCAATATTACCGGTTCTGCGGTAGCTGCAATTGGAACGTCGATTTCATTACCAGGTGTATCAGATCGTGGTGTGGAGTTGACGTTTTCCAGTGACTCTAGAACCTGGTCAGCATGGCATCTTACAATGCTCTCCCCAACGTCCACGGTATACATGAGAGGTCCTTGTCGTGTACAAATCGTTCCTGGCTGCCATTTCTCAGTGCGGTAGTCCCGGGCCAAAACTGGTTGACCTGTCTTAAAACTCCTGGTCGGCCTTTCATTCACATTCTGAAACTGCCTGTTCTCCACATCTCTTCGGATGTTTGGCTTAACCAAATCCAAGCGGCATCGTAGCCTTCGATTGAAGAACATCATGGCTGGAGTTTGGTTGGTAACCGCATGTGTCGCATTCCGGTAGGCAAACAAGAAGTTGTCCACCTTGTGTTGTAGGGGTATATCTTCATTACACATTGCCTTGATAGCCTTCTTGAATGTTTGGACAAACCTCTCGGCCAATCCATTAGTGGCTGGATGATATGGTGCAGATGTGTAATGCTTAACACCATTGTTCTTTAAGAACCTCCGGAACTCTTCAGACACAAACTGTGGGCTATTGTCAGAGCAAATCTGTTCAGGCAGCCCATTCCTGGCGAATATGGTTCGTAAAACTGTGATAGTTTTTTCCGTGGTGGTTGAGGACATTTTTATTACCTCTGGCCACTTTGAATGTGCATCCACCGCAATTAAAAACATCGAGTCCATGAAGGGACCAGCAAAATCAATGTGCACCCTTTGCCATGGAGATGAGGGCCACTCCCATGGATGCAGAGGAGCTTGTGGTGGGGCGTTTTGGACCTTCTGGCATCCTGCACAGCTCTTGGTCATCTCTTCGATTTCTCTATCGATTCCCGGCCACCACACAAATGCTCTGGCTAAGCTCTTCATTTTTACCCCACCCAGATGACCCTCATGAAGCTCATTGAGCACTCTATCCGTCAACTTAGGTGGAATTACTACTCTGGATCCACACATCAAGGTTCCTCTGCACACTGACAGCTGTTCTCTTCTTGGCGAAAATGCTGGCAGCAGTGGTTCACCATGTGCTGGCCATCCCTTCACCGCTAAATCATAGACCCGTGATAGTGTCGGGTCATTCCGTGTTTCCTTTTCTATGTTTGCATTCGTCACAGGGAGACATTCGACTATGGTCGAGTGGAATAACTCCATTGGATCCACTGCAAGGTCTTCTTCTTCCACCGTCGGCAACGGTAGACGTGACAATCCATCAGCATTTCCATGCTGTTTAGTTCCTTTGTACTCGATGTCATACTGGTGTGCCCCTAGGAAAAGGGACCATCTCTGCAGCCGTTGTGCTGTCATTATCGGTACGCCCTTCTGAGGGTTGAAAATGGAGACAAGAGGTTGATGATCAGTAAGTAGAGTAAATTTCTGACCGTGCAGATAGTGATTGAACTTCTTCACCCCCCACACTAGGCTGAGGGCCTCTCTGTCAATCTGGGCGTAGTTACACTCGGCAGAAGTTAACGAGCGTGACGCAAAAGCTATCGGCCTCTCCAAACCATCAAGGAATTTATGTGACAGTACCGCCCCAATGCCGTAGGGAGCCGCATCACACGCCAGCCTGATTGGCAGTGCTGGGTTGTAGTGAGCCAATACTTCCTTCGAAGTGATTAAGTCCTTACTCTTCTGAAAAGCACGTTTACAATCATCGCTCCATTTCCATGCTACCCCCGTTCGTAGCAGGGCGTTCAGTGGGTGCAGAATTGTCGACAAATTCGGCAAAAACTTATGATAGTAATTCACCAACCCGAGGAATGACCTCAGTTGCGACACATTTTCAGGCGCTGGGGCCTTAACAACCGCTTCAATTTTGTCAGGGGACTTATGTAACCCCTCTTCATCAATCACGTGGCCACAATACGATATCTGTTTCTTAAAAAATTTGCACTTGGGACGGTTGGCTCGCAGCCCATGTTCCCGTAGTCTAGTGAGCACCTGTTCTAGGTTGTTAAGGTGTTCACTGTCATCTTCACCTGTTACAAGGATGTCGTCCAAGTAACACTGAGTCCCCGGAATCCCTTGCAGGACTTGTTCCATCGCTCTTTGCCATATCGCCGGAGCCGATGCCACTCCGAATACCAATCGATGATACTGGTAAAGACCTTTGTGAGTGTTTATCGTGAGATACTTCCTAGAGGACTCTTCAACCTCCATCTGCAAATATGCTTGTGCTAGGTCAATTTTTGTAAAACGCTTCCCTCCAGACAGTGAGGCGAAGATGTCTTCTATCCTTGGAAGAGGATATTGTACTGTGTGAAGGACAGGGTTCACCGTCACCTTGAAATCCCCACAGATGCGAATCTTCCTTGGCTCTCCGGACTTATTGCTTAACGTTTTCTTCATGACATGAACGATGGGTGTCGCCCACTCGCTCCAGTCAACCTTAGACAACACGGCCGCCTTCTCCAGATTCTCCAGCTCTGCCTCGACGGCTGGACGAATTGCATATGGTACCGGTCTCGCTTTGAAAAACTTGGGAACTGCATTCTCTTCTATTTTTAACGAGGCGGTTACGCCTTTAAGCGTGCCCAGTTCTTGTTGAAATACCTCTTTGGCGTTAGCTAAGATTGTTGACAATCGTCCAGGAGTGACGTCTTCATCTTTTTTACCGTCCACCGTCATTGCATGAATGGAATACCAATCTAAGTTTATCTTCCTGATCCATTCCTGTCCCAATAACGGTGGTCCACCATTTGGCAGTATATAGAGATACAATTTCTGTATTTTCTTGCCATTGTATTCGACAGGCACCCTTATTTTTCCTCTGGGGTATACTTTTTGCCCCGTATACGTCGTCAAGACGATGGATGTCTCTCTCAAGGGTATGTGTGAAAATAGCCGCTCATAGTCTCGTCGATTCATGATGGTTAGCGCTGATCCTGTATCCAATTCCATTTTAACTTGGGACCCTGCTATCGTGAGGGTGACCCAAATGGTTCGGTGATCCTCTTTTGTGATTACATTGTGAAGTTTGAGACAGCTTAATCTCCTGTTCTCGGATTCACTATCGCTCATCTGGTCTTCGGAACTACTGTCCGTCATCTTTTGTACTTTCTTGTACGGTTCCTTAGTAGCCTTTTTGTTGTCGCTGTTCTTCTTCCCAGACCTACAAACTCGTGCAATGTGTCCAATCTTCCCGCATTGTCTGCATATTTTGTCTTTGGACCAGCAGTCCTTCTGGTCATGGTTAGTTCTGCCGCAGCAATAACATTTTGCAAATCTCCGTGTCATTTCGTGGGTGCCGTATTCCTGTGGTTTTTGTTGAATTTCTGCAGCTCCCCTGGCTGCTGCTTCATACGATACTGCCACGCTGAAAGCCTTATCTAGCGTCAGCTCTTTTTCTGCGAGTAACTTCTTCTGTGTTCCTTCACTCAGGAGTCCACGGACGAATTTGTCCCGTAGGGTATCTGCCAGTTCTGCTCCGAACTGGCAGTGCTTTGATAGCTTGCGTAGTTCCGTAAGATACTCAGCATTGCTCTCATCTTTGTGCTGAGTTCTCCTGTGGAATTTAAATCTTTCTGCTATCAACAGCGGTGCAGGGTTTAAGTGCTCCTGTAGAACAGCAACAATTTCGTTAAAACTCTTCGCCTTCGGTTTGGCTGGAGTAATCAGATCCCGCAATAGGCCGTACATTCTAGCGCCCATTACGTTTAGCAATATTGATGCCTTTTTCCCCTCCGCTATTTCATTTGCCTCGAAATATACCTCGACTCTTTCCACATACGTGGTCCAGTCCTCTAATGTATTATCAAAAGCAGTGATACAGCCAGTCTTCGGCATCTTGCAAATCTAAAATGGCGCCTCCCGCGCTTTGCCTTCTTCTCCGATTTAACAAAATGGCGCCTCCCGCGCTTTTCCTTCTTCCCCGCTGTTGTTAGCGCTGCTTTCCACGGTTTCTTGCGCGTATTCTTTTTCTTTTATTATTTTCCCGTCGTGGAGCGGACCCTCTGGGACACTTCCCTCCCTCTTCTGAGGTCCGAACGCTGCCCAGCTTCGAAACACCGGCCGCGCCCTGTATGCTCCACCCTCTCTCCTTGCTTCCCGACTCGCTGCCCGGCCCCGTTGCAGCCCAGGAAGGATCAGAGCACTACCTGCCACCAGCCCGATTAGCTGGGAAACCACGGACCGAGGAACCCAGCCTGGCTCTGGACAGTCTCTCCTGCAAGCCTTGAACCCGATGATTGATGGTCGACGCCCGTTTCTCGAGTTTCAATGGCCTATTTCTTTTTTTCTTCTGGCTCCGACCTTCAACACGTCGTCGGAGCTGCTGCTGAGTTGCAGGTAAGTTCGTTTCTAACTCGTCGCCAGTGTTAAGTCTGTGAATGATTGAGACACGGACTAGCAGGAGAGAAACAAAGAGATCTTTACTGGTGAAAGGCATAAACGAATCTAAACAACAGAGGCTCTCTGGCACCTTTTATACAGGGGTGGTCACTGCCGGTACTGCAGTCTGAGACCAGTTATTCTCTTAAAGGTACATACACAACACCTAGGATGTAGATTATCAGGCCCTGGGGATTTATCAGCCATCAATCCCATCAATTTCTCTAACACCATTTCCCTACAAATACTGATTTTTATCAGTTCCCCCCTTTCATTAGACCCTATTTTCTCCGACATCTCTGGGAGGTTATTTGTGTCCTCTGTGAAGACAGAACCAAAGTATGTATTTAATTGGTCTGCCATTTCTTTGTTCCCCTTTATAAATTCCCCTGATTCTGACTGCAAGGGACCTACGCTTAACTTCACCAATCTTTTTCTCTTCACATATCTATAAAAGCTTTTACAGTCAGTTTTTATGTTCCCTGAAAGCTTACTCTGATACTCTATTTTCCCCCTCTTAATTAATCCATTTGTCCTCTTTTGTTGAATCCTAAACTGCTCCCAATCCTCAGGTTTACTGCTTTTTCTGGCCAATTTATATGTCCTCTCCTTGGATCTTATGCTATCCCTAATTTCCCTTGTATGCATCTTCCCACCTTGTTTGAAACCTCTTCTTGTAGTTTCTGTCAGATCTACTCCAGTGATTCCATTTACTTCTGAAATATTCTTGTCTTCTGCTAAGAATTTCCCTAGCCTGTGGTTGACAAAGCTGTCACTTCTACTGTCACCCCTCTCACAACAACCATGGTGTCCTTCTTGCCCTTGCCTTCCATCAAACTAGTTTTCACAGCGGCCAGATTGTCTTCAGACATTTCTTAAAGTGATCTCACCAAGCACAACTTTCTCTTTTCTCTTGGCTTTGTACAATAATTGTTCACTGCACAACTCCCTTGTTCAATTTTCCATGACCCTATCTTGGCTGCTCTTCACAAAGGCAGTTTCCCATGGAATCACGACAGATGCAATCCTGCCCATTCATTCTTCCCACATAAGCGGCAGGCAACCCAAACACATTTTCTGTGTGAGACAGCAATTTAGATGTACTTCTTCCAATCACGTATATTGTATTCATTGCTCATTCTGCAGTCTCTTTTGTATTGGGAAAATAAAACATAAATGGGGTGGCTGCTTTGCTGAACATATATTTTGACTATCTTCAATGTTTGACTTATATTTAGTACGCGTAGGCTTCAAGTTGGAAGAATGGGGCCATGAAATTGGGAGGTCTAGCGCCGGCCATTAAGGCCGGATTTGCTGAAAAAATGGCAGAGGTCGGCAGCGCTGCCGTTGCCCGCGGTTGCCGGCCACATGTAAATTATGCAGATTGTGACCTCAATCGGCATGCAACGCCTGAATTGACGCACGACTGTGATTTTGGACATCGCCGCTCTTGATACTGCCCTCTCCAAACTACGCATGGAAGCACGTGCATGCAGCAGTACTACAGAGACGCTGCCAGCACTTCTTAAAGGGATACACACATCTTTCAGGCAAGTTTAGATTTTAGCTTTTGGACTTTTTTTTACATTTTATTGGAGTAGTGGCTTAGCGCAATACATTAAAAAAGTTGTTAAAGTGTGCAGGGAGTGCTGCTGGATGCTATCAAGGCTTTGGATGTTAAAGGAAGGCCTTTGAGAACACCACTTGCTCACAGTCCTGGGGCTCTAGTTGCAGACCCCCTTGGGCTGCAACATCACATGGAGATGAAGCAGAGGCTGTGAAGAGGACAAGCTACTCGTAGAGGGAAGAGGAAGAAGCAGAAGAGGAAGAGATAGAAGCAGAAGAGGAGGAAGCAGAAGAGGAAGAAGCTGAAAAAGAAAAAGCAGAAGGAAGGCGGCAATCTTCACTCTCTCCCTCTTCTTGTTGACCCATTGGCTGGGCAGGCTGGATGTTTTGGGTGTCTGAAATGAGGAAGGCACAAGGGTAGGGCTGTGGTGAGGGGAGGGCCGGAAAGCAGGAGGTGTATGCTTACACCATGTGCAGCTTGTACAACAGAAGATATTGTGGGATGAGGGGGAAGTGGGATGTGAGAAGGGGGGATAACGTATGAGGATACCAGCATTTTGTATTCTTTTAGCCCTGCTGCTGGCCAAGGGCTCAGTCATGCCCCAGCCAAGAATGGGTAGCACCGTCTCCGCCAAGGGGGTAAGGTAAAGCTAGGAATATGAGGTGTGCCTCGAGTTTGGTAGCGATTGTTGGTAGGTGAGTGATTGGGGGGGTTGTGCATTGAGCAGTGTGTGAGGCTAATAGTGCAGTTGGTAGGAGACAGCTTTTGAAGATGCATTCACTGACCTTGACCACTCGCCTGAGGTCGTGAAACTTCTTTGGGCATTGGAGTCAGGTCCTGTGGGCGACACTGCTAGCAGTGATGGCCTCAGTGATCTGGTCCCACACTCTTCTTTCTGGAGGGCCTCCTGGCCCCCTGTGGGTAGAGGACCTCACTTCCAGTGTTGACCCCCTGCACAAAGCTGGTGTGCCACATACAAGACCCTGGGTGCCCTTTCATAGAAGATAGGAGCAGGAGTAGGCCATTCGGCCACTTGAGCCTGCTCCGCCATTCAATGCGATCATGGCTGATCATCCAAATTCAGTACCCTGTCCCTGCTTTCTCCCCATATCCCTTGATCCCTTTAGCCTTAAGAAATATATCCAACACCTTCTTGAATATATTTAATGAATTGGCCTCTACTGCCTTCTGTGGTAGAGAATTCCACTGGTTCACCACTCTCTGGGTGAAGAAATTCCTCCTAATTTCTGTCCTAAATGGCTTACCCCTTATCCTTAGACTGTGACCCCTGGTTCTGGACTCCCCGACCATTGGGAACATCCTTCTTGCATCTAGTCTGTCCAGTCCTGTCAGAATTTTATAAGTTTCGATGAGATCCCCGCTCATTCTTCTAAACTCCAGCGAGTATAAGCCCAATCGACCCAATCTCTCCTCATACGTCATTCCTGCCATCCCAGGTATCAGCCTGGTGAATCTTCGCTGCACTCCTTCCATGGCAAGAACATCCTTACTCAGATAAGGCGACCAAAACTGCACACAGTACTCAAGATGTGGTCTCACCAAGGCCCTGTACAACTGCAGCAAGACATCCTTGTTCCTGTACTCAAATCCTCTCGCTACGAAGGCTAACATACCATTTGCCTTCTTAACCACCTGCTGCACCTGCATGCTTACCTTCAGCAACTGGTGCACAAGGACACCCAGGTCTCGTTGCACCTCCCCTTCTCCCAATCTATTGCCGTTCAGATAATAATCTGCCTTCCTGTTTTTGACACCAAAGTGGATAACCTCGCATTTATCCACGTTATATTGCATCTGCCATGCTTCTGCCCAATCACCCAACCTGTCCAAATCATCCTGGAGTTTCTCGGCATCCTCCTCACAGCACACACGCCCACCCAGCTTTGTGTCACCTGCAAACTTTGAGATATTACATCTAGTTCCCTTGTCTAGATCATTAATATATATTGTGAATAGCTGGGGTCCTAGGACCGATCCCTGCGGTACTCCACTAGTCACTGCCTGCCACTCGGAAAAAGACCCGTTTATTCCAACTCTGCTTTCTGTCTGCCAACCAGTTCTCTATCCAAGTCAATACCTTGCCCCCAATCCCATGTGCCTTAACTTTACACGCTAATCTCTTATGCGGGACCTTATCGAAAGCCTTTTGAAAGTCCAAATACACCACATCCACTGGTTCTCCCTTATCTATTTTACCAGTTACATCCTCAAAAAATTCCAGTAGATTTCCCTGGCCTGTTGAGCCATTTGTGTTACTGCTGAAGCACTTTTACCATTTTTTATGCGCAGAAGGCTGTAAGAGCTGCAGACTGCCTAGTTCTGAAGGTTTAAAAAAAATCTTTGCAGAAGGCAGTTCAGTTTTGAGGGCTAAAGAAAAGAAAGAAAGACTTACATTTATATAGCACCTTTCACGACCACTGGACGTCTCAAAGCATTTTACAGCCAATGAAGTACTTTTGGAGTGTAGTCACTGTTGTAATGAGGGAAATGCGGCAGCCAATTTGTGCACAGCAAGCTCCCACAAACAGCAATGTGATAATGATAATCTGTTTTTTTTTATTATGTTGATTGAGGGATACATATTGGCCAGGACACTGGGGATAACTCCCCTGCTTTTCTTTGAAATAGGATGGGATCTTTTACGTCCACCTGAGAGAGCAGACGGGGCCTCGGTTTAACATTTCATCCGAAAGACGGTACCTCCAACAGTGCAGCACTCCCTCAACACTGTGCTGGAGTGTCCGCTTAGTTTTAGGTGCTCAAGTCCCTGGAGTGAGACTTGAACCCACAACCTTCAGAGGCGAGTGTGCTACAGCCAACACTGCCATGTAAAGGAACAGGCTAGTATTAAGTAAAGGCAGCCTTGCTCCAGCGACAGAAACTTGGGCTCCCTGCTGAGCGCACAGCCTATCAGCAGCATGATAGTCACTGGGCTGTGCACTACAATCATTTAAATTAGCAGGATACACCAAATTGACATACTGCCTGCGCTTTCTGATTGGGTGTGGGCATATCTCGCATAATGGTGCCCATGCCCGTTTTCGGGCCTTATCAAATTTCACCCCCTGGATGTTTTACTTAAGCCTTCTCTACACAATTGGATTAATCCTGTTATGCCATTATATAGTTAAGTAAAATAGCATTACTAATAGGCTGAAGATTACCCTTTGTATATCATCCAGCACTTTCACCTTTTGTATTTTCACTTTTTCATACTTTATGGCTTTTTTAGAAATTTGTTCATGGGCTTTTAAATGATTAACTGTTTCCTTGTACTACTAGCTAACATATTTCAAGCATGACCCTTACTCCTGCCTTCCTGGTTTCAGTTCTGAGGAAGGTTCACTATCCAAACATTAACTTATCCTTTCACAACATATTCTATTTTTATTATTAATTGGTAGTATTTTAACAGATGAGACCCAAAAGTAAGTGGTATTATCTGTGCCATTCTTCAATCCTGTTTAGCTGTATTTTAAAGGATTCCATTTTTTAATTTGACTTTGGTGAACTTCTATGGTATCAGGCAGCCTAGCTGGTTGTGTGGTGGAGCTCTCCATTGCCACTGATGAAACACTAGCAGCACAAAGATTGTTAAGGTGCCATTTGAGATCTGACCTTATTAATCAAGTTTGAAGTAAAGCTCGGAGCCAATGAGAATCCTTCAGCTGAAAATCCATGATCCCACTCAGCCACAGTAACAGCATTGAGCAGGACTTCTCCTGTGCTGGCCACCTGTGCCTAACCCTGTTGGAATTCCTGGGATCAGGCAGTTAAATTAAAGTGGACAGTGTCCAGCCAGTATCAGTTCAGTTGGGGCACCTACATCAGGGAAAGGACAGAAATGTGGCATTCGACAGCTTCTGTGCTCCAGTACTACCAGCAAGTCCTGCCAAAGAACCTGGTGGGTGGGGGGCAGGGGGGCGGGTAGGAGAAGAGATGGCCCCTTTCAAAAAAGACCACTTTCCTTACGGTGCCCTATCACCTTCAGACAAATTGTCATGAGGAAACTGCCTTTCCAAAGTTGGTGGGCCCCACTTCTTCCACCTGGCAGTACTGTATGCTTGCTTCATGCAGCTGTTCATTGTACTGTATGCTTGCTTCATGCAGGTGTTCAGTAGTACTGTATGCTTGCTTCATGCAGGCATTCAGTAGTACTGTATGCTTGCTTCATACAGGCATTTAGTAGTATTGTATGCTTGCTTCATGCAGGTGTTCAGTAGTACTGTATGCTTGCTTCATGCAGGTGTTCAGTAGTACTGTATGCTTGCTTCATGCAGGTGTTCAGTAGTGCTGTATGCTTGCTTCATACAGGCGTTTAGTAGTACTGTATGCTTGCTTCATGCAGGTGTTCAGTAGTACTGTATGCTTGCTTCATGCAGGCGTTCAGTATTCTGGGGCAACAGAGGCCGGACTGGTGGGAATTCTCGTGGGTGATGTCATCTTGCCAATCCCACCCTTTTTTGATGTTAGAATCACCTTGCTGCCAACCCCCAGGTATATAGGCGCATAGGAACTGGAGGAGGCCATTCAGCCCCTCGAGCCTGTTCCGCCATTCAATGAGATCATGGCTGATCTGCGATCTAACTCTATATACCCACCTTTGGCCCATATCCCTTAATACTTTTGATTATCAAAAAGCTATCAATCTCCAATTTAAAATTAACAATTGATCTAGCATCAATTGCCATTTGCGGGCGAGAGTCCCAAACTTCTACCACCCTTTGTGTGTAGAAGCGTTTCCTAATTTCACTCCTGAAAGGTCTGGCTCTAATTTTTAGATTATGCCCCCTAGTCCTAGAATCCCCAACCAGCGGAAATAGTTTCTCTCTATCTACCCTTCTGTTCCCCTTAATATCTTAAAAACTTTGATCAGAATTCTTCTAAATTCTAGGTAATACAACCCTAATTTGTCTAATCTCTCCTCATAACTTACTTTGAAGTCCGGGTATCATTCTGGTAAACCTACGCTGCACTCCCTCCAAGGCCAATATATCCTTCCTGAAGTGTGATGCCCAGAACTGCTCACAGTTCTCCAGGTGTGGTCTAACCAGGGTTTTGTACAGCTGCCGCATAACTTCTAGCCCTTGTACTCTAGTCCTCTAGATATAAAGGCTAGCATTCCATTAGCCTTTTTGATTATTTTCTGTACCTGCTCATGACAGTTTAATGATCTATGTACCTGAACCCCAAGCCTCTTTGAACATTCACTGTTTTTAGCTTTTCACCATTTAGAAAATACCATATTTTATCCTTTTTAGGTCCAAAGTGGATGAACTCACATTTTTTTACATGGAAATCTATTTGCCACATTTTTGCCCATTCACTTAATCTATCAATATTCCTTTGCAATTTTATGCTTTCATCTACAATGTCAGCTGTGGCTAAGTGAGTAACACACTTGCCTCTGAGTCAGAAGGTTGTGGGTTCAAGTCCCACTCCAGGGACTTGAGCACATAAACCTAGGCTGACACTCCAGTGCAGTGCTGAGGGAGTGCTGCACTGTCGGAGGTACCATCTTTCAGATGAGACTTTAAGCTGAAGCCCCGTCTGCTCTCTCAGGTGGATGTAAAAGATCCCATGGCACTATTTTGAAGAAGAGCAGGGGAGTTATCCCCGGTGTCCTGGCCAATATTTATCCCTTAACCTAACAAAAACATCTGGTCATTATCACATTGTTGTTTGTGGGAGCATGCTGTGCGCAATTGGCTGCCGCGTTTCCCACATTACAACAGTGACCACACTCCAAAAGTACTTAATTGGCTGGAAAGCACTTTGAGACATCCGGTGGTCATGAAAGGCGCTATATAAATGCAAGTCTTTGGCCGCGATTTTATCATTGGCGGCGGGTTAGGTGAGGGTCAGGTGGTCAGCGGGTTCAGGTCCCGCCGCCGCTTTCAGCCGGTCAGAACTTGCAATTTTACCTTAATTGCCCTTTGAATCCCTGCGTGCGCGCTACCCGGCCCAATTAGTGGTTTCGGGTCTGCTGCTCGCCTCTGCTGACGTCTGTCAGCCAGCTGCATTTAAGGGTCCCATGCAGCCTTGTTTCATTCTTATCCTTTTATGTTGGTTTTCGTGCTGGCAACTGCTCCCATGACTGCCGCAAGAGCCAAGGCCTCTCCCCGCTTTGATGATGACTCCCTCCATGCTCTTGTGGATGGAGTGAGAGGGCGCAAGGAGGTACTATTCCCATTCTCTGGACGGAGGAAGTCTCCTCAGCAAAGCAAAGCAGCCTGGCTGCAAATTACTGAGGAGGTCAGCTCCAGATCGTTGTGTCCTCGCTCCTGGGTCCAGTGCAGGAAAAGGTTTAATGACCTAGTACGCTCAGGAAAAGTGAGTATAACATCACACTTACCCTCAATCTGCTCCCCATCTCCTCTCATCACCAGCACTCTGCATTGTCAACCTACTCCTGCACATCCCACTTTACCCTTACATCCCTTGCACCCTTAACCATCCCTCTCTCTCTATGTACAGAATCACTTCACTATTTAACTATGCTGCCCTCACACTCACTATCACTGTTATGCAATGCCAACAACTAACAACGCACAGGGAGGGCCCTTGGTATTGGCACCTCACTCCATCTTTGTCTCCTTCGAAGCATCTTCTCTACACTCACTCCATCATTCTCACTCAAACTCCACTTGTGTCCCTCATTGCAGGAAAAGAGAGCCAACAATAAGAGGGAGAGGGCTAGGACAGGAGGAGGGCCACCTTCCATTGCCCATATAACCAATGCTGAGGAGGCTGCACTCGAAATAATTGGAGGTGATGAGGATCTGGAAGTGGGGGACGGTCAGACGGGTGCAGCAGAGCAAGCTGGTGACAGAATAGATTTGCATCTCTCTCATTTACATTGCATGAGTGACTGATATGGCATCTGATGCTCATACAGATTGACTTATGATCATCTGCACAATTTGATGTGCATGCTACGTTAATATCACATGTCTAACTCATGCCTTTACTCCCCCACAGGACCATCGAGAGCTCCCCCTCCCCACTGTCCAGGACGAAGAGCCTGAAGACTCCTCAGAGGAAGCTGCAACCTCTGAGGGTGCAGCGTCAGCAGAATTAAGCGCACCCAGCACCAGCACAGATACGCACACCTCGGTGGGGCCTTCGCGAGATAGAGTAGTGTTGTCACCTGGTGTATCACAGCTCACAAGTGAGCATCAGCAGATGGTGGAGACAGGGATAGCAGTGGAAAGTCCTTGTCGGAGGCTGCAGGGCACTCCCAGCTCTGCTCAGCTGCATGTGGACCCTGTGCCTCTGGGACCATCCAGAAAGAGAGTGGTGCTGGAACTCCACGAACAAGTGCAGGAGTCTCTGGCAGGTTTTGCATCCAGGGTTACTGCGAATGTGGAAAGGATGGAGGAGTCCATGTCTAACATGAGCAGTGCCTTTGTGGAGGCAATGGCGCATGAACGCACCACCATGGAAAGGATGGGAACCTCCGTGGAAAGGATGGCTACCTCTGTGGAAAGGATGGCTACAGTCATGGAGGAAATAAGGTGCCCGAGTCAGGAAAACACGGTGAATATTCAGAATAGATTGACATCTCTGGAGGAGCGATGGGCAGCTATTGAGCAGAGAAACCAGAGCTTCATGGAAGTACTTTTGAGGAGAACTGCTAGTGCAGATACGGGTCCTCATGGCCCCTCTGATTTGCGGTAAGGTGCTGTCCAGCCACTTGCTGGCACTGAAGTGGGGCTGACCCATGAGAGTGAGGTTGGTGGCAGGCAACAAGGAGCTGTGGGCTCCTCTTCAAGCGCTCACACTCCCATGCCACTGCGCAGCCCTCGGTCAGAGCCCCACCAGAGTCCTCACCCAACTGAGATAGGTGTCTCAGCCCCTGCACAGCCGCAGGAGGAGCAGACTGTTGCCGAGCCCTCACAGGCTCGCAAACCCAGAGGATGCCTGCCAAAGGTGTCGAAGCAGGAGCAGCATGAAAGTGAGCAAGGTGCCTCCACATCTGTTGAAGCCATAGGGGAAGCACCACATAGATGCATGCGTAAGAGGAAGATAAAGCCAGGTTACTTTGCGCAAACATGCATAATGTTCTTCCTGTGGTTACACACCAGCTGGACAATAAGAGAGTGGAAGCCCTTGCGGTTGACAAATACAGCTGGGTTGTGATGGGGTGCTCTAATGGCCACATGTGTGCAGTCTATGACGCCCTGCACCCTTGGCAAGCCTGCCATATTTGCAAAGCCAACCGCATGCGCGGTTACACTTGCCTCATCCGTGGAGTAGTGGATGTAATTGTGCGCCTTTGCAAAGAGGTAACCTGCTTGATGCAAGTGTGTGCGGCCGACTGGGAGGTCTGCTGATGAGCCCTGGAAGGACCCGGAAGCAAAAAAATTGAGGGCGGTGGTGACTTTGGCAGCCACTGGTAAGGGGTGTCCACCCACTCCTCTGGGCTCCAGGTGTTGGTGCAGCATTGCGCAAATGCCAGCGACTACCTCTCGCGAAAGTCTCAGCCTCCTTTGGCACTGCTGCTCAGTCATGTTGAGGAAGCTCATCGTCGGCCTGTAAACCCTGTGTTGGGGTTATCTCCTGTGGTGACGTGCAGGCCTGCGCTGATGCCCTCTGCCCTGTGCAGCATCAGGTGGGTGAGGAGGAGGTTGGTACTCCTGTTGTTGCTGCTGCTGTTGTGCCTCATTCTGCTGCTGCCGCAGCTGCTCTTCCTCCGAATCTGAGGACCAGGATGACAGGGTATAAATGGTTCCCATGCTGCTGGTAGATATGTCAGTTGAGGAATAGAAGTTATAAGCGTTCAGTCAGTGTGGGGAGAGGGTTTTCCCAGGAGGTCACAGTGGAGATGGATCTCAGCTTCACCACTTACAAGATCAGTAGACTTGCAAAAAGTTTTCCAAGAGCTGAAAAAACAAAGTTCTGTCATCTGTAAGTGACCCATGTTAGAGCTCCATTTTTATGCTGGAGCTGCAGCTGTCAAGAAGTCAGGCACTTGGTGAACCGCACAATCAGCTGGCGTGGTTTGGGAACGGCGTGGAACACGCAGAAAATGTGCAAAAATCGAAAATCGCTATTAAAATAGGCTTATCCAGGCAGTTAACAAGCTGTTAACTACCTTAAGGGCCTCTCCCGCCGCTTGGTGGCGGGACCGATCGGGACTCCCAGAGCCAGCATTTGGCAAAGTGGCGTGGAGGCGGGTTAACGGCGGGATTGCAACCCGTCGTCAATCAAAACTATTTTAACCCTTGACCCGCCTCCAAACTCGCCCTCTCAGTGCCGATAAAATTGCGGCCTTTATTTCTATCTTTGTGTCATTGGCAAATTTGGATACACTGTATGACTTTCTATGTCATCATCTAAGCCGTTAATAAATATTGTGACTAGTTGAGGCCCCAACACAGATCCCTGTGGGACACCACTAGTCACACCCTGCCAATTTGAGTACCTACCCATTATGCCTACTCTCTGACTCCTGCCACTCAGCCAATTTCCTAACCAGGTCAATAATTTGCCCTCAATTCCATGGGCTTCTACCTTAGATAACAGTCTCTTAAGTGGGACTTTACCAAATGCCATCTAGAAGTCCATATAAATACATCCATAGACATGCCCCTGTCCACTACTTTAGTCACCTCTTCAAAAAATTCAATCAGTTTTGACAGGCATGACCTACTTTTCACAAATCCATGCTAACTCTCTCTGATCAACTGAGAATTTTCAAGGTATTCAGTCACCCTATCCTTAATTATAGACTCTAGCAATTTCCCGACAACAGATGTTAGGCTAACTGGTCTGTAATTCCCTGGTTTCCCTCTCTCACCATTCTTAAAAAGTGGAGTGACATGCGCAATTTTCTAATCTAAAGGGACGGTTCCTGAATCTAGAGAACTTTGGAAGATTATAATTAGGACATCCTTTAAAACCCTGGGATGGAAACCAACTAGCCCTGGGGATTTGTCAATCTTTAGTGCCATTATTTTCTTCATTACTGTTATTGTACTTACGTTCATTTTATTGAGTCCTTGGCCCCGATTCAATATTAGTCTCTTTGGGATTTCTAGCATGCTATCCTCTTCTTCTACTGTAAATACTGACGCAAAGTAATTACTCAACATGTTCGCCATTTCCCCATTGTCACTGACAATATCACCATTTTCAGTTTTTAAGGGGCCAACATTTCTCCTGATCACCCTCTTTTTCCTAATATAACTGTAAAAATTCTTCATCTTAGAAACATAGAAACATAGAAGATAGGAGCAGGAGTAGGCCATTCGGCCTCTCAAGCCTGATCCGCCATTTAATGAGATCATGGCTGATCATCCAAATTCAGTACACTGTCCCTGCTTTCTCCCCATATCCCTTGATCCCTTTAGCCTTACGAAATATATCTAATTCCTTCTTGAATATATTTAATAAGTTGGCCTCAACTGCCTTCTGTGGTAGAGAATTTCACAGGTTCTGTGACCCCTGGTTCTGGACTCCCCCGCCATCAGGAACAACCTTCCTGCGTCTAGTCTGTCTAGTCCTGTTAGAATTTTATAAGTTTCAATGAGATCCCCTCTCATTCTTCTAAACTCTAGCGAATATATGCCTAATCGACCCAATCTCTCTTCATACGTCATTCCTGCCATCCCAGGTATCAGTCTGGTGAATCTTCGCTGCATTCCCTCCATGGCAAGAACATCCTTACTCAGATAAGGTGACCAAAACTGCACACAATACTCAAGATGTGGTCTCACCAAGGCCCTATACAACTGCAGCAAGACATCCTTGCTCCTGTACTCGAATCTTGTCGCTATGAAGGCCAACATACCATTTGCCTTATTAACTGCCTGCTGCACCTTCATGCTTACCTTCAGCGACTGGTGCACAAGGACACCTAGGTCTCGTTGCACTTCCCCTTTTCCCAATCTATTGCCATTCAGATAATAATCTGTCTTCCTGTTTTTGCCACCAAAGTGGATAACGTCGCATTTATCCACATTATACTGCATCTGCCCAATCACCCAACCTGTCCAAATCATACTGGAGTTTCTCGGCATCCGCCTCACAGCACACACGCCCACCCAGCTTTGTGTCGTCTGCAAACTTGGAGATATTAATAAATAGGACCTCAAAGGTAGTAATCTCAGGATTGCTACCAGTGCCACGTGCTAGTCAGAGTAGAAATAGAAGGGTATTTCAGATGAATACATAGCTAGAGGAAAGGTGCAAGGGGGAGGGATTCAAATTCCTGGAACATTGGAACCGGTTCTGGGGGAGGTGGGACCAGTACAAACTGGACGGTTTGCACCTGGGCAGGACCAGGACCGATGTCCTAGGGGGAGCGTTTGCTAGTGCTGTGGGGGAGGGTTTAAACTAAAATGGCAGGGGATTGGGAACCTGTGCAGGGAGACAGAGGAAAGGGAAACAGGGATAGAAGCAAAAGACAGGAAGGAGAAAAGCAAAAGTGGCAGGCAGAGAAATCAAGGGTTTAAATCAAACATGGCCACAGTAAATAATAATTCTAAAAGGTCTAAGACTGTGAAAAAAACAAGCCTGAAGGCATTGTGTCTTAATGCGAGGAGCATTCGTAATAAGGTGGATGAATTAGCTGCACAAACTGATGCAAACGGATATGATATGATTGGGATTACGGAAACATGACTCCAGGGTGACCAAAGCTGGGGACTCAACATCCAGGGGTATCCAATATTCAGGAAAGACAGACAAAAAGGAAAAGAAGGTTTGGTAGCATTGCTGGTTAAAGAGGAGATTAACACAATTGTTCAGAAGGATATTAGCTCTGATGATGTGGAATCTGTATGGGTAGAGCTGAGAAATACCAAGGGGCAGAAAACATTAGTGGGAGTTGTATACAGACACCCAAACAGTAATGCGGAGTTTGGGGATGGCATTAAGCGGGAAATTAGAGACGCGTGCAATAAGGGCACAGCTGTTATCATGGTGACTTTAATCTACATATAGATTGGGCTAACCAAATTAGTAACAATACTGTGGAGGAGTAATTCCTGGAGTGTATACGGGATGGTTTCCTGGACCGATATGTCGAGGAACCAACTAGAGATCAGGCCATCTTAGACTGGGTATTATGTAATGAGAAAGGAATAATTAGCAATCTTGTTGTGCGAGGCCCCTTGGGGCAGAGCGATCATAATATGATAGAATTCTTCATTAAGATGGATGACTCGGAGACTAGGGTCCTGAATTTAAATAAAGGAAACTACGATGGTATGAGGCGGGAGTTGGGTAGGATTGATTGGGGAATGTTACTCAAAGGGTTGACGGTGGATAGGCAATGGCAAACATTTAAAGATCGCATGGATGAACTACAGAAATGTTCATCCTGTTTGGCATAAAAATAAAACAAAAGGTCACTCAACCGTGGCTAACAAGGGAAATTAGGGATAGCATAAGATCCAAGGAGAGAACATATAAATTGGCCAGAAAAAGCAGTCAACCTGAGGATTGGGAGCAGTTTAGGATTCAGCAAAGGAGGACAAAGGGATTAATTAAGAGGGGGGGAAAATAGAGTATGAGAGTAAGCTTTCAGGGAACATAAAAACTGACTGTAAAAGCTTCTATAGATATGTGCAGAGAAAAAGATTGGTGAAGTCAAGCGTAGGTCCCCTGCAGTCACAATCAGGGGAATTTATAATGGGGAACAAAGAAATGGCAGACCAATTAAATACATACTTTGGTTCTGTCTTCACAAAGGAGGACACAAATAACCTCCCAGAGATGTCGGGAACATAGGGCCTAATGAGCGGGAGGAACTGAATGAAATCAGTATTTGTAGGGAAATGGTGTTAGGGAAATTGACGGCATTGAAGGCCAATAAATCTCCAGGGCCTGATAATCTACATCCTAGGGTACTTAAGGAAGTGGCCCTAGAAATAGTAGATGCATTGCTGGTCATCTTAAAAATTCTACAGATTCTGGAACAGTTCCCATGGATTGGAGGGTAGCAAATGTTACCCCACTGTTCAAAAAAGGTGGTAGAGAGAAAACGGGGAATTATAGACCGGTAAGCCTGACATCGGTAGTGGGGAAAATGCTAGAGTCCATCATAAAAGATGTAATAGCAGAGCACTTGGAAAACAGTGACAGGATCGGACAAAGTCAACATGGATTTACAAAAGATAAATCGTGCTTGACTAATCTACTGGAGTTTTTTGAGGATGTAACTGGTAGAATAGATAAGGGAGAACCAGTGGATTTGATGTATTTGGACTTTCAGAAGGCTTTTGATAAGGTCCCACATAAGAGATTAGCGTGTAAAGTTAAGGCACATGGGATTGTGGGCAAGGTACTGACTTGGATAGAGAACTGGTTGGCAGACAGGAAGCAAAGAGTTGGAATAAACGGGTCTGTTTCCAAGTGGCAGGCAGTGACTAGTGGGGTACCGCAGGGATCATTCCAAGGACCCCAGCTATTCACAATATATGATCTAGACGAGGGAACTAGATGTAATATCTCCAAGTTTGCAGACGACACAAAGCTGGGTGGGCGTGTATGCTGTGAGGAGGATGCCGAGAAATTCGCTAGAGTTTAGACAAATGAGAGTGGATCTCATTGAAACATAAAATTCTAACAGGACTAGATGCAGGAAGGATGTTCCCGATGGTGGGGGAGTCCAGAACCAGGGATCACACTCTAAGGATAAGGGATAAGTCATTTAGGACAGAGATGAGGAGGAATTTCTTCACCCAGCGAGTGGTGAACCTGTGGAATTCTCTACCACAGAAGGCAGTTGAGGCCAATTCATTATATATTTTCAAGAAGGAGTTAGATATATTTTGTAAGGCTAAAGGGACCAAGGGATATGGGGAGAAGGCAGGGACAGGGTACTGAGTTTGGATGATCAGCTATGATCTCATTGAATGGTGGAGCAGGCTGAAGGGGCCGAATGGCCGACTCCTGCTCCTATCTTCTATGTTTCTATTACATCTAGTTCCCTCGTATAGATCATTAATATATATTATGAATAGCTGGGGTCCTAGCACCGATCCCTGCGGTACCCCACTAGTCACTGCCTGCCACTCGGAAAAAGACCCCTTTATTCCAACTCTTTGCTTCCTGTCTGCCAACCAGTTGTCTATCCAAGTCAGCACCTTACCCCCAATTCCATGTGCTTTAACTTTGCACGCCAATCTCTTATGCGGGACCTTATCGGAAGCCTTCTGAAAGTCCAAATACACCACATCTACTGGTTCTCCCTTATCTATTCTACCAGTTACATCCTCAAAAAATTCCAGTAGATTAGTCAAGCAGGATTTACCTTTTGTAAATCCATGTTGACTTTGTCCGATCCTGTCACTGTTTTCCAAGTGCTCTGCTATTACATCTTTTATAATGGATTCTAGCATTTTCCCCACTACCGATGTCAGGCTTACCGGTCTATAATTCCCTGTTTTCTCTCTACCACCTTTTTTGAACAGTGGGGTTACATTAGCTACCCTCCAATCCATGGGAACTATTCCAGAGTCTAAAGAATTTTGGAAGATGACCAGCAATGCATCTACTATTTCTAGGGCCACTTCCTTAAGTACCCTAGGATGTAGATTATCAGGCCCTGGGGATTTATTGGCCTTCAATGCCGTCAATTTCCCTAACACCATTTCCCTACAATTACTGATTTCATTCAGTTCCTCCCTCTCATTAGACCCTATGTTCCCTGACATCTCTGGAAGGTTATTTGTGTCCTCCTTTGTGAAGACAGAACCAAAGTATGTATTTAATTGGTCTGCCATTTCTTTGTTCCCCATTATAAATTCCCCTGATTCTGACTGCAAGGGATCTACGCTTGACTTCACCAATCTTTTTCTCTGCACATCTCTATAGAAGCTTTTACAGTCAGTTCTTATGTTCCCTGCAAGCTTACTCTCATATTCGATTTCCACCCTCTTAATTAATCCCTTTGTCCTCCTTTGCTGAATCCTAAATTGCTCCCAATCCTCAGTTTTGCTGCTTTTTCTGGCCAATTTATATGTTCTCTCCTTGGATCTTATGCTAGCCCTAATTTCCCTTGTTATCCACAGTTGAGTCACCATTTTTGTTTTATTTTTATGCCAAACAGGGATGAACAAATTCTGTAGTTCATCCATGTTTGCCATTGCCTATCCACCGTCAACCCTTTAAGTAACGTTCCCCAATCCATCCTAGCCAACTCGCGCCTCATACCATTGTAGTTTCCTTTATTTAAATTCAGAACCCTAGTCTCTGAGTCAACTACTTCACTCTCTATCTTAATGAAGAATTCTATCATATTATGATCGCTCCTTCCCAAGGGGCCTCGCTCAACAACATTGCTAATTAATCCTTTCTCATTACATAATACCCAGTCTAAGATGACCTGATCTCTAGTTGGTTCCTCGACATATTGGTCCAGGAAACCATCCCGTACACACTCTAGGAATTCCTCCTCCACAGTTTTGTTACTAATTTGGTTAGCCCAATCTATATGTAGATTAAAGTCACCCATGATAACTGCTGTGCCCTTGTTGCACGCGTCTCTAATTTCTCATTTAATGCCATCCCCAACCTCAGCATTACTGTTTGGGGTCTGTATACAACTCCCACTAACGTTTTCTGCCCCATGGTATTTCTCAGCTCTACCCATACAGATTCCACATCATCAGAGCTAATATTCTTCCTTACTATTGTGTTAATCCTCGCTTTAACCAGCAATGCTACCCCACCTCCTTTTCCTTTTTGCTTGTCCTTCCTGAATATTGAATACCCCTGGATGTTTAATTCCCAGCCTTGGTCACCCTGGAGCCATGTCTCCGTAATTCCAATTTCATCATAACCATTTACATCTATTTGCGCAGCTAATTCATCCACCTTATTGCGAATGCTCCTCGCATTAAGACACAAAGGCCTAGAAATTCGGTTGGTAGCACCAGCAATTAGCGCCTAAAGAGCCCGAGAATTGGGGCGTTACCCAATGTTCGGGCGGGCGCAGTGAATATAGCGCCACCTCCCATATTGAGTATTCTTTTAGCGCCGGCGCTAACTCTTTGCGCGCGGGCGCAGGCAGATCATGACGTCATTTCAGTGTGCAACGCCTTTTTGGAGCCCCGGACTGGATATTCGGTGGCGCCCGGAACCTTTGCGCCTAGCGCTGTTAGTGACAGTTCGATGGAACGTTACCAGGCCCTTCTCGTAGTCGGGGGGCGCTATTTAAAGGGGACAGCTCTAGTATAAAAGCTGCAGCCACTTGGCCTGTTCATTGTGATCGTTGCTGGAGAGAGTTGGTGAGCTACTGTGGAGCAGATTTTTTGGAATTTAGCCTTGGAATACTTGGGACCTTCAAACCTGTCCGGAGCAGTTGGAGCGCTACACCTAACAGCGTTTTGACCGACTGGCATCGGAATGGGAGCTGCTTTGGATGGCAACGTCCTCATGGTCGGACACTGTGAAGGGGCAGAGAGACGGCGGGAGAGAGGGCCAGGGTTGGCCAGAAGGAGGAGGGGCAATGGAGGTCGGCCAATCTGAGGGTACGCTGCGATGGTATTCAGGCAACAGGCCTCATACCTTGCAATGTTGGAGGAGCAGTGTGTGCGAAGGCTCCGATTTGGGAAGGAGGTTGTAACTGAGCTGTGCCACCTGCTTGCTCAGGATCTGCAGCCGCGTCTACGGTGCAGGACCTCTCTGTCGGTGTCTGTTAAAGTGACTGTTGCCCTCAATTTCTATGCCACCAGATCCTTTCAGTCAGCCACTGGGGACATTGCGAATATCTCTCAGTTTGCAGTCCATTGTTGCATCCGGCAAGTTACAGCTGCCCTTTATAGACGAAGGCGTCAATTCATCACCTTCCCTCTGAGCCTGGAGAAGCAGGCGGAGCGCGCGCAGGGCTTCGCTGCTATTGCGGACTTCCCCATGGTGCAGGGGGCGATTGATTGCACACACGTGGCTTTGCGGGCGCCATTGCTCAATCCTGAGGACTTCCGCAACCGCAAGGGGTTCCACTCCCTCAATGTGCAGCTGGTCTGTGACCACCGCCAAATGATCATGGCAGTCAACGCCCAATTCCCAGGGAGCAGCCATGATGCCTTCATCCTGCGGCAGACCTCGGTTTGTGACCTTTTTGAGGGGCCGGCTCGCCCACGAGGCTGGCTTCTTGGGGACAAGGGCTATCCTCTCTGCCCATGGCTCATGACACCACTCCGTTTGGCCGCCACCCCAGCAGAAGAGCTGTACAACAGCAGCCATCAGGCAACCAGGAACATTGTAGAGCACACTATTGGTGTGCTCAAACAGCGTTTCCGCTGTCTGGACCATTCGGGGGGAGCCCTGCAGTACTCGCCGGAGCAAGTGGGTCACATCGTCGTTGTCTGCTGCATGCTCCACAACTTGGCGATTCGACGCACCCGGCCAATGCCAGCTGTCCCTCAAGGTCCAGCAGAGCAGGCGGACGAGGAGGAGGACGAGCAGGCGGACGAGGAGGAGGAGGAGGAGCATGCGGACGAGGAGGAGGAGGAGGAGCATGCGGACGAGGAGGAGGAGGAGGAGGAAGATGGGAGGGCTTCTGAAAGTGGAAGGGCCATCCGTCAGAGGCTCATCAGGACTCGGTTCCAGGCCCCTCTGGCGGAATGATGGGTGTCATTTGTCCTGCGCACTTCGGATCTTTGAAAGGCTCTGAAGGCCAGCATGACTGTAAATAGTTACGTGTACCATTGCAAATTAAAACTTTTCTTTATTGTCACAAAAGTCCTTCCTTCTAGCATAACAACGTCATGTCAACAGAAACCATAACTAACAAAATAACAGTTAACTCTTCGGCAAAGCCGCAAAACTAAACAAACCATTTCCAACAATCACAACAGGTGAGGGAGTCCTTGAATTTGGCCAAAGAAACGTCTCTGCACCTCCCTCTACTGCTGGCCCCTTGATGGAGAACGACTTCTCTTTTGCGGTCGGCCCCTTCCCTCCCTGCTGCTCCTACGTAATTGAACCCCAGTGGCGGGGTCAAGGCTGGGGGACGCCTGCTGACTGTGTGGAAGTGCAGAAGCCCCTGAGGGACGGCCTGGCCGACCTCTGGTCTTGGAGGGTGCGGACGCAGGCTGCTTGATCTGAGCATGGCTGGAAGCAGTGTGCCCTGCAGGTGGTGGCAGCTGCACTGCAGACGTACCAGCGGTGGCATGAGCAATGGTCACCTGCCGAGAGAGGACACCTGCACCATGGTCGGAGGACACACTGGCTCTCTGAGGGGACCGGTTCGGCTCAACCGCCACAATCACCTGCTCCACTGATTCCTGGCCTTGTATGGTACTGGAAGGGCCCGGGGTGATCCTAGCTGATGCAGATAGGGTGGCTGCAGTGAGAGTTCGCGTTGCCCCAATCTGGGTGTGGACGAGGCCAGCAAGTGACTGCGTGGCAGCAGTGAGGACGTGTGTGGCAGGTGCCAGTGCTTCGGAGAAGCCCTGGACAGTTCTTTCCATTGCTTCAGACAAGGCCGGAGCAGTCCGTTCCACTGCCTTGGACAAGCCCTGGACAGACCTTCCCAGGGATTGTCCGAGGCTCTGAACAGTCCTTTCCATAGCAACCTCGAAGCCCTGGACAGTCCTCTCCATAGCAGCCTCGAAGCCCTGGACAGTCCTCGCCATTGCTGCCCCGAACCCCTGGACAGTCCTCTCCATTGCTGCTCCAAAGTCCAACACACTCTTTGCCAGTGTTTCTATCGACTGAGGCATCCTCCCCACGGCAGCCATCAGCTCAGTGTGCCTGAGCTGGGCCTGGGTGCTCATTTCAGCAAGGCTACGCACCTCCTCTGCACTCTGTGCACCAGTCATCACTCCCTGCCTTGCCCTCCGGGGAGCCAGTGGCCGAACTTGCCTACCCCCCCCCCCCCGCGCTGCTGCATGCCGCTTGTTCCGGCAACTGGCTCATCAGCAGAGCCCCCCCCTCCCCTCCAGGGAACTACTATCCCCAGTCTGCAGATGTGTATGCTCCCCTGAAGTTGGAACGGATGCTCCGGCTTCCTCCTGATCCTCGCCTCCGGAGGCACTGGCACTGGCAGCTTCAGGGCGCAGATCCCGAGTTGGTGATGCAGCATCTAAAAGCAGGGAGGTGGAAGAGTGGCTTTAGCAAAAGGTCAGGTTGGCGGCAAGGCATGCCAGATTGCGGCAAGGCTCTGACATGGCTGCACACTGAGAAAGCATGCTGGCGGGGGGACCAAGTGGAAGGAGACAGCTGAAAAAGGTGAGAGCCTTACCCTCGCTGTCGAGAAGGGGGTTGGCAGCTGCAGTGGTAACAGGACCACTCGGACGTCCTCCAAGAATCTGGTGCACTCTCTCCTTGAGATCCGTGAGAGTGACCACTTGTGGAGGTCAGCCACCGGTTCGACACTGGTCCTTTCGGATCGTCGCCAGCTTGGGCTGCAGGGGAAAGAAGGGGAAGCTCTGTTACATGATGCCTTGAGAGATCATCTCATGCCCCCCCATGGTGCAAGAGCCCTTACATGATGCCTTGAGAGATCATCTCATGCCCCCCATGGTGCAAGAGCCCTTACATGATGCCTTGAGAGATCATCTCATGCCCCCCATGGTGCAAGAGCCCTTACATGATGCCTTGAGAGATCATTTCATGCCCCCCATGGTGCAAGAGCCCTTACATGATGCCTTGAGAGATCATCTCATGCCCCCCATGGTGCAAGAGCCCTTACATGATGCCTTGAGAGATCATCTCATGCCCCCCATGGTGCAAGAGCCCTTACATGATGCCTTGAGAGATCATCTCATGCCCCCCATGGTGCAAGAGCCCTTACATGATGCCTTGAGTCAAATGTGCATGTGTGTGCCCAGAAAGGGCCACGGGTGCTTGCTGACAGATGGCCATTGGGGCATCATGGCAACAGGGTGCGCGAAGTCAGGTGCAGATGGAGGGAATCAAAAGTTTGCATAAACAACACTCACCCTAACGACCCGAGTGAGGTCGTTGAATTTCTTCCTGCACTGAACAGGGCTCCTGGTCGCCATTCTGCTGGAGTTGACCCTCTGAGAAACATCCCTCCAAGCTTGGCGGTAATCCTTTTGATTCGGCCTCCTGCCATTGTCAGGATACAGAACATCTCGACGGCGCTCCACTGCGGACACCAACTCCTCCAGAGCCTCAGTGCTGAAGCGCTCTGCTCTCTGTCTCATCTTCTCCATCCTGACCAAGTTTTTTGCGCCAGAGAAGGAAGAGCGCCGATTCTGAGGCCTACAGGGCGTTGAGTGTGGAAGCTGAGGCTGACTGACCCACCCCTTTAAGAGCCGGCCGGCGCCTGGAAGTCTCGTGGTTATCGGTAATTGAGATCACCTGCGCTGCGCCCGTCTGCGCCGATATTGGGTAGCGCCTGAAGTTTTGCGCCTTAGGAGGCCCGTGCAATGTCTGAATTCGCGCCTCAATCCCCTTTGGGGGCGATGCAACCCAATATCGCGCCAGGCAGTGATAAGTTTCGTCTGGCTATAAACTTTGCGCAGCGCCAGTTCTAACGCCTCAAGCGGGGCGATACCCAATTTCTAAGCCAAAGCCTTCAGGCTTGTTTTTTTAACACTCTTAGACCTTTTAGAATTATTATTTACTGTAGCCCTGTTTGATTTACACCCTTGATTTCTCTGCCTGCCACTTTTGCTTTTCTCCTTCCTGTCTTTTGTTTCTATCCTTGCTTCCCTTTCCTCTGTCTCCCTGCACAGGTTCCCAATCCCCTGCCGTTTTAGTTTAAACCCTCCCCAACAGCACTAGCAAACACTCCCCCTAGGACATCGGTCCCGGTCCCGCCCAGGTGCAAACCGTCCAGTTTGTACTGGTCCCACCTCCCCCAGAACCGGTTCCAATGTCCCAGGAATTTAAATCCCTCCCCCTTGCACCATTCCTCTAGCCACGTATTCATCTGAAATAGCCTTCTATTTCTACTCTGACTAGCACGTGGCACTGGTAGCAATCCTGAGATTACTACCTTTGAGGTCCTATTTTTTAATTGATTTTGATATCCCGTGCAAGTTTCTTTTCCTACTCCCTTTTTGTAGCTCTTATTATCTGTTTTGTGACCCTTTGCTGTTCTTTGTATCTTTCCTATTCGCCAGGATCTGTGCTATTTTTTGCGTTTTTGTATGTCCTTTCCTTTAGTTTTATGCTGTTCCTTATTTCTTAAGTTGTCCATGGCTTTTTTTTGGCAAGTAGACCTCTTGCCCCTCAGGGGTATAAACTGGTTCTGTATCACATTAAGTTATTTTTTAAACATCTCCCACTGATCTTCTGTTGTTTTACCCATTAACAGATTTGCCCAGTTTACTGTGGACAGTCTCTGCCTCATCCCGTTGAAGTCGGCTTTACCTAAATCTAGAATCTTAGTAACTGGTTCTGTATCACATTAAATTATTTTTTAAACATCTCCCACTGATCTTCTGTTGTTTTACCCTCTAGGACATATTGTTGTAGAAAACTATCCTGGACACACACAAGAAATTCACTACCTTTCTGACAGGTGCTAGTCTGCTTTTCCCAATCTATATGAAAGTTAAAATCCCCCATTAAAACCACTTTGTCTTTACTACACGCTTGTCTAATCTCTGCATTTATACAATCTAGCACTTCAGAGCTGCTACCAGGGCACCTGTACACAGCTCCCACTACAGTCTTAGATCCTTTCCTATTTCTTAATTCAACCCATAAGGTTTCCACTGGCTGCTTACCTCTCTTTAAATTCTCTTTTATCATTGAAGTGATTTCATCCTTAATCACTAAGGCTACTCCCCCCCCCCCCCTGCCATTTTCCTTATCTTTCCTGTAGACCTTATAACCTGGTATATTTAGTTTTTGGCGCTACGAGGCCCCTTAAGGCATCCACGGCACGCGCACAACACTTCTGACGCAAAGTGCTCCGGGCGCCATATTGGTAAAGGGGTTAGTGCGATAACGTCCGCCAGAAGCATGCAGAGCAGGCAGATCATGAAGTCAATCAGCGTGCAATACCAGCACTGCCATTTTGGAGCTCCACGCTCCAGCCTATGCCCTCTCTTAACCTCGCACAGCTGAATATGACATTAAGCAGCATGAAGGATCCCCCACCAGTGCTATTTAAAGGGATAATCAACTACTCACAGGTTAGTTGCTGGTTTATTTCTTCTGGCTATTGCTGCAATTCTATATGTTTTGGGTGCTTTCTATAGCTGTTTAAAGTTTCAAAAGACTACATGGAGTGGTGTGGCAGGTGCTGAAGTACTTTTTTGCTGACTTCAACACTTCAGGAGCAATTCTCCTACCTGAACTTCAGCGACGACCAATGATTACAACATCTGCACTTCACTAAATAGGTCGTCACTGAAATCTGCCAACTGCTGTAGCCACAACTCCAACCTCAGAGCAGGGCAAGGAGCACACTGCCAGTGGCTGTGAAGGTGACCGTGGCTATGAACCTTTATGTGTCTGGCTCTTTCCAGGCTGCTGCTGGAGATATTAGCAGCAGTTTGCAGTGCACTGCTGCATAAGGCAGGTCACTGAGGCTTTCTATGCAGAGAGATAACTTCATTTTATTTCTTCTTGACAGAGAGAAGCAGGCGGAGCAGGGTTTGCAAGGATTGTAGGCTTACCCATGGTGCCATTGACTGCACGCATTGCTTTGCGTGCACCTTATGTCAACTCTGCCATGTACCAGAACTGAAAGGAATTCCACTTCCTCAACATACAGCTGGTGTGTGACCATAGGCCAATGCCCAGTATCCTGGCAGCAGTCACGATGCATTCATTCTGCGGCAGTCCTCTGTGCCAGTTGTATTTCAACCACCATGGCAAACCAAAAGATGGCTACTGGGTGACAAGGGCTATCTGCTGGCTCGTGACTCTGGTTCACAACTCCCGCCCATGTGCATAGCAGGCATACAGACAGCCATGCTGCCACAAGAAATCTGATAGAGTGGACCATTGGCATTCCTGAAGCAATGATTCCGCTGCCTGGACCACTCTGGAGGAGCCCTGTAGTACTTAGATGAGTGGGTCTCAAGATTTGTCGTGGTATGCTGCATGCTGCACAACCTTGCCATCATGAGGGAACAGCCCTTGCCACCGCCTATCAGGTGAGAAGCTGAGGAGCAGGAGGAGGAGGAGGAAAAGGAAGGGAGGCTGCAACCTAGACAGCCCATTTCTGCCCAGGCTGTACATGAACAACTAATTCAAGAGCGATACCAGTAACTTCAACCCCAATTCCCCATTCACCAACAGTCCCACACTCCTTACCTTCCCTCTGTCACTAATCATCACTTCATCTTCTTGCCCATGATGCAAAAATAAAAAGCAACACAAAATACACGTTCCAATCCAAATATATAAATTAAATCATGCCATATTGCATACAAAAATAAACTAATCACCCTTGTGCACTCCCTTATTGCCTGTCTTACGTGTGCCTTTGCCTGTCCTAGTGCTCCTATGAAGTGCTACCCCGGTGGCTGGAGCATGGCTAGTGAAAGGCTACTGACTTTCAGTGGAGGAAACTCCAGATGGCCTTGGAGGACGACCTCGAGCAGCTCAAAGCCTAGAAAGGACGGCTTCAGAGTGTACCATCTCAGCATAGGCGGCAGCAGTCTGGACAGTCTGGCTGACAGGCAACCAAGGGCACTGACAGAGTGGCAGGGGTGCGAGCACGAATACTGTCATCCTGAGAGAGGACAGCAGCTTCGTGTTCCATGGAGCCACTGCCACTGTCCCGGGGAGGCACCTCAGCAATTCTAGTAATCTGTTGGAGAACAGATTGCTGGACTACTGTGACATCCTGGAAGCCCCTTTGAACACTGGTATCCTGAACCATGATGGCAGCAGTCTGAGCTTCCACTGCAGTACTCAGTTGGGTGGCTGCTGCTTGTGCTGCAATGGAAGCTGACACATCGGCCATCAGATACTGCATCAATGATTGGGTCCACAAGTGTGTTGATGGAGTTGGCCACCCGCTCCTCGCTGGAAAAGATGGACTCCAAGCTCTGCGCAAAGCCCTGTGCCAAATTGGTGCTGGACTCCTTCATGCTCCTTGACATTGAGCACAGGCTTTCTGGCAGGCTTCCCAATGCACCAAGCATTTTGGTGTGTACACCCATTTCTGTAGCCTGGCCCATTGAAGTCCTCATCTAAGTCCTCTGCAGCAGAACTGGGATAAATTCAGAACAGATCTAGCAGCTCAAAACTGGGCATCCATGAGGCACTACGGGCCATCAGCAGCAGCAGAATTGTATACCAACACAATCTGTATCCTCATGGCCCAGCATATACCATTACCATCAAGCCAGGGGACCAACCCCGGTTCCTAAATGGGGTGCATGAACAGAGAGACCTGGGGGTATGTGTGCATAAATCATTGAAAATGGCAGGGCAGGTTGAGAAAGCAGTTAAAAAGGCTTACGGGATCCTGGGCTTCATAAATAGAGGTGTTGGGCTGGATTTTGTCAGCCCCATGGAGGCAGGACTGCCGGTAAAGTTGCAGAAAGTGAGGGCGGATGGCAAAGCCACCCCCATCCCGCCTCCGTGCCCTTTTGCCAGGAGGCGGGAAGCCGTCCTGCCCCGGGTCCCGTCTTCTCGAGGCGGGAAAGGGATTAAATTCTTTTAACTGCCTGTTAACAGGTAGTTAGTTAACAGGCAGAAAAAAGGATTAGTCCCATTTTACCTTTTCAGGTGCAGGCTTCCCGACCTCGAAGAACCCCGCCAGGTTGGAGGTGTCGAATAGGAGGTCTGCGGGGGTCAGAGGGGCCTGAAAGTGAGATGTAGAGGTGAGTGATGGGTGCAAGTGTGGAGTGGTAAGTATGTGATGTGAGTGTTAAGTGTTAGAAAATGTTCACTTACCTTTGTTTCTGCCTACAGCCTTCAGCCGCGGTGGTTCCGGAGTCCCGACATCTTCGTTGTAGATTTCACAGACTGGCTGTTGGATCCTCTGAACCAACAGTCATCTGCTTTCTACAAAGTTGAAACATTTGATGAGTCCTGAACACAGGACTCATTAAACCACACAGAATGTCAGTGTTTGACAGCTTCACAGAGCTGTCAAATGCTGACATTTCTTCTTTCAAGAAGTCTTGACAGATGGCACGTCAGACGTTGATGTGCTCTGTCAGTGACTTCCCCCTAATTGGCCTGCTGAGCCCGCAGGGCGGGCTTAACAAGGTCAATCAGGGGAAAATCCCACTAGTTGGCCAGAACATGATGGAGGTGGGACTGAGACCCGACAAGCAGCAGTCCCGCCTCCAGCACGTCTCCATTCACAAAATCCAGCCCATAGAGTACAAAAGTGTGGAAATTATGATGAACCTATATAAAACACTGGTTCAGCCCCAAGTGGAGTACTGTGTCCAATTCTGGGCACCACACTTTAGAAAGGATGTGAAGGCCTTAGAGAGGGTGCAGAAAAGATTTATGAGAATGATTCCAGGAATGAGGGACTTCAGTTACGTTGATAGACTGGAGAAGTTGGAGTTGTTCTCCTTGGAGCAGAGAAGATTGAGAGGAGATTTGATAGAGGTGTTCAAAATCATGAGGGATCTGGACAGGGTAGATAGAGAGAAACTATTCCCATTGGCAGAAGGGTTGAGAACCAGAGGACACAGATTTAAGGTGATTGGCAAAAGAACCAAAGGCGACGTAAGAAAAACATTTTTTAAACAGCAAGTTTTTAAGATCTGGAATTCACTGCCTGAGAGGGTGGTGGAGGCAGATTCAATCGTGCCTTTCAAAAGGGAATTGGATAAGTACCTTAAGGGAAAAAAATTGCAGGGCTACGGGGAAAGGGCAGGGGAGTGGGACTAGCTGAGAGTTGGCATGGGATCGACGGGCCAAATGGCCTTCTTCCGTGCTGTAACCATTCTATGATTCTAATGAGGAATGTAGAAGAATATGCCAGGAGCAGCACCAGGCATACCTAAAAGTGAGATGCCAACCTGGTGAAGCTACAACACATGCATGCTAAACAGCGGAATCAACATGCTACAGGCAGAACTAAGTGATCCCACAAAGCTCTGCAGTCCTGCCACATTCAGTTGTGAATCGTGGTGGACAATTAAACAACTAACAAGAAGAGGAGGCTCCATAAACATTCCCATCCTCAATGATGGCGGAGCCCAGCACACACGTGCAAAAGACAAGGCTGAAGCATTTTCAACCATCTTTAGCTAGAAGTGCCAAGTGGATGATCCTTCTCAGTCTCTTCCTGAGGTGCCCACCATCACAGAAGACAATCTTCTGCCTATTCAATTCACTCCACGTGATATCAAGAAATGGCTGAGCGCACTGGATACAGCAAAGGTTATGGCCCCCGACAACATCCCGGCTGTAGTGCTGAAGACCTCTGCTCCAGAACTAGCCGCACTTCTAGCCAAACTGTTCTAGTATAGCTAAACACTGGTATCCACCCGACAAAGTGGAAAATTGCCAAAGCATGTCCTGTCCACAAAAAGCAGGACAAATCCAATCTGGCCAATTACCTGCTCCATCAGCCTACTCTCAATCATCAGCAAAGTGATGGAAGGTGTTGTCAACAGTGCTATTAAGTGGCACTTACTCACCAATAACCTGCTCACCAATGCTCAGTTTCGGTTCCATCAGGGCCACTTGGCTCCAGATCTCATTACAGCCTTGGTCCAAACATGGATAAAAGAGCTGAATTCTAGAGGGGAGGTGAGAGTGACTGCTCTTGACATCAAGGCAGCATTTGACCAAGTGTGGCATCAAGGAGCCCTAATAATATTGAAGTCAATGGGAATCGGGGAAAACTCTCCATGGCTGGAATCATACCTAGCACAAAGATGGTTGTGGTTGTTGGAGGCCAATCGTCTCAGTCCCAGGACATTGCTGCAGGAGTTCCTCAGGGCAGTGTCCTTAGGCCCAACCATCTTCAGCTGCTTCATCAATGACTTTCCTTTCATCATAAGGTCAGAAGCAGGGATGTTCGCTGATAATTGCACAGTGTTCAGTTTCATTCGCAACTCCTCAGATAATGAAGCAGTCTGTGCCCGCATGCAGCAAGACCTGGACAACATTTAGGCTTGGGCTGATAAATGGCAAGTAACATTTGCGCCACAAAAATGCCAGGCAATGACCATCTCCAACAAGCGAGAGCCTAACCACCTCCCCTTGACATTCAACAGGATTACCATCGCTGAATCCCCCACCATCAACATCCTGGGGGTCACCATTGACCAGAAAGTTAACTGGACCTGCCACATAAATACTGTGGCTACAAGAGCAGGTCAGAGGCTAGCTATTCTGTGGCGAGTGATTCACCTCCTAACTCCCCAAAGCCTTTCAACCAAGGCACAAGTCAGGAGTGTGATGGAATACTCTCCACTTGCCTGGATGAGTGCATCTCCAACAGCACTGAAGAAGCTCGATATCATTCAGGACAAAGCAGCCCATTTGATTGGCACCCCATCCACCACCTTAAACATTCACTCCCTCCACCACCAGCGCACATTGCCTGCAGTGTGTACCAACTACAAGATGCACTGCAGCAACTCGCCAAGGCTTCTTCGACAGCACCTCCCAAACTTGCGACCTCTACCACCTAAAGGGACAGGGCAGTAAGCAAGTGGGAACACCACCACCTCCAAGTTCCCCTCCAAGTCACACGCCATCCTGACTTAGAAGTATGTTGACGATCCTTCATCGTCGCTGGGTCAAACCCTGGAACTCCCTCCCTCAGCATTGTGGGAGTACCTTCACCATACGGACTGCAGTGGTTCAAGAAGGCAGCTCACCACTGTATTGATTTCTTTGTGGGTTCAATGACGAGACATTTATGAAAGAGAATGGCCTAGAAATTCACTAGCCTTAGCGCCGCTTTTGAGGCGCTAGAGGGACTAGCGCCAGAGTTATGGCCATTTGAAAAATTGAGTGGGGCCCTAAAGCGGCGTTGCACCGGTAGCGCTGCGCCGGCACCGATGACGTCATCGGTGTGCGCAGCGTCCCGGTTGCCGTGGTAACCCGCCCGAACTCCAAAATTGAGTTGCGGCCGCCTCGCCCGTGGCAGCCGCAAGCAACGTTCTGTAAAAGGTGCCTTGCTGAAGTTAGCGCCGGCGCATTAAGGTCGCGTGGTGGCCGGCCGCTTCCCCGGCGGCCGCCTGCCCGCACCTCCCTCCCCGGACTCCTCCAAGACCCCCCCGCGGCACAGATGCGTGTGGGCCGCGAGCCCGGCACTTCTCCGAGGTGCCGGGCTCATTTTTATTCAGCCGTCAACGGCCAGCGGTCGGGTGCAGGCAGCTCCTCCTTAACGGAAGGAGGAGGCCTGCACTTCCCCAGCCTGCCGCACTGCATCGGGCGCCGCAGCGCCGGAACAGCGCCGCAATAGGGCAGGCAGCGCCCATTGGGAGGCGCTGAAACCCTCCAGTAGCGCCGGCAGCCGTTTGGGCGCGGCGCTACTGAATTTTTGGCGCGCGCAGGGGGACTTAGCGCCGGCACTAACTTCCGGCGCTAAAGCCCTGGCTGCGCCAAAACCCAATTTCTAGGCCATGTCTTTTAATCTAAAGTTTGTTCAAGTCAGTTAACAGCATTACAGGAGACACCATGTTAGAGATCCATCTAAAACGGAACTAAAACTAAACTCTCTATCACATGCCCTCTGCTGGTCAGGCATAAATAATCAATCAGGCAAATATGCTGGTAAGGCATCATAATCAAACAGGCAAATACCATCACTATTTGCTGATATCATTACATCTCCCTTTCTTAAAACAAAAGTATTTTACTTTTATCTAACAACATGTTTTCTTTGTATTACTCTGCATTTTAACTTTAACACTTAATGAACTTACATTATCATTATCATTATCAAGGTTTTTAACCTTGTTTTGTGTGTTCACATGAAATATGTAAATACACTAGAACTTGAAGAGAGAATAAGATAACATTACTTCCTTCTATAACAATAGTCCTTAAACTTGCTCAATGAGTCTCTCAGGAGGCTTCACGCGTCGTGAGGATTTTCTGATTGATTGTCCTTGAATCTGAGTTGTTGCCTCAGATGATGGTTTCTCAGCTGTGTGATCAGGTTGTTCAACAGTATCAGTCTTTTGACCTGCTGTGTGATCAGGTTGTTCAACAGTATCAGTCTTTTGACCTGCTGTGGCTGGTCCCATGAGAAGATCCCTACGATTTCTTCGCAGAACAGCACCCTCATCTGTCTGAATGGTGTATGATCTTGGTTGGACTTCACTCAGGACGGTTCCCTTCTGAGTCCATATGTTTGTTTTGTCTTTGAACCTAACTAGGTCACCAGTGTGGAGTTCAGGTAGGTTTTGTGTTCCTCTGTCATAGTAGTACTTTTGCTTTTCTTTCTGTTGCTCTTTGAACTTCCTCACTTTCTCCCCCTCTTTTGTTTTCAGGAGGTTCTCCGTGATGGGTAGGTTTGACCTTAGCCGACGTCCCATAAGGAGTTGGGCTGGTGACTTACCACACTCGAGTGGCGTTGTGCGGTATACAAGCATGCTCTGGTAGAAGTCAGTTCCACTGTCTTTTGCCTTGTACATCAGTCTTTTCACTATCTGGACCAATTTTTCCACTAGTCCATTGGACTGTGGAAAGTGAGGACTTGACGTTGTGTGGACAAAGTCCCACTCTTTGGCAAAGTGTCGGAAACTCGCATTGTAAAACTGGGGTCCGTTGTCTGTGAAGACCTCGCTTGCCACGCCATGTCTGGAGAATATGGCTTTCATACATGTTATCACAGCATCTGCAGTGGTGGTGTGCAGTCTACAAACCTCTGGATACAGGGAGTAATAGTCTGTGACTACAAGATAGTCCTTCCCTTGACATACGAATAGGTCAGCGCCTACCTTCTGGTAAGGCCTGTCTGGCGCTGGGTGTGGCTTTAGTGGTTCTACCGGATTGCTTGCTCGATATTTCAGGCATATTGTGCAGTTTGACACCTCATTTGTCACATCTTGGTTGATTCGTGGCCAGTACATCACCTCTCGTGCTCTTTTCTTACACTTTTCGATTCCCAGATGTCCTCCATGGATCCTTTTTAGCATCTCTTCTCTCAGACTCTTTGGGATAACTATTTTACTTCCTTTGTAGATGATGTCTTCGACCACTGATAGTTCCGCCCTGCAGTTCCAGTACTCTGCCATGTCAGGTGAGCAGTCTTGCTTCATGTTGGGCCATCCATCCAAGATGCTTTTCCTCAATCGTCTCAGTGTTTCATCTTTATTTGTCTCAGTCTTTATGAGCTCCATTTTTGCATCTGCTATGGGCAGTGCACTTGTGATCATGTCCACGTAGGCGTTCACTTTTTCATCCATTTTGGTGTTTGCGGGCTCTCCTGGGTCAACAGCTCTGGACAACGTGTCTGCTGTATACATCAGCTTACCCGGTGTGTACGCAACATTCAGTGTATAGCGTTGCAGCCTGATCATCATTCTTTGTATTCTAAGCAGACAGCTATTTAGTGGCTTTTGGAACAATGCAATCAAGGGCTTATGGTCAGTCTCTGCACTGATTGCTTGTCCTGACACAAACTGGTGAAATCTTTCACAGGCGTATGTGATGCTGAGCAGCTCCTTTTCTATTTGAGCATATCGCGTCTCCGCGTCTGTCATTGAGCACGATGCATATGCAATAGGTTGCCAGTAGTTATATTTTTGCAGAAGAACGGCACCGAGCCCACTCTGTGATGCATCTGATGATATCTTGATGGGTCTCGCTGGGTCATAAAACCTCAGAACTGGTTCCTCTGTGAGCAGTTTCTTTAGATCGCTCCATGACTTCTCATGCTCATGGTTCCATTCCCATTCTATGTTCTTTTCAGTTAGTCTTCTCAGTGGCGCCATCTTTTCTGAGAGATTGGATATGAATTTACCCATGTAGTTGATCATTCCATTAAACCTCTGCACGTCCTTTTTGCATTGTGGCTTTGGCATATTCTCAATGGCGGACACCTTTCTGGGATCTGGTCTGATGCCCTCACTGCTAAGGATATCTCCCACGAATGTCAGTTCTGTCACCCCGAGCTGGCATTTCTCTCTATTCAGCTTCAGGTTTGTTTTCCTTGTTGCTTCCAGCACTTTTTTCAGTCTCTCGTCATGCTCAGTTCTCGTGGTTCCCCATACTATGATGTCATCCATTGAGGTATCAACTCCCTTCAGGTGCTCATAGATCATATGGATAGTTTTGTGATACACTTCAGGAGCTGAGGCAATGCCAAATGGTAACCTTAGGAATCTGTATCTGCCAAATGGACTGTTGAACGTGCACAGTCTTGAACTTGCTTCGTCCAGTTTCATCTGCCAAAATCCTGATGATGCATCTAACTTGCTGAAATACTTTGCATTTGCAAACTGTGACAGGATTTCCTCACGTGTCGGAAGCTTGAAGTGCTCTCTCTTTATTGCTTTGTTTAGATCTCTTGGATCCAGGCAAATTCTGAGCTTTCCATTCTTTTTGTCCACAACGACGAGGGAACTCACCCACTCAGTTGGCTCATCCATCTTCTGAATCACGTTCAGGCTTTCCGTCCTGTCCAACTCTGCCTTCAGTTGCTTTTGAAGAGCAAACGGAACTTTTCTGCATGGATGTATGACCGTTGGTATACTTTTATCTACTCTGATCGTGTGTTCTCCTGGAAGGCAGCCTAGACCCTTAAATAGGTCGTTGTACTCTTTCATGAGTTCATCATAGACTGTCTCTCCTTCGCTTTCCACAACGAGGACTCTCTTTACCAGGTTCAGTCTCTCACAGGCTATTAAACCTAGTATGGCTTGCACATCCTTTGGCACCACGATTAATGCTAGCGTGTGCTCTCTGTCCTTGTGTGTCACTTTGACAATGCATCTTCCTTTCACTGGTATATCAGTACCTGAGTATCCTGTCACTTTCACTTTTATTCCATGTATCTTTGGTCTGGGTCTAATTTTCTTAAAATCAGTCTCTGATATCACGTTAACTTGTGCTCCAGTATCCAATTTAAGTGGAATGTGTATGTCATTCACTTTTAGTGTCAACATCCAGTCTCTTTTTTCTTTTTTGTTTTCAGACACAACATCTACATAGAATTCCTCTATCTCGCTTTCATCTACTGCATGGACCTTGCGTTGTTGCGCTTGGTTCTTGCAGCAACGGGCATAATGGTTGTTTTTGTTGCAACTATTGCATGTTTTACCATATGCTGGACACTTTTTTGGTGGATGCTGTGTACCGCATCGACTACATGACTTTCGATTGCCCCTTTCATTTTTGTTCGCTGGACACGCCTCTTTTTTCACATTGGCGCTCTTTTCGTTAAACGGTTTGTGTCTGTTCATTCTCACTGCATCCACGTTGCAGCTACTGTCACTGAACAGCTCCTTTGCCTGCGACTTCACAGTCTCTGTGGCCCTACACAGTGCTATGGCTTTTCCCAGGTCTAGATTTTGCTCTCTTAGCAGTCTTTCCCTTAGACCATTATCTGGAATACCACACACCAGTCTGTCTTTTATCAGCGAGTCTGTCAGTCCCCCAAATTCACACGTTTTGCTTCTGTTTCTCAGTTCAGTCACATACTGATCAATAGTCTCTCCCATTTTCTGTACACGTGAAAAATCTGTGCCTCTCAAACATCACGTTACGTTTAGGTATGCAGTAGGCCTCAAACTATTCCATTATTTTATCCAGCTTCATTTTGTCTCCATCAATAGCGAATGTGAAGTTATTATACACCTCCAGCGCTTCATCACCCACGACATGTAAGAACACTGACGCTTTCATTTTATCACTTTTCTCGTCAGCTCCGATTGCCGCTATATACAACTCCAAACGTTGTTTGAACCTCCTCCAATTTTCAGCCACATTACCTGTCAACTGAAGGTTCGGTGGTGGGTGTAAACCTTCCATTTTTTACTTCGTTAGCTATTCTCCAAAGGTAAGTAACGATGTTCTCTTTTGGCTTGCTAATATGTGGAGAGCTGATTTCACTTCAGATTTTTCCTCTTCATCTCTTTCAATCACTTCTGACACCATGTATTGATTTCTTTGTGGGTTCAATGACGAGACATTTATGAAAGAGAATGTCTTTTAATCTAAAGTTTGTTCAACTCAGTTAACAGCATTACAGGAGACACCATGTTAGAGATCCATCTAAAACGAAACTAAAACTAAACTCTCTCTATCACATGCCCTCTGCTGGTCAGGCATAAATAATCAATCAGACAAATATGCTGGTAAGGCATCATAATCAAACAGGCAAATACCATCACTATTTGGTGATATCATTACAACCACCACCTTCTCAAGGGCAATTAGGGATGGGCAATAAATGCTGGCTCGCTCTCTGGCAAGCTCGCACCTGTGCACTCCTTGCCCTGGCTGCAGCGCATTTGTGCCCAGTGCCTCACCAAGTGCAGCTCCCACCTCTAAGCTATCCTCTAAATTACGAAGAGTGTCAGTATTTGTGCTGGTGACTGCGAGTGTGAAATCGAGTAACGGTGTGTCTTCATCTTCACTGCCTTCCTGCTCTTCCACCACTGCTTGGGCAGTTTGCAGTCCTTGGGTAACTGAAGTCAAAAAGGGACAAGGGTTGGGTTGTGGTGAGGAGACAGGAGAAAATAAGAAGTACATGCTTACACCATCTGCAGCTTGTAAGTCAGAAGAGGGTTAGGGATGAGGGAGAAGTGGGATGTGAGAAGAAGGATTAGGATACCGTCATCTTCAATGAATTCATGGCCTAAGCAATGGCCCTTCCCTTAATGACCAGCACCATCTCCTCCATGGGAGCTCGAACATGCAGGCGCACATCTCCCCCTGCAAAGGGATATAGACCGGTTAAGTGATTGGGCAAGAAGTTGGCAGATGGAGTATAATGTGGGGAAGTGTGAATTTATACACTTTGGTAGGAAGAATGGAAAAGCAGAATGTTTTTTAAAAGGTGAGAGACTAGTAAATGTTGGGATTCAGAGAGATTTGAGTGTCCTTGTACATGAATCATACAAAGTTAAAATGCAGGTACAGCAAACAATTAGGAAGGCAAATGGTAGGTTAGCCTTTATTGCAAGGGGGTTGCAGTATACGAGTAAAGAAGTCTTGATGCAATTAAGGCTTTGGTGTGACCACATCTGGAGTATAGTGTACAATTTTGGTCTCCTTACCTAAGGAAGAATATACTTGCCTTAGAGGGGGTGCAACGAAGGGTTCACTAGATTGATTCCTGGGATGAGAGGGCTGTTCTATGAGGAGAGATTGAGTAGAATGGGCCTATATACTCTGGAGTTTAGAAGAATGAGAGGTGATCTCATTGAAACATATAAAATCCTTAGCGGGCTTGACAGGGTAGATGCTGAGAAGTTGTTTCCCCAGGCTGGAGAGTCCTGGAGTGTTTAAGGGATGGTTTCCTGGACCAATATGTCGAGGAACCAACCAGAGATCAGGCCATCTTAGACTGGGTATTATGTAATGAGAAAGGATTAATTAGCAATCTTGTTGTAGGAGGCCCCTTGGGCCGGAGCGATCATAATATGATCTAATTCTTCATTAAGATGGAGAATGAAGTAGTCGACTCAGAGACTAGGGTCCTAAATTTAAATAAAGGAAACTACGATGGTCTGAGGCGCGAGTTGGGTAGGATTGATTGGGGAATGTCACTCAAAGGGTTGACGGTGGATAGGCAATGGCAAACATTCAAAGACCACATGAATGAACTACAGAATTTGTTCATCCCAGTTTGGCATAAAAATAAAACAAAAAAGGTGACTCAACCGTGGCTAATGCGGGAAATTAGGGATAGCATAAGATCCAAGGAGAGGACATATAAATTGGCCAGAAAAAGCAGTAAACCTGAGGATTGGGAGCAGTTTAGGATTCAACAAAGGAGGACAAAGGGATTAATTAAGAAGGGGAAAATAGAGTATGAGAGTAAGCTATCAGGGAACATAAAAACTGACTGTAAAAGCTTTTATAGATATGTGAAGAGAAAAAGATTGGTGAAGTCAAGCGTAGGTCCCTTGCAGTCAGAATCAGGGGAATTTATAATGGGGAACAAAGAAATGGCTGACCAATTAAATACATATTTTGGTTCTGTCTTCACAAAGGAGGACACAAATAACCTCCCAGAGATGTCGGGGAACATAGGGTCTAATGAGAGGGAGGAACTGAAAGAAATCAGTATTTGTAGGGAAATGCTGTTAGGGAAATTGACGGCATTGAAGGCCGATAAATCCCCAGGGCCTGATAATCTACATCCTAGGGTACTTAAGGAAGTGGCCCTAGAAATAGTAGATGCATTGCTGATCATCTTCCAACATTCGATGGAATCTGGAACAGTACCCATGGATTGGAGGGTAGCTAATGTTACCCCACTATTGAAAAAAGGTGGTCGAGAGAAAACAGGGAATAACATCTCAAGAGTCCATTATAAAAGGTGTAATAGCAGAGCACTTGGAAAAAGTGACAGGATCAGACAAAGTCAACATGGATTTACAAAAGGTAAATCGTGCTTGACTAATCTACTGGAATTTTTTGAGGATGTAACTGGTAAAATAATAAGGGAGAACCAGTGGATGTGGTGTATTTGGACTTTCAGAAGGCTTTTGATAAGGTCCCGCATAAGAGATTAGCGTGTAAAGTTAAGGCACATGGGATTGGGGGCAAGGTATTGACTTGGATAGAGAACTGGTTGGCAGACAGAAAGCAAAGAGTTGGAATAAACGGGTCTTTTTCCGAGTGGCAAGCAGTAACTAGTGGGGTACCGCAGGGATCGGTCCTTGGGCCCCAGCTATTCACAATATAAATGATCTAGACAAGGGAACTAGATGTAATATCTCCAATTTTGCAGATGACACAAAGCTGGGTGGGCGTGTGTGCTGTGAGGAGGATTGCGAGAAACTCCAGGATGATTTGGACAGGTTGGGTGATTGGGCAAAAGCATGGCAGATGCAATATAACATGGATAAATGCGAGGTTATCCACTTTGGTGGCAAAAACAGGAAGGCAGATTATTATCTGAATGGCAATAGATTGGGAGAAGGGGAAGTGCAACGAGACCTGAGTGTCCTTGTGCACCAGTTGCTGAAGGTAAACATGCAGGTGCAGCAGGCGGTTAAGAAGGCAAATGGCATGTTGGCCTTCGTAGCGAGAGGGTTTGAGTACAGGAACAAGGATGTCTTGCTGCAGTTGTACAGGGCCTTGGTGAGACCACATCTTGGGATGGCAGGAATGACGTATGAGGAGAGATTGGGTCGATTGGGCTTGTACTCGCTGGAGTTTAAAAGAATGAGAGGGGATCTCATTGAAACTTATAAAATTCTGACAGGACTGGACAGACTAGATGCAGGAAGGATGTTCCCGATGGTCGGGGAGTACAGAACCAGGGGTCACAGTCTAAGGATGAGGGGTAGGCCATTTAGGACAGAAATGAGGAGGAATTTCTTCACCTAGAGAGTGGTGAAACCGTGGAAATCCCTACCAACAGAAGGCAGTAGAGGCCAATACATTAAATATACTTAAGAAGGAGTTGCATATATTTCTTAAGGCTAAAGGGCTTAAGGGGTATGGGGAGAAAGGAGGGACCGGGTACTGAATTTGGATGATCAGCCATGATCGCATTGAATGGCGGAGCAGGCTCGAGGGGCCGAATGGCCTACTCCTGCTCCTCTCTTCTATGTTTCTATGTAACTAAGGGTCATAGTCTCAGGATAAGGGGTTGGCCATTTAGGACTGAGATGAGGAGACATTTCTTCACTCTGGGTTTATGAATCTTTGGAATTCTCTACCCCAGAGGGCTGTGGATGCTCAGTCATTGAGTATATTCAAGACGGAGATCAATAGATTTTTGGGCACTAAGAGCATCAAGGGATATGGGGACAGAGCGGGAAAGTAGAGTTGATGTAAAAGTTCAGCCATGAACTTATTGAATGGCGGAGCAGGCTCGAGGGACCATATGGCCTAATCCTGCTCCTGTTCTTATGACCCCTTTTGCCATCAACCCCTCTCATGGCCCAGCCGCACTTTACTCCTACCGCTGTGGTAGAGAACATTTTGGTGCAGACCAGTGCGGCCCTGTAAGACCAAGGCTAAGGTATCTGTCAACCTATTTAAAGTAGCAGACAGGTTGTCATCCAGAGTCTGTACAGTGGTGTTCAAGGTGTGCATAGACTCATTTGATTGGAGTCTATGACTGGCCACTCTATCCATGGAAGAAGACATCATCTCAGTGGCCTGTGACATCACCTCCCTCATGCTTGAGGTGGACTCCTCCAATCTCTCTGCAATCGTGGTGAGTCTAATTTGAAAACCTGTCAGTGCATCGCACATTGTCTGCTGCTGTTGAATAATTCTCCTCTTCATCGATGACCCAGGGTACAGCATCTGTGTTCAGCTGAGCAGAGCTTGGAGAGGGATGCGCCCTCTGACACGGACTCTCCACTGCTGTCCCTGTCTCCACCATCTGCTCTTGCTCACTTGTGAAGTGTGAGTCACCAGGTGAAAACCCAACTATCTGTCTTACTGGTGCCACCAAAATGTATCTGAGCTAGTGCATGGTCTGAATGAGTCCTGTGGCGGTGCACCCTCAGAAGGACTCAGCTCCTCTGAGGACTTGTCGCCTGCCACATTCACCGACTCCTGCTACACGCATGAAGGCCCTGTGAGAGATTAAAAAAACATGAATTAGTCATGGCAAGGTAAGAATGTTGCAAGTTATCATCATGAAGATGATCATATTTCACTCGCTGTGAAACCAAGTAAACATGATTGAGTGCCGTATGACATGTGGCTTTTATTTAATTGTGTCACCAGGTAGCTGGGAACTCCCCATCTCCGACAGCCAGAGACACTGAAACGCCACTTATTTCCAGCACCTCCTCCTCTGCAGTTGTGAGCTGCATGATCTGAGGAGGGCCTCCTCCGATTCTCTCCCTCTTCCTGGTGTTCTGTGCTCTCTTCTCCTGCAAGGAGGGAAAGAACAGACCTATGAGTGAGTGTAATGTAATGTGTTCATCCGATGGATGGAGTGCATTTGGTGAGGGTGACTATGAGGGAGAGGCATGACATTGTATAAGAATGAGGGTGAGTGGGAATGGTGGATGGGTAGATGGGGATGTGAGAAAGTGCATAGAAAGAGAAGGATGGGTGCACCTGCATGTGAGGAGTGATGTGAGAGTAGGCTTGAGAAGGCAGAGTGAAGGGGTGGGGTGATGCGCAAAGCAGGATGTAAGTGAATGTGCCACTGTAGTCACCTTTCCTGACCTGCTTAGGTCATTAAACCACTTCCTGCACTGAATCCAGGAGCGTGGAACCAAACTCCTGTTGCTGACCTCCTCCGCAACCTCCAACCATGCTTTCTTTGTCTCAGCAGCAGGCTTCTTCCTCCTGTTGTTAGGGAAGAGTATCTCTCTCCTACTCCTCACAGCCCCCAGCAGCATACCCAGGGAGGCGTCAGTGAAATGGGGCACAGCCTTTGCCTATCTGGACTCCATTCTGACACTTCGGGCTGGATTTTCATTGAGGAGGCGGGACTACAACTTTCGGGGTTGTAGTCCCGCCTCCATCGAGTTCTAGCCAACCCATGTGATTTTGACTTGATTGACCTCGTTGAGCCCGACCAGCGGGCTCAGCAGGCCAACTAAGGGCCGCCCGGCAACAGGTGACGTCACAGATTGATATTTCATCTGTCAAGACCTTTTGACAGATGAACCATCAGTGTTTGACAGCTGTTTGAAGCTGTCAAACACTGACAATCTGTACTCCAGGTTAATTCCTTCCTCTCAGGATGATTTAGAGATCTCCTCGGAACAGAAAGCTGAATGCTGCAATTTTTGACAGATCGCGGCCATTCTGCTTTCTGTGCCGGTGAGATGAGGGACTCCCGAGACCTGAAGGAAAGCTGTAAAGGTAAGTTCATGTAAGTAAAACTTCTTTAAACACACCAAACACACTTACCTCTTCACTCATGCACCCATTACTCACCTGAACACCGGACATCTAGACCCCTCCAAGCCCTTCATCCTGACGGCCCGCCTCGCTAACTTGGCGTGGTTTGGAGCTGTTGGGAATCCCACATTTCACCAATGAAAATAGGGATTAGGCTAAAAACTGCCTGTTAACTACCTGTTAACAGGCAGTTAATTGGCACTAATCCCCTTCCCACCTCGGGGAGGCGGGTCCCAGTGCAGGTCGGGTAGCCGCCTCCTTTGAAACTGGCATGGAGGCGGGTTGGGGGCGGGATGGGTTTGTGCCCCCCTATTACGGGATTTTAACCCCCCACACGCCTCCAATCCCACCTCCACGGCCCAATGAAAATCCTGCCCTTTCAGGTTTCTGACAGCCAACCCCAATTCCTTCAACTTGCATGTTTGGATTGTCCCTTTAAATACTAAAGTTGAGATCGCGTTATGCGGGTCCACATCATGCCACTGATTGGACGGGAAACCCGGAAGTAAAATGATAATGAGGTGGCTGAGTTAAAAATCCACTGACAGTCGTGCTGCACTTCTGGGTTTCCTGTGCGATATTGGACCCCGCACTCCCTTCCCCCCGCCCCCCCCATCCCAGTGCGCGCAAACTTAAAATCGGGACCATTTATTCCCAGAATTGTTTCTGATCAGTCACCAAAAAACACCAGCATCAAAAAGCAGATAGCATTACTTATGAGGCAAATTCAAAATACAAAGCTAACTATGCCATATTTCAATGGCACCGCCCATTTAATGTGGTGAGTCATTTGCAGAGGGTCTTAAAGCCTAGAAATCATTCCTTTGAAGTGCAGTGTAAGCAAAATCCGTATCACTTGTTTCTGTATGAATTGGCAAGAGTGAGTTACTGTATATTCCCATTGGCTAATGGGAATAGATTTGTTACTGCATACACATAATGGATCAGCAAGTCAGAATGCACCTGTAATAATGTTGCTGAGGCACTTGTTGGTGAGCTACTGGTATAAGAAATGCATGAATCCAGCTGTGGAATATGGAAATTTATTCGGAATTCACTATTTCTTTTACATCGTTTATACATGCGGAGTTTTCTTCAATGTGTCACGAACTTATGGCGGGAGATCTAGAGATTTCCTGTTGAAACTATTCCAAAGTCCACTTTGCAGCAGAATCACACAGGGTCTTGTTATGGCAGTGATGCTGTGATAAATTTGTTTCTTTGGGGCAGAAAGGCAACACCGAATAAATGAAGGGTATGCCAGACAATGGAAGAAGTAACAGCGATGGTGTGCGTGGAGTTGCACAGGGCCATTTGGATTCAAATAAGGAAGAAGCGATATGTGACACAGATATATGCCTAATTACTGGGACTCAGAACAAAGAGCGTGTAGTAGTAAATTTTTCCTGTAAAACAGCAAACAAAACTATAAATATTAACATGAAATTCATAAACAGCCCATGCATGAACAATAGAATTTACAGCAAACAGAGACATACATAGCTGTAAGCACAATAATTGAGTGAGTAAAATTGTATTAATGGAGGTGGCAAGATAATGGTGCCACAGAGATTGTGTAGCAGACTAAGTCATTGCTCAATACATTTGCAATTAATGCATTATAGTAATCCTTGCAATAGGAAAGAAAGGATGAGGAGTGATGATGTCTCACAAATAAGAACCATTTCCAGCTATGGGAATACTCTGGCACACACAAGTAGGGAGGGCATGAGAGATAGTAAAGAGCTACTGGATTTTAGCATGATATTTAGGGTAGTGTGTTGGCAAAAACTGTTAGTCATCTGATGATAGACAATGATTGAACAGCACCACTCAAGGCAACAGTGCTGAAGCAATCTTGTGTGGAGTATTTGCAAAGTAAGTCCATCCCTCAGGCTAGAGGATTTTTTAATGATTAGATGTTCTATCTATTCCTCAAAATCAATAACCAAGAAAGACTAGCATTTACATTGCGCCTTTCATGATCTCAGGACATCCCAAAGCATTTTACAGCCAATGAAGTACCTTTGAAGTGTAGTCACTGTTGTAATGTAGGAAACAATAAGGTTCTGGGGGGGGGGGGGGAAATTTGGTTGGTTAGTGCCGCCTGTTAGCGCCTCTAACGGGACGCTAATGACTAACCGCCTGTACGCGGCGATTTAAGCGCCGCCCGCAAAATTGAACTGGTGGTTTGCAGTGGCGCTAAACACTACCGCCACAATCTCCTGTGCCTGGAGATCATGATGTCATTCAAGCGCACATTGCCCCGGTCCGGAAATTGATTCTCGCCCCCTGCCTCAGCGCCTGCCGCTAGGAACAACAGGTAGAGGGGGTCGGTTTGCAGTCGGCTGGGAGCTGGGGGAGAGCTATTTAAAGGCGTGCGCTTCCTGTTTTTTCCTGTCAGCAATCAATTCTGCGTACGCAGGTTGAGAGAGGGAGAGAAGCGTCTGGAGACCTTTAACGGTTTCCTACTTGAAGGAGTTTTGGTCGTCAGCAAGACTTATCAGGTTCCCATTTCTGTAACCTTTAGTACTACCACATTTAGAAGAGTTAATGGGGGCTGTACTGGCACGGGATCTCACCCTCCACTTCGCTGTCGCAGGCAGCGGAGGCGGAGAGAGAGAGTGGAAAATGTAGTCAGAGGGAGGAGGGCCAACAGGGCTCTGCACAAGAGACCTTACCCTCCCAGGGTATTCCGGGAGCAATTCTCATGTATCCATCTGTCCGAGGAGCAGTGTTTTAGAAAGCTCCGCTTCAGCAAGGAGGTGCTCACAGAGCTCTGCCACCTCCTGCAACCAGAGCTCCAGCCTCAGCTCAGGACCAGGACGTCTCTGTCGGTGGCAGTGAAGGTGACAGTGGCTCTCAATTTCTACGCCAGCGGCTCCTTCCAGGCTTCAACAGGGGATATTGCGAACATCTCTCAGTTCGCTGTTCATTGCTGCATCCGGGAGGTCACAAATGTTCTCTACAAAAGGAAAAGGCAGTACACCTCATTCCTCATGACCCGAGACAAACAGCGTGAACGCGCATGTGGCTTCGCTAGGATAGCGGGCTTCCCCATGGTTCAGGGCGCCATTGACTGCATGCACGTGGCATTGCGGGCACCTCGTAAAAAAGCAGAAGTTTTCCGTAACCGCAAAGGCTACCACTCTCTGAACATGCAGTTGGTGTGCGACCACAGACAGCGCAGCCTCGCCGTCAATGCTCACTATCCTGACAGCAATCACGATTCATTCATCCTGCGCCAGACTGGTGTCCCAGAACTGTTCCAGCCACCACATCAAGCTCGTGGCTGGCTCCTCGAGGACAAGGGTTATCCACTCTTGTGATGAAATATATGCCTTCATCAGCCCATGTGTTTTACCTGCTTGTATTGTGTGAACTGCCCCCTTTTGTTCCTATTGTGTGTATTGGCTACGCCCCTGTCTTTTGCCATATAAAGGTCTCAAGAGCTGTATGAGTCATTCCTACCAGACGAACCCGATGTGGGAAGACCTGCAATGCTGCAATGTTCTTAGTGATTAAAAACCTTCAGTTGAATCCTTGTCTTTGAGTCATTGATGGCATATCAATTTTAATCACTAAAACACCAAGATGGATCGACTCCTGAAACCAGAGTGCTTGGATCTGGACCCCCATGCCTCAGACGCAGCCACACAGTTCGGACACTGGTTCCAATGCTTCAAATTTTTCATTGCAAACTCCATCCACCGCCATAGCAGCCGCAACCGCTACCGGAGACATGAAACTGGGAATCCTGCGAAACTGGGTGAGCCATCGGGTCTCCCCTCTCATCCAAGATGCCACCAGTTACGGGGATGCCTGCACCATTCTGAAGGCCCACTATGTGCGGCCAATAAACGAGGTGTACGCCAGGCATCTTCTGACTACTCGCACGCAGCGGCATGGTGAGTCACTAGAGGACTTTATACTAAGCCTAAAAGTACTGGGCAGAGACTGTAACTGTAAGGCCGTGTCTGCCATCGTGTACACGGAGGAGCTGATTCGAGACTCCTTTATTGCGGGCCTCAGTTCAAATTACATTCGGCAGAAACTGTTTGAAAAGGAGGGACTGGACTTAAAACAGGCTATAGATATAGCGCGATCGCTGGATATGGCCCAGAAGAACTCTGAATCCTGTTCCCCAGGCCACGCGCCCACTCCGCCTCGTGCGCGCCGTGGGGGCCGCCATCTTGGAAGCCATCTTCACCTCCCAGGTCTCAGGCCAGCCCAGCACCATCGGAGCCCCAGCCTCCACCCAGGAGCCCCACTACTGCCGCGATGCATCGGGGCCCGAAATGCTACTTCTGCGGCCAGGACAAACACTCCAGGCATCTGTGTCCAGCGAAGGGCACCACCTGTTTTAAATGCGGGAAGAAAGGACATCTCAGCAAAGTCTGCAGAGGGAACTCCAACTCCACCACCGCCGCGTGCGCGCCGTGGGGCCGGCCATCTTGGACGCCATCTTGTCCACCCTCATGGAGTCCACCATCTTGCTCCGACTACACGGACCTCCAGGACCCACTAGTGGCCTCGATCACAGTGGATCAATCCAGGCCACATCCGTTGTCCAAATCGATGATGGACATAGAGGTAAACGGGAACAAGGTTAAATGCTTGATTGACTGCGGGAGCACCGAAAGCTTTATTCATCCTAGCCTGGTAAAATGACTTTCACTAACGATAGTCCCCACACAGGGCAAAATCGCCATGGCCGATAAGACTCATACCTCAAAAATTACAGGTTTCTGCGCGGTTATGTTGTCGGTAAAAGGCAATGATTACAGAGATTTTAAACTATTGATAATGCCAGATCTCTGTGTGAGCGTGATCTTGGGTCTGGACTTCCAGTGCCACCACCAAAGTATCACGCTTACCTACGGTGGGTCCCAGCCGCCCCTCACAGTGTGTGGTCTGGCTACCCTGAAGGTCAAGCCGCCCTCTCTGTTCGCCAACCTCGCACCCAACTGTCGACCAATAGTGACCAAGAGTAGGCGGTACAGCTGGGAGGATAGACGGTTCATTGCGTTGGAAGTAGAAAGACTCAAGCGGGAGGGTATCATCAAATGCAGTACCAGCCCGTGGCGCGCCCAGGTAGTAGTAGTTAGGGGTAGCGAAAAGAAGCGGATGGTGATAGATTATAGCCAGACGGTTAATCTATACACCCAGCTAGACGCCTACCCTCTGCCCCGCATAGCGGATATGGTTAACCAAATCGCGCAATACCGGGTGTTTTCCACCATCGACCTAAAATCGGCATACCACCAGCTCCCCATTCGGCCGGAGGACCGTCCATACACCGCCTTCGAGGCGAACGGACGTCTCTACCACTTCCTCAGAGTCCCCTTTGGGGTAACGAACGGGGTCTCGGTCTTCCAGCGGGAGATGGACCGCATGGTCGATGAGAACCAGTTAACAGCCACCTACCCATACCTAGACAACGTCACCATCTGCGGCCACGACCAGCAAGACCACGACTCGAACCTCGCAAGATTTCTGAAAACCGCCCTCAGACGCAATCTCACCTACAACGAGGATAAGTGTGTCTTTAGCACCACGCGCCTCTGTATCCTGGGCTGTGTGGTGGAAAACGGGGAAATCGGTCTGGACCCCGACCGATTGCGCCCCCTATGGGAGCTACTCATACCAAACACTCCCAAGGCCCTGAAAAGGTGCCTGGGGTTCTTCTCCTATTACGCCCAATGGGTCCCCAATTATTCCGACAAGGCCCGTCCCCTCCTGAAATCAACGTCCTTCCCGCTCACGGCCGAGGCCCACGCCGCCTTCAACAGCATTAAGCACGACATTGAGAAGGCCGCGCTGCAGGCAGTGGACGAAAACATCCCTTTCCAGGTCGAAAGCGATGCGTCCGACTTCGCTTTAGCAGCCACCCTCAACCAGGATGGGCGGCCCGTAGCCTTTTTCTCAAGAACCCTCCAAGGGCCCGAGATCAGGCACTCCTCGGCAGAGAAGGAGGCCCAGGCCATAGTGGAGGCAGTGCGGCACTGGAGGCACTACCTAGCCGGCAAACGCTTCACCCTGCTTACCGACCAGCGGTCGGTAGCCTTCATGTTTAACTGTAAGAAGTCACACAACACCAGGTTATAGTCCAACAGCTTTATTTGAAATCACAAGCTTTCGGAGCGCTGCTCCTTCTTCAGGTGAAGGGCACCTGAAGAAGGAGCAGCGCTCCGAAAGCTTGTGATTTCAAATAAAGCTGTTGGACCATAACCTGGTGTTGTGTGACTTCTTACATTCATGTTTAACAACAGACAGAGGGGTGATGCGCCATCAATTACTCAAAAGACTGAGGTTAAGCGAGTAACAACCAGGCTTTTATTAACTAAAGAATGAAGGTCTTGTCTCGAGTGGTCGACCCGTCCAGAATACTAAGGGACTGGGAGGTAGTCACTTATATACCTGGAATAGTGGGAGGAGTCAGCCGAGGCATGTCCAGACCTGTACCTAGTGGAATACACATACACATACAGACAGGTATAACAGTGGTTTACCACATTCACCCCTTGTTTAAAAATGAGTCCGGCGGGGTGAAGTGTATTTATAAGTTCGTGTATTGGAGTCTCTCCGGAGGTCTTGTCTGCCGCTGTGATCAACGTGGCGACGGCAGGGGTGGTGGAGCTTCCGGCGTCGCGTCCCGTGTCGCGTCCCGTGTAGGCTGGGGCCCTGGAGTGTAGTCCTCGTGGGTGACGGTCCAAGGCGAGCCGGCTGCTGGGGTTGGATATCGGGTCGTGGGGGGGGGTGGTAATGGGTAGTGGGTTACAGCGGTCCCCGAGGGTGCGAGGTCTCGTATGGAGACTGTGTCCTCCCGCCCGTCCGGGTACACAATGTAAGCGTACTGGGGGTTGGCATGGAGGAGGTCGACCCTCTCGACCAGGGGGTCCGTTTTACTGGCCCTCACGTGTCTTCTTAGTAGTACCGGCCCTGGGGACGTCAGCCATGGCGGAAACGATGTCCCCGATGTGGACTTCCTTGGGAAGACAAACATTTTCTCGTGAGGGGTGGCATTGGTGGCAGTGCAGAGCAGTGACCGAATCGAGTGGAGCGCATCGGGGAGCAACTCCTGCCAGCGGGAGGTCGGAAGGCCCCTAGACTTTAAGGCTAGTAGGGCGGCCTTCCAAACTGTTGCATTCTCTCTTTCCACCTGTCCGTTCCCCCGGGGGTTGTAACTGGTGGTCCTGCTTGTGGCTATACCCATAGCGAACAGGTACTGGCGGAGTTCGTCGCTCATAAACGATGAGCCCCGGTCGCTATGGATATAGCTGGGGAAACCGAACAGGGTGAAGAGGCTGTTCAGAGATTTAATGACCGTGGCACTGGTCATGTCCGGGCAGGGGATAGCGAACGGGAAACGGGAGTACTCGTCAATGATGTTGAGGAAGTACACATTGCGGTCGGAGGAGGGGAGAGGCCCTTTAAAATCGACGCTCAGGCATTCGAAAGGGCGAGTGGCTTTTATCAGGTGGGCTCTGTCTGGTCTATAAAAGTGCGGTTTGCACTCAGCGCAGACTTGGCAGTTCTTGGTCATGGTCCTGACCTCCTCGATGGAGTAAGGCAGGTTGCGGGCCTTGATGAAGTGGAAGAACCTGGTGACCCCCGGGTGGCAGAGGTCATTGTGGAGGGCCCTCAGCCTATCGATCTGCGCGCTGGCGCAGGTGCCACGCGATAGGGCATCTGGGGGTTCATTGAGCTTCCCAGGCCGGTACAAGATCTCGTAATTGTAGGTGGAAAGTTCGATTCTCCACCTCAAGATCTTGTCATTTTTGATTTTGCCCCTCTGCTTGTTGTTGAACATAAAAGCAACTGAACGCTGGTCAGTGAGCAGGGTAAATCGTTTTCCGGCCAGGTAGTGCCTCCAATGATGCACAGCCTCCACAATAGCCTGGGCCTCCTTCTCGACCGCGGAGTGTCTGGTCTCCGGGCCCTGGAGGGTTCATGAGAAGAACGCCACAGGTCTCCCTGCCTGATTAAGGGTGGCGGCCAGAGCAAAGTCGGATGCATCACTTTCCACCTGGAAGGGGATGGATTCATCCACTGCGTGCATGGTGGCTTTGGCAATGTCCTCCTTGATACGGTGGAAGGCCAAGCGGGCCTCTGCCATCAGGGGAAAAGAGGTGGTTTTGATCAGCGGACGGGCTTTGTCTGCATAGTAGGGGACCCACTGAGCGTAGTAGGAAAAAAACCCTAGGCACCTCTTCAGAGCTTTTAGGCAGTGGGGCAGTGGGAGTTCCGTAAGGGGACGCATCCGGTCCGGGTCGGGACCGATGACCCCGTGTTCCACAACACAGCCAAGGATGGCGAGGCGGTCTGTGCGGAATATGCACTTCTCCTTGTTATATGTCAGGTTCAGGAGTTGGGCGGTGCGGAGGAATTTCTCGAGGTTTGCGTCATGGTCCTGCAAGTCATGGCCGCAGATGGTCACATTGTCTAGGTAAGGGAAAGTGGCCTGCAGCGCGTTTTGATCGACCATCCGGTCCATCTCCCTTTGGAAGACGGAGACCCCGTTGGTAACGCCGAAGGGAACCCTAAGGAAGTGATAGAGGCGGCCGTTTGCCTCAAAAGCAGTATACTGGCGGTCTTCAGGGCAGATGGGGAGCTGGTGGTACGCTGATTTCAGGTCAATGGTCGAAAAGACGCGGTACTGCGTGATCTGGTTGACCATGTCAGCTATGGGGGGGAGTGGGTAGGCGTCCAGCAGGGTGTAGCAGTTTATTGTTTGACTGTAGTCGATGACCAGGCGTTGTTTCTCGCCGGTCTTAACGACCACAACCTGGGCTCGCCAGGGGCTGGAGCTGCCCTCAATAATCCCCTCCTTCAGGAGCCGCTCCACTTCGGTTTTGATGAAAACCCTGTCCTCGGCACTGTATCGCCTGCTCTTTGTGGCGATGGGCTTGCATTCGGGGGTGAGGTTAGCAAACAGTGGGGGGGGTGGGACTCTGAGTGTGGAGAGGTTGCATCTGGTGTGCGGTGGGCAATTTGGAGGCTGCTGGCTGCGGACTGTGAGTGGGGGGAGGGGGCTAACGCTTTTGAGGTGGCACTAGAAATCCAACCCCAGTAGGACGGCAGCGCAGAGGTCGGGCAGGACCAGGATTTTAAAATTATTGAACACAGTCCCGTCTACTACTAGTGTCACCATGCAGTAGCCGCCAATGTCCGCTGACTGGGACTCGGAGGCCATAGAAATCCACTGGTGCGCAGGCAGGACTGGGAGAGAGCAACACCGCACCGTGTCGGGGTGGATGAAGCTCTCTGTGCTCCCGGAGTCAAAAAGGCAGTTTATTGCATGGCCATTTACCTTAACGTCCATTTTGGACTGAGCTAGTTGGTGCGGTCTCGTTTGGTCCAGCGTAACAGAGGCCAGCGTAGGGGTCGGTGTGTCGCTGCGGGTATCAGATGGGGGGGGTGTTGGCGGTCTGCTGCGTCCCGGCTCGTGTCCAAGATGGCGGCGTCCATGATTCCCATGTGGCTGGAGTCGTCCAAGATGGCTGCTGCTGCGGTGGTTCGCACACGGCTGGTGAGGCCCAAGATGGCGGCCCGCATGGCCCACACGCGGCGCTGTTGGGGGCCCAAGATGGCGGCTCGCACGGCCCACACTCGGCGCTGCTGGTGTTCGGGGTGGCTTTGGCCTTGCAGACGCTGGCGTAGTGTCCCTTTTTCCCGCAGCCCGAGCAGGTCGCATTCTTCGCCGGGCAGCGCGCTCTGGGGTGTTTGGCCTGGCCACAGAAGTAGCATTTCTGGCCTTGGGATACTGCTGTCTGGCTTTGGGACACTGCTGCGGTAGTTGGGCCGTTGTTGGGCTGTGGCTGGGGTGGCACGGTGCTATGGGGCTGTCCTACCATGTCCCAGGTTGTCGTTCCCCGCGGCGTCCACGGTGCAGAGGAGTAGGCTTCCATGCCCCGGTAGGCTGCGTCCAGCGTTAGTGCGATTTCGGAGGCTTTGTCGAGGGTGAGGTCACTCTGCTCCAGCAGTCGCTGTCGGGTGTAGTTGGACCTGTGGCCCGCTACGAAGGCATCCCGGATCAGTTCCTCCGTGTACTTAGCGGGCGTTACCGCCTTACACCCACAGGCCCGGCCAAGCACGGACAGTGCTTGGAGGTATTCCTCAGTCGATTCCCCAGGTTGTTGCTTGCGACTCCCCAGAAGGTGCCTGGCGTATACTTTGTTCACAGGGCGCGTGTACTGGGTCTTGAGGAGCTGGAGGGCGGCTGTGTACGAGGTCGCGTCCCGGATGACTGAGTACACTCGGTGGTTCACCTTGGAGATCAGGACAGACAGTTTGTCCGCATCCGTTACGACCGCAGTGGAGGCAGTCAGGAATGTCTCGAAGCACGTGAGCCAGTGAGCAAACTTGGTGGAAGCGTCCGCTTCCCGACTGTCCAGGTCCAGGCATGCTGGTGTGAGGATCTTCTCCATTATAAAAAATTTAGTTAATAAAATTGATGCGCCATCAATTACTCAAAAGACTGAGGTTAAGCGAGTAACAACCAGGCTTTTATTAACTAAAGAATGAAGGTCTTGTCTCGAGTGGTCGACCCATCCAGAATACTAAGGGACTGGGAGGTAGTCACTTATATACCTGGAATAGTGGGAGGAGTCAGCCGAGGCATGTCCAGGCCTGTACCTAGTGGAATACACATACACATACAGACAGGTATAACAGTGGTTTACCACAAGGGGGAAGATCAAGAACGACGTAATTCTCAGGTGGCGGATCGAACTCTCCACGTTTGAGTACGACATAATATATAGGCCGGGGGCCCTCAACAAATCCCCCAACGCCCTATCACGAGGGATGTGTGCCAGCATCCAGGGGGACAGGCTACAGGGCCTCCACAATGGCCTCTGCCACCCGGGGGTCACCCGGCTATTCCACTTTATAAAACCCCGTAACCTGCCCTATTCCATCGAGGAGGTCCGGTCTATGACCAGGGACTGCCGCACCTGTGTGGAATGCAAGCCCCGTTTTTTCAGGCCCGACCGAGCCCACCTGATCAAAGCTACACGGCCATTCGAGCGCCTGAGCTTAGATTTCAAGGGACCACTCCCCTCCACCGACCGCAATGTGTACTTTCTCAACGTTGTGGACGAGTACTCCCGCTTCCCATTCGCCTACCCCTGCCCAGACATGACCAGTGCCACGGTCATCAAGTGCCTCGGCAACCTGTTTTGCACGTTCGGCATGCCTAACTACATCCACACTGACAGGGGGGCGTCGTTCATGAGCGATGAACTGCGCCAATACCTGCTGTCGAAGGGGATAGCCACGAGTCGGACCACTAGTTATAACCCCCGGGGTAATGGGCAAGTGGAGAGGGAGAACGCAACAGTGTGGAAGGTGGTCACCTTAGCACTAAGGTCTAAAGGCCTCCCCACCTCCCGCTGGCAGGAGGTCCTCCCAGACGTACTCCACTCGATAAGGTCGCTACTGTGTACCGCTACTAACGCCACTCCTCACGAGAAGATGTTTGTTTTTCCCCGCAAATCAACCTCAGGAGTATCCCTACCCTCGTGGCTCTCCACCCCAGGGACAGTCCTGTTACGAAAGCATGTGAGGGGCCACAAAACAGACCCCCTCGTGGAGGCAGTACACCTACTCCACGCAAACCCACAGTACGCGTACGTCAAGCACGCTGACGGGCGTGAAGACACCGTGTCCATAAAGGACCTCGTCTCAGCAGGAAGCGACGACGACCCATCACCACCACCCCCAGAAGAACCTCCACCATCCCCAGAGGTATCCTCACCACCCCCAGAAGTACCTGCAACACCCCCAGCACATGGGTATGCCCAGGAGGGCACCACGGACTCCCGGTCGGAACCCGAGGTACTGTTGCGACGTTCAGGAAGGACTATCACACCCCCGGACAGACTAAATCTGTAGAAGGGGTGAATGTGATGAAATATATGCCTTCATCAGCCCATGTGTTTTACCTGCTTGTATTGTGTGAACCACCCCCTTTTGTTCCTATTGTGTGTATTGGCTACGCCCCTGTCTTTTGCCATATAAAGGTCTCAAGAGCTGTATGAGTCATTCCTACCAGACGAACCCGATGTGGGAAGAGCTGCAATGTTCTTAGTGATTAAAAGCCTTCAGTTGAATCCTTGTCTTTGAGTCATTGATGGCCTATCACACTCTACACCTGGCTGATGACACCACTCCGTAACCCCAACATTCCTGCTGGGCTCACCTACAATGAGAGCCATAGCGCCACTAGGAACCTCATTGAACAGACAATCGGTGTGCAGAAGTAACAGTGTTTTGACCACTGGAGGAGCCCTGCAGTACTCCCCTGATCGCGTATCGGTTTTCATAGTTGTGTGCTGCATGCTTCACGACCTTGCCATTCTGAGGACCCAGCCTTGCCACCAGGGATTGGTGGACCACCTCAGGAGGAGGAAGAGGGAGAGGAGGAGGAGGAGGATGAAGAGGAGGAGGAGCAGCAACAACGTGGGAGGGAGGCACTCAATGTTGCTTCCGCAAGGGCCGTTCGTGAACACCTCATAACACAGCGCATCTGATGAATGACAGAGAAGATGGCATTTGGGATCAACAACCACATCATTACAGCCATCCCGCAGCTCCTATTACCGGCCAAAGTTTCAATGAGAAACATGGGGAAATTTGTAACGTTTAAATACATTTTTTTATTATTCTGAACAACTTCTTATCGTGTCTACACACTGTTCCCTTTGGGGAACAGTATGAGGTAGTGGAAGGATTTCTGGCCGTGTTAAACGCTCCTTCCGACTGTGTCTTATTAAGCACAACCAATAACAAACAAACACAACAACTGGTTCTTGGCACATCGAAATAATTCTTAACAAAGTGAACAATATATTTACAAACAAATCCAACATTTGGTCGAAAAACTTGTTAGTCGGCCTTCTTCAATGAACTCCCTCCCCTTCGCACTTCCCCCCGCCCCCCCCCCGCCCGACCACAACCCTATTGCTCCTCCGTAATGTGGCCCCAGTGGCTGCAGCAAGGCTGGCAGAAGGCTGCTGAATCTCGGATCCAGAGACTGCAGATGGCCTTGCAGGATGCTCTCGACCAGCTCTGGGCCTGGAGGGCCCGGCTACAGACTGCACCAACTCTGCATGGGCGGCAGCAGTCTGGGCTGGCTGGGTTACAGGTTGTGGCAAGTGCAATGGCGGAGTGGCAGTGTTGGGAGCAGGAATGCTGTCATCCTGAGAGAGGCCAGCACCTTCCTGCTCGACCAACACACTGCCCCTCCCCCGGGGCAGAACCACAGCATCCGGAGCAATCTGCTCGAGCACAGATTGCTGGCCTGCTGCGGCACCATCAGACCCCCGGTGGAAAATGGTCACCCCAGCTACGGTGGCAGCAGTCAGCGCTTGCGTGGCATCAATCTGAGACTGCATCAGAGGAGTCTGAGATTGGATGGCACCAACCAGTGACTCGATTCCAGCACTAAGCCGTTACGTTGCCTCGGCCTGTGCTGCGATAGATGCTGCCACCTCACCCACGGCATGGGGTCTGGATCTCCACGGTCTCTCTGCAAGTCAACCACCCTCTACAACAAGGCAAAGATGGGATCGAGGGTTTGCGCACAGATGACAGCTGTGCTGGCGGCGGACTCTTCCACACTCCTAGCCAGTTCATCCATCCTCTCAGGCACCCTTTCCATTGCACCCATGAGCTCAGTATGCATGCTCATCGTCTGTGTGTTTTTTGCCGCGATATCGAGATCCTCATCTGAGTCCTGTGCAGCAGAACTCGTGCATGCACTCATCCTCCGAGGAGATGGCCCCTGAGCTGAGGGGCATGCAGCTCCGCCTGACCTCCTCCCATGCGTTGTTGCTCCCTCCTGTTATGAGAAAGCTTGGCCTGCAAGAAAAAGGACAGCATGTGAGTGAGTGTACAGCCATGTGTTTGGCAGATGTGCCAGATGAATAGCCGTTAATGTCTGCAAGGTGTAAGATGTGGATGTGACTGTTACTAGATGGGCATAGTTGTTGGGTGAGTGTTGGGGATTTGCCAGTTTATATCATCTGTGCACAGAGTGAGGTTGAGATGGTGGGATGTAGAGGTATTTCAAGCATCTACTCACCCTGACCACCCGAGTGAGGTCAGTGAACTTCTTGCAGCACTGGGTGTGAGTCCTTTGGACCAGGCTCCTGGATGAGACATAATGGGCCACCTCCTTCCACACCCTTGTGAACTCCCGGGGCAATGGCCTCCTGCCAGTGTCTGGGAACAGCACTACCTGTCGGCGTTCCACAGCCACAACCAGAACCTCCAATGCCTGGTTGCTAAACAGACGCGCTCTCTCCCGGGGCCTCTGAGCAGCCATGATATTCGTGGTTCAAGATTTACACCTACTTGCAGGCCCAGGTCAAAAGCAGCAATGATCAGGGTGAGGCTGTACAGCATGATTGACCCCTTTAAGAACTGGAAGGCGCCAGAGGTAATTGACAGCGCATGAGCTTGAGTAGCGCTCTGAGGTACCACCCAATTCCCCGACATTAGCGCCCTAAGAGAAGTGTGTAGCGCTTGATTTAGCACTCCAATCACCTCCAGGGGTGCTGGAGATGAATTTCACGATCGCCGCCGATAATTTGCACTGGGTGCTAAATTTTGCGGCTGGTCGATAATCGCGCCCCAAAATGGTCGATACCAAATTTTTCCCCCTTCAAATATTAAGGTTAAGCAGTCATAAATTTATGGAGCATACAGAACATGCAATACTACCTAAAGAAAAGAAAGACTTGCATTTATATAGCGCCTTTCACGGCCACTGGATGTCCCAAAGCGCTTTACAGCCAATGAAGCACTTTTGGAAGTGTAGTTACTGTTGTACCCCTTTGTGTTTTTACTTTCTTTCCTCCATTCTGAATAAATTTCCTTATTCCACAGCTAGATTCATGCATTTCTTATACCAGTAGCTCACCAACTAGTGCCTCAGCAACATTATTACAGGTGCATTCTGACTTGCTGATCAGTTCCCATTAGCCACAAAATTTAAACATACAAGTTTGGTCTAACCAATGTTCTATACAAGTTTAACATAACTACTCTGCTTTTCAGTTCTATCCCTCTAGAAATAAACCCCAGTGCTTTGTTTGCTTTTTTTTAAATGGCCTTCTTAACATGCGTCATTACTTTTAGTGATTTGTGTATCTGTACCCCTAGATCCCTTTGCTCCTCTACCCCATTTAGACCCTTACTTTCCAAGGAGTATGTAGCCTCCTTATTCTTCCTACCAAAATGCACCACCTCGCACTAACTTGAAATTAATTTGCCAATTACACGCCCAATCTGCAAGTTTATTAATGATTAATTATTGATAATTCTTTATTATCTGCAGTGTTCTAAGTCATGTGAAGGAGGGTTCAGAGTGCGTGAAGTCCGCTGTCTAGGCGATGACATGATTCCTAGTGACCGCTGTGATCCTCATCAGAAGCCAGAGGAGCATCAGAGCTGCAACAATAAGCCTTGTATCCCACAAATAGGTACTGCTCAGAACATTTGGGGTACATTTACATTGCAGCTACCAGTCCTGAGACTCATAACTGCAGTTTAGGTTCCAGCCAGACAGTACATTGCTTGGCCCTTGCCTGGCTGGAACTCTATAATGTTCCTGGGCAGGAGTGCACTCTGTATATACCTGATGCATACATGGTCAAAGCTTACTTCTAAAAGTTAAAAATTTAAAAATGTAGAGAGTGGAGAATGGAGAATCTCTCCTCTAAATATTTTTGGGTTAAGTACAATCACACAACATCTGTGATTAGAGACAGGTAGGTTTACAAATTGCTCAGGAATCCAATGAACCCTCTGAGCACTTTGTAAAGCATGTCCTTATGTTCCTATGTTTGGCACTGTACTGGTTTAAACTGACAAATTTTCCTCTTCAGTGCTTAAAGCATCACCTGGGCAGAATGCATACAGGAATATTGGGCAGTGAGAATCGCATGCCTGCAATACAGCCCAATTTAATTTTTTTATCCATTAACTTAAATGAATGGAAAATTAGATGGGCTGTGTTAGGACATGCTTCATGCCCAAGTGCTAAGGAGGGACATTTGCTCCCATGTTTCTCATTCTGCCTCAAACATATTAAGATCAGGCCCAGACTCAATATTTCATAATCAAGCAAGACTGGATGGCATTTATTTTAATGCAAGGAGTCTTGCGAGTAAGGCAGACGAATTGAAGGTGTTGATGAACACATGGGAGTATGATATTGTTGCTATCACAGAGACATGGTTGAGGGAGGGGCAGGACTGGCAGCTCAATATTCCAGGGTATAGAATCTTCAGGCGAGACAGAGGAGGGTGTAAAAGAGGAGGGGGTGTCGCAATATTAATCAAGGAGGCAATTACTGCTGTAAGAAGGGATGATACCTTAGGCAGGTTCCTCTAATGAGGCCATATGGGTAGAACATAAAAACGAAAAGGGGGCAAGCACTTTGCTGGGAGTGTACGATAGGCCCCCAAACAGTCAGGGGGAGATAGAGGAACAGATATGTAGGCAAATCTCAGAGAAGTGTAGAAATAATAGGGTAATGATAGCAGGGGATTTCAACCTCCCCAATATTAACTGGGATAGTCAGTGTGAAAGGCTTAGAGGGTGCGGAATTCTTAAAGTGCATCCAGGAGAGCTTTTTGAGCCAGCATGTTGAAAGTCCTTCAAGAGAGGGGGCGGGGTACTGGACCTAATTCTAGGGAATGTAGCCAGGCAAGTGGTAGAAGTGTCAGTAGGAAAGCATTTTGGTGACAGTGAGTATAATTTGGTGAGATTTAAGGTAGTCATGGAAAAGGACAAAGATGGACCGGAAATAAAGGTTCTAAATTGGGGGAAGGCCGATTTTAATATAATAAGGCAGGATCTGGCCAAAGTGGACTGGGATCAGCTACTTGTAGGAAAATCTACATCGGAGCAGTGGGAGTCTTCCAGAAAGGAAATAGAGAGAGTACAATGCCAACATGTTCCCGTAACGACTGGGGGGGAAGAGAGAGAGCGACGGGGGGGAAGAGAGAGAGCGACTGGGGGGGGAAGAGAGAGAGCGACGGGGGGGGAAGAGAGAGAGCGACTTGGGGGGGGGAAGAGAGAGAGCGACTGGGGGGGAAGAGAGAGAGCGACTGGGGGGGAAGAGAGAGAGCGACTGGGGGGGAAGAGAGAGCGCGACTGGGGGGGAAGAGAGAGAGCGACTGGGGGGGAAGAGAGAGAGCGACTGGGGGGAAGAGAGAGAGCGACTGGGGGGGAAGAGAGAGAGCGACTGGGGGGGAAGAGAGGAGAGCGACTGGGGGGAAGAGAGAGCGCGACTGGGGGGGGAAGAGAGAGAGCCGGCTGGGGGGGAAGAGAGAGAGCGGCTGGGGGGGGAAGAGAGAGAGCGGCTGGGGGGGAAGAGAGATTGCGACTGGGGGGGGAAGAGAGAGTGCGGCTGGGGGGAAGGTGGCCTGATGGACCCCTGAGAAGGAAGGAAGAAGCGTAAGCTCTCCCTCCCTGTCCCACCCCCTCACTCTTCCCTCCCTGTCCCACCCCTTCACTCTTTCCCTCCCTCACCCTCTCTCTCCCTCCCCGTCTCTCTCCCTGCTTTACTCTCCCTCCCCCTCTCCTCACGCTCTCCCTCCCTCACCCTCTCTCTCTCCCTCCCCGTCTCTCCCTGCTTTACTCACTCTCCCTTCCTCCCCTCTCCCTCCCCCCCCACCCTCCCCCCCTCCCTCCCCCCACCCACCCCCACTCTCCCTCCCCCCACCCTCTCTCGCTCCCCTCCCCCCACCCTCTCTCGCTCCCCTCCCCCCACCCTCTCTCGCTCCCCTCCCCCCACCCTCTCTCTCTCCCCTCCCCCCACCCTCTCTCTCTCCCCTCCCCCCACCCTCTCTCTCTCCCCTCCCCCCCACCCACTCTCTCTCCCCCACTTCTCTCCCTCCCCCCACCCTCTCTCTCTCCCCTCCCCCCACCCTCTCTCTCTCCCCTCCCCCCACCCTCTCTCTCCCCCCGCCCCCCACCCTCTCTCTCTCCCCGACCCCCCACCCTCTCTCCCCGCCCCCCCACCCTCTCTCCCCGCCCCCCCACCCTCTCTCTCCTACCCCCACCCTCTCTCTCTCTCTCCCCTCCCCCTCTCTCTCTCTCTCCCCTCCCCCTCTCTCTCTCTCTCCCCTCCCCCACCCTCTCTCCCCTCCCCACCCTCTCTCCCCTCCCCCACCCTCTCTCTCTCCCCTCCCCAACCCTCTCTCTCCCCTCCCCCACCCTCTCTCTCTCCTCCCCACCCTCTCTCTCCCCTCCCCCCACCCTCTCTCTCTCCCCTCACCCTCTCTCTCTCCCCCTCCTCTCCCCCTCCTCCTCCTCCTCCCTCTCACCACCTCCCTACCCCCTCCTCCTCCCTCTCACCACCTCCCTACCCCCTCCTCCTCCCTCTCTCTCCCCCCTCTCCGCTGCCCGAGCCCTCATCCCCCGCTCCAATCCCTCTTTCCGCCCCGGGGCCCGGGCCTTGGCACCTGGATGAACGCGTTCCCTCGGCCGTCACCCTGATGCCGTTGGCCGAGGCGAACACCCGCAAAGACATGGCCCAGCCGAGTCCAGCGCCCCGGTCAGCTCGAGGTCCGCAGCCACTGTTCGGCCGCAGGCCACAAAGCACCCGAGCCCAGTGCCGGCGATGGCTCCACGGAGCTCCGTGCCGCCCCACGCACTGACATGGCCCCGCCCTCCCGAGCTGGCTTGAAGAGCGCCGATTGCGGCTGTGAGGGATGGCCAGCGGGCCCGGTTGCCGGGGTAACCCTTCCGCTCTCCAAGCCCCGCCCGAGATCAGCACATCCGAGAGCCCCGCCCCGCCCGAGCCGAGCAGGGAACAGAGAGAGACGCCGCGTCTCAGCTGCTCCTGCTGCGCGCGCACCCCTTTACTAAGGCAGTGGCGCTTGGCTGAGGCCCGCCCCTCCATCCTTCACAAAGATGGCGGCGATCGGGGGCCGCTTGTTGACTGGGGCCGGGAGGTGCCTAGCTCGGGCGTGGGTGCGGAGGAGAGGCCGAGGCTTCGAGGCCTACCTGGAAAAACGGGGAAAGGTAGGAAAATTAATTAGATTAGATAAAAGATTTAGAAAGTAATTAACTTTTTTTAAAAACAATATGTGTTTTAAAAGCAACGTTTTTATTAAAGACGCAGAAAGCGGGAAAAAGAAATGAAAAGTTTGAAATCAAGATGGCGGCGACTCACCTCGGTTCAGAACGATAAGGCCCGCCCACACAGGCACCGATTGGTGGACCGTCAGGTCACCGACCGTAGGAGGGCCCGGCCGCACGCGCCAGGAAGCCGCCGTACGATTGGTCGACCTCGACGTCACTCGATGCTAATGAGCGGATAATGAGTGAAATGTTGAACGTTTTTTGGATACCGCGGGCGCAATTTTTGTCTGGCCGAAACGTAAATACGCTTAGGACGGTTCTGGAATCGTCAGCTTTCTTTCGACGTAACACACGTGTAGGTACGCTCTATAACTTTCGAGTTAATTCAATACAGACAGACGGCATGACAGACAGACAGAAGAACCGCTTTATATATATAGATTAAGGGCAAGAGGGAAAGAGTAGGGCCCATTAGGGACCAAAGTGGCAATCTATGTGTAGAGCTGGAAGATGTAGGTGAGGTTTTAAATGAATATTTTGCATCTGTGTTCACTATGGAGAAGGACGATGTAGGCATAGAAATCAGGCAGGGGGATTGTGATATACTTGAACAAATTAGTATTGAGAGGGAGGAGGTACTAGCGGTTTTAGCAGGCTTAAAAGTGGATAAATCCCCAGGCCCTGATGTGACGTATCCCAGGCTGCTGTGTGAGGCAAGGGAGGAGATTGCAGGGGCTCTGACACAAATTTTCAGAACCTCTCTGGCCACAGGGGAGGTGCCAGAGAACTGGAAAACAGCTAACGTAGTACCATTATTCAAGAAGGGTAGTAGGGATAAACCAGGGAATTACAGGCTAGTAAGCCTAACATCAGTGGTAGGGAAATTATTGGAAAAATTCTGAGGGACAGAATTAGTCTCCATTTGGAGAGGCAAGGATTAATCAAGGATAGTCAGCATGGCTTTGTCAGGGGGAGATCATGTCTAACCAATTTGATTGAATTTTTCAAGGGGTGACTAGGTGTGTGGATGAGGGTAGTGCAGTTGATGTAGTCTACATGGACTTCAGTAAGACTTTTGACAAAGCCCCGCATGGGAGACTGGTCAAGAAGGTAAGAGCCCATGGGATCCAGGGCAATTTGGCACATTGGATCCAAAATTGGCTTAGTGCCAGGAGGCAGAGGGTGATGGTCAAAGGTTGTTTTTGTGACTGGAAGCCTGTGTCAAGTGGTGTACCACAGGGATCGGTGCTGGGTCCTTTGCTGTTTGTAAGAGTACATTAATGATTTAGATATGAATGTAGGAGGTATGATCAGTAAGTTCGCAGATGACACGAAAATTGGTGGAGTGGTAAATAGCGAGGAGGGAAGCCTCAGGCTACAGGATGATATAGATGGGTTGGTTAGATGGGCAGAACAGTGGCAAATGGAATTTAACCCTGAAAATGTGAGGTGATGCATTTTGGGAGGACTAACAAGGCAAGGGAATACACAATGAATGGTAGGACCCTAGGAAGGACAGAGGATCAGAGGGACCTTGGTGTGCATGTACATAGATCTCTGAAGGCAGCAGGACAGGTAGATATGGTGGTTAAAAAGGCATATGGGATACTTGCCTTCATTAATAGAGGCATAGAATATAAGAGCAGGGAGGTTATGATGGCGCTGTACAAAATGCTAGTTAGGCCACAGCTGGAATACTGTGTGCAGTTCTGGTCGCCACACTATAGGAAGGATGTGATTGCATTGGAGAGGGTGCAGAGGAGATTCACCAGGATGTTACCTGGGCTGGAGCACTTCAGCTATGAAGAGAGACTGGACAGGCTGGGGTTGTTTTCCTTAGAGCAGAGAAGGCTGAGGGGGGACCTGATTGAGGTGTACAAAATTATGAGCGGCATAGATAGGGTAGATAGAAAGGAACTTTTCCCCTTAGTAGAGGGATCAATAACCAGGGGGCATAGTTTCAAGGTAAGGGGCATGAGGTTTAGAGGGGATTTGAGGAAAAACTTTTTCACCCAGAGGGTGGTTGGAATCTGGAACCCACTGCCTGAAAGGGTGGTAGAGGCAGGAACCCTCACAACATTCAAGAAGCATTTAGATGAGCACTTGAAACGCCATAGCATACAAGGCTACGGACCAAGTGCTGGAAAATGGGATTAGAATAGACAGGGCTTGATGGCTGGCGCGGACACGATGGGCCGAAGGGCCTCTTTCTGTGCTGTATAACTCTATGACTCTATGACTGTGTACCTTCTTCCAGTCTGAAAAACAACCGTTCACCACTACTCTCTGTTTCCTGTCACTAGCCAATTTCGTATCCATGCTGTCCTTTTTATTCCATGGGCTTCAACTTTGCTGGCAAGCCTATTATGTGGCACTTTATCAAATGCCTTTTGGACGTCCATGTACACCACATTTTACATTAGCAGTTTAAATTCCCTAGTACAGTCCAAAAAAAAGCAACAGACTTATATCCTACTAACAAAAGCAAAATTGCGTAACAGTCTATGAGTTATACAAATGTTTCTTTTACCATGAGTTTTCATTGAACATTTGAAGTCACTATGAATCAAAACATTTAGATGCAGAGTGATTTTGTTTTGCTGAACTTAAAATTTTAGGAATTTTTGAAACCTTGAAGATTTATGACTGCATTAACCAAACAGAGACTGCGTAGAGCCAGTTTACATGAAATTGATGTCACTGATGTGCTTTCCTCTGTAATGGATGGAGAAGACAACATCACAGCTATAGTGCTGAAGACTTGTGCTCCAGAACTAGCCGCGCCTATAGCCAAGCTGTTCCAGTATAGCTACAACACTGGCATCTACCCGACAATGTGGAAAACTGCCCAGCTATGTCCTGTTCACAAAAACCAGGACAAATCCAATCCGGTCAATTACCGCCCCATCAGCCTACTCTCAATCATCAGCAAAGTGAGGGATGGTGTCGTCAACAGTGCTATCAAACGGCACTTATTCACCAATAACTTGCTCACCGATGCTCAGTTTGAGTTCCACCAGGATCACTCAGCTCCAGACCTCATTACAGCCTTGGTCCAAACATGGACAAAAGAGCTGAATTCCAGATGTGAGGTGAGAGTGACTGCCCTTGACATCAAGGCAGCTTTTAACCAAGTGTGGCACCAAGGAGCCCTTGTAAAATTGAAGTCAGTGGGGATCGGGGGAAAACATTCCACTGGCTGGAGTCATATCTTGAACAAAGGAAGATGGTTGTGGTTGTTGGAGGCCAATCATCACAGCCCCAAGACATCGCTGCAGGAGTTCCTCAGGGCAGTGTCCTAGGCCCAACCATCTTCAGCTGCTTCATCAATGATCTTCCCTCCATCATAAGGTCAGAAGTGAGGATGTTCGCTGTTGACTGCACAGTGTTCAGTTCCATTCGCAACTCCTCAGATAATGAAGCAGTCTGTGCCCGCATGCAGCAAGACCTGGATGACATTCAGGCTTGGGCTGATAAGTGGCAAGTAATATTCACGCCACACAAGTGCTAGGCAATAACCATTTCCGACAAGAGATAATCTAACCACCTCCCCTTGACATTCAATGGCATTACTATCTTCGAATCCCCCAACATCATTTCCCTGGGGTCACCATTGATCAGAGATTTAAGTGGACCAGCCACATAAATACTTTGGCTACAAGAGCAGGTCAGAAGCTAGGTATACTGCAGTGAGTGACTCACCTCCTGACTCCCCAAGAGCCTTTCCACCACCTACAAGGCACAAGTCAGGAGTGTGATGGAATACTCTCCACCTGCCTGGATGAGTGCAGCTCAAACTCAAGAAGCTCAATACTATCCAGGACAAAGCAGCCTGCTTGATTAGCACTCCATCCACCACTGGCGCACTGTGGCTGCAGTGTGTACCGTCTACAAGATGCACTGCAGCAACTCGCCAAGGCTTCTTTGACAGCACCTCCCAAACCTGCGACCTCTACCACCTAGAAGGACAAGGGCAGCAGATGAATGGGAACACCATCACCTGCAAGTTCCCCTCCAAGTCACACACCATCCTGACTTGGAAATATATCGCCGTTCCTTCATCGTTGCTGGGTCAAAATCCTGAAACTCCCTAAATAAGCAGCACACTCCCTAAATAAATCACCACACAGACTGCAGCCATTCAAGGAGGCAGCTCTCCACAACCTTCTCAAGGGCAACTAGGGATGGGCAATAAATGCTGGCCTTATCGGTGACTGCCCACATCTTGTGAATGAATAAATTAAAGAAGTAATGAACATGTATCTATAAAAAAATCTAAAGGTGAGGAGGGGATGAAAGGATTGGAGACCCTACAATTTTGTAGGACAGTGCTTTATCCAGCAAAGTGTTTTTAGGATGACTCTTCCTCCTTTTAAAGCACTATGGGGGTGAAATTGGTCTTGGGCAGTAGCGCAAAATGGATGTCAGCAAATTTGCTGCTTGTTTCACACCCTGCACAATTTTCTTTTCCAGGTAAATTCATGGGTAACAGTGGGAGCGTACAGAAACAATCAGTACAATTTCAATCTTTTGACTTAAATTTATTTTGAAAGCTAATCTTTAAACTGTTCTTTTCTCTTACAGATGAAAGCTGCGTAGATAAATATTACAACTGCAATGTGGTGGTACAAGCCCGGCTTTGTGTATATTCTTACTACAAGACAGCCTGCTGCACTTCCTGTACCAGGGTGGCTAACAGGGCATCAGCATTTCTGGGTCGCAGATAATAACTACTTTTAGCTGTGTCGCTGAATGAATAGGATTGCAGTGAGCAGGTTTATATGAACATATGCCACTCTTACAGTTCCAACTACATTTCTGACAAAAGCAATATTATTGCTACTTACACTTTATAGAAATAGCATTTTTATGGAAATCCTTGAATGTGGCTGTCTCTTAATGCCATTTCTTAGAATGATCCAATTCAGTGGTCCTTTTGTCTCTTGTCATCACATCTACCCATTCTACTCAACACTAAGCAGATTCTTAGTAAAACCTGTTGATTGCAGTGTTGTATGGACTACAATGCTGACAATTATTGGCTACCAATGTCAATCTCTATTTTGACAATAGAGTAAAGCTCTGGAAAGGAGTTAAATTGTTCACAATTGCACAGTGTAACTCATTGGAAACCTTAATTTTTGTTGAATTCTTAATGACCATCATGCAGGTATAAACTGTTATGGTATTTTCCATCTAGGAGGGGCCATTAATTCACAACTAATTGGTAAAAACTTGAGTGTTCTCCAAACACATCTTAGTTCACGGAATGTTTTCTATAAATCTGTGCTGCTTCTGTACTGATGTCCTCAATTGTGTTGGTGCTTCCTGGTAATGCCTTTAGATCTACATGTGCTGTCTGAACAAAGTATTTCCCAGCTACACTCAACAATGACAGTGACAGTGACGGGTATAGAGCTCATATTGAAGTAAAATTAAACCAGCAGCTCCAAAGTTGTATAGTGCTACAGCTGCTGTGGAAAGATAGCTATCCAAATTTCCATTTCAAGATTTTTCTCAGAATATTCATTGTGCAAAAAGAAAAGTGTTAACAATAAATTAAAGGAATATGATGTCACATCTCAAAATAATTTAACGGATGGAAGACCTTTTGCAGCACACATTCGTTCTTGCCCATATACTGATAGCTAAAAGAGCTCTCCAATCTTTACATGTTTGTTTTACAAATATAAAGGTTATCTAGCTGAAATAACAGTGCCGTTTGATGGCTGCTATGATGGTGTTAAAGTATACAGAAATGTTTCTAAAATAAAAATAGAAAATGATGGAAATACACAGCAGGTCAATAATCATCTGACAAAAGAAGAGGTAACATTTTTGGTCCAGTGCTTCATAAGAACTATTCTTAACACTGACATTACATTCCAATCTGAGGACCTCACTGAGGCTTTTTTGCATAACACAGAGCTCCTTCTTCCTCATTCCCAACATCAATAAAGTTTTAAGCTGGCAAATAAAATAGGACAAGAGTGCTTCTTTGTTAAATAACATTCTTAAAGATATGAAGCAATCTATAAATAGAGCAAGAGTAAGCAAGCGTTTATTTCTGATGCTGGGACCTGGGCTTTAAATCCTGAATGAAAGCCTGGAATAGGCAATAATTAAAAACTCAAGGGCCTAGAAATTAGGTATAGCCCCGCCAGGTCTTTAGCGCCCGAAATTTAGCGCTCGGCCGGATTCCCGTAGCGCCCGCCTGAAATTCAGTTGCGCCGCCCCAACACGGAGGCGGGTGCTATTGGAGGGTTTGGCCGCCTCGTTTGGGGCGAAGAATGTCAGTTTCAGGCGTCCAGCTGCCGCTGCGGCACCCGATGCGGTGCGGCAGGCTGGGGTACTGCAGGCCTCCTCCTTCTCTTAAGGAGGAGCTGCCTGCAGCCGTGAGATCGCCGCTGGATTCCCCCGGCAAATGAGCCCGGCACCACGGAGAAGTGCCGGGCTCGCGGGAGTGACACACCAATGCCGCGGGGGGGTGGTGCAGGAGTCCGGGGAGGGAGGTGCGGCCAGGCGGCCGCCGGGAAAGCGGCCGGCCGCCCCTCCACCTTTATGCGCCGGCCTCTCAGAGCTGCAAGGCACCGTTTTGCAAACGCTGTTTGCGGCCGCCACGGGAGAGGCGGCCGCAACTGAATTTGGCGGTCGGACCGGAATTGCATTGGAACCGGGGCGCTGCGCACACCGATGACGTCATCGGTGCCGGCGCAGCACTACCGGCTAACGTCGATGTTACGGACCAACTGAATTTCGGGCGCGAAAAAACTTCCGGTGCAAACCACTCTATAGCCCATAAGTGGGCGCAAACGCGACTGAATTTCTAGGCCAAGCTCTTAATGAAAAATTTGGAGAAAGATCACTTTCTGAAGTAAATGAATAATTGACCATCAAATGTTCACATTCCTTTGACTGCCTCAGGCTTTTACACAGTAACAAGAGTAAAACAAAAAGAAAAACTGCAAATATTACAAACCTGAAATAAAACAGAATTCTGGAAATATACAGTAGGTCATAGAATCATAGAAGTTTACGGCACAGAAGGAGGCCATTCAGTCCATTGTGTCTGTGCCGGCCAAAAAAGAGCTATCCAGTCGAATCCCACTTTCCAGCTTTTGGTCCGTAGCCTTGTAAGTTTGCAGCACTTCAAGTGCACATCCAAGTACTTTTTAAATGTGATTAGGGTTTCTGCCTCAACCACCCTTTCAGGCAGTGAGTTCCAGACCTCCCATCACCCTTTGGGTGAAAAATCTTCTCAACTCCCCTCTAATCCTTCTACCAATTACTTTAAATCTATGCCCCCTGGTTATTGACCTCTCTGCTAAGGGAAATAGGTCCTTCCTATCTACTCTGTCTAGGCCCCTCATAATTTTATACACTGCAATCAAGTCTCCCCTTAGCCTCCTCTACTGCAAAGAAAACAACCCCAGCCTACCCAATCTTCATAGCTAAAATTCTCCAGTCCTGGCAACAACTTTGTAAATCTCCTCTGTACCCTCTCTAGTGCAATCACATCCTTCCTGTAATGTGGTGACCAGAATTATATGCAGTACTCTAGCTGTGGCCTAACTTGTGTTTTATACAGTTCAAGCATACCCTCCCTGCTCTTATATTCTATGCCTTGGCTAATAAAGAAAAGTATCCTATATGCCTTCTTAACCACCTTATCTACCTGTCCTGCTACCTTCAGGGATCTGTTGACATGCACTCCAAGGTCCCTCTGTTCCTCTACACTTCTCAGTATCCTACCATTTATTGTGTATTCCTTTGCCTTGTCCCCCTCCACAAATGCATTACCTCACACCTCTCCAGATTGAATCCCATTTGCCACTTTTCTGCCCACCTGACCAGTCCATTGATATCTTCCTGCAGTCTACACTATCAACCACAAGACCAATTTTTGTTATTACAGGAAACTCTTTTTTATCCAGCACCGACGGGACCGGCGTGCTGCCGGTTGATCAAAAAGTCCGGATTACAGAGAGGTATACTTTGTAAGGTACGAGAGCCCCGTACACGGCCACAGATCCAGGCGTCCCTGTTGCATGGCAACAGGTGCCGAAACCCCGGTTACACGGCCACAGATCCAGGCGTCCCTGTTGCATGGCAACAGGTGCAGGAACCCCGGTTACACGGCCACAGATCCAGGCATCCCTGTTGCATGGCAACAGGTGCAGGAACCCCGGTTACATGACCACAGATCCAGGAATCCCGGTTACACGACCACTAATACTGTATGAAGTAAAACTTACCTGAACCTACTCCTGAATTGTGCCGGTTAAGAGAGATTTCCAGTTATTTAGGTGCCAGTAAAAAGTGAGTTTCCTGTAGTCAGTCGGCATTTGTTCTGAAAGGCCCAATTTTAATCCTGCCCACTCACCAGACACCAGACAATTGGGCAGTTAAAATGTCCGGTGCGACTTACCCACATCGATCATGGTGAATTCTTAACCTGATTTATTGGGCAGACGGCAAGAAAACCTGCCTGAAGACAGAAGGATCCTCCGATGATGTAATTGTTGCCCATCTTCAATTTTAACTGAAGACGGCATTCCAAGCTTAGCCACTGCTGTGGCTTTTCTGCCAGGCCAACCTGATTGCAAGAGGAACCCAGGGCAAGAACAGGCCTTGTTGTGGAAGGCCAGGCGGTATGTCATCTGTCTCAACCCCCATTCAATGACTCCCATCGGGAGTTAAAATTAGCACCGATGAATCTACACACCCAAAACATCCTGACCTGTTTTTTTCTTTTTATGGATGCTGACTGACCTGTTGTGTATTATCAGCATTTTCTGTTTTTATTGCAATAATAGTAGTTGTCTGTTCTGTTGTTCTCTTTGGCCAAATATTTGTTAAGAGTATCTAACATCTTGTTAGAAAAACCTAAAAACATTGATTTACTTCTAATTCAAGCTTAGGCCTTTTTTGGAAAATCAATTACAATAATCATAGTAAATCCATTATTAACTTTTATTAGTTGACCGCAGTCAATATTTTACAGTCCAATACTCACTGCTTTGATTTGATTTATACAGTTTCAAATTCTAACAATTGTTTTACTCATCATTGCAACAGAATTAAATTAGATGTGTAAATGTAAACAAGTAAACTCCCTTTCCTTAAGAACTGTGGTTAAAAGGATTAAAACTGAAATCGTTCATCCACTTTTGTACTTACAGTAGTCAAGTGTCACCATTGATAATTGAAGCTTTTAAAAGTCCAGAGCAGTACATTAGCAAAATATCAAGGAGAGGTTTCTGCAGTTAATTTGTTACATGCTGTGTATATGTTTAAGAATGCTAATTGTTTTGCTGCTCTATACTGAAGGCTTCATATAAGTTTAACAGAGTTGCAAATGTTTGTTTGTGGAGATAGTTACTGATAACTCTGATGCAGCACTTTGTGGCGAGAGCTGCACCTCTCAATTTCATAGATTTGACATTGAATCCCATCACAATTTATAGCAGAGATGGATATCAAAAACAGTGTATAGGGGTGACATCTGCCATCAAATAACATGCTTAGAAGTGAATCTAGATATTAGACCTGTATCAGCTTGTTTCACAAGCAACATCCTGTGGAGGCAATTCCATAAAAGGCAGAATGTTTCTGTATTAAAATGTGAGAAAGTTGAGCCCAACATCAGGCTGTGATCTCTCCCAATATCAACCATCTTCCCCAAAAAAATTGGAATTGGTTTACTGTATTTTGGATTGGACAACTCACATTGTGTTAGGGAGAGCAGTGTTTACATTAACCTTAGCAAAAAAAAGTGCACATTAGTTAACCAGCTTGAGGGTCGCAAACTCAAACTCACTTGGCACGTGACTTGTCTAATAATTTATCACCAGATTTGGTTAAACCACGTGCTGCGTTACAATATGTTACTTTCTTCAGCCAAATCCTCCTACTACATGAGGATAATCCTGGAGGGCAAGAATAACCCAAGACTCCTTTACTTCATGATGAAGCACATCCTCAAATCCATTTCTTCCACTCCCTCCATTCACACCTTCAATAGAAAAATGCAAAGATCTCGTGGATTTCTCAGTCTATGGGACGGAAACTTCTGCCACAACAGCCCGCTGCTCCCAACCTATTCCCAGTGTCGCACTCACCCTACATCCAATCTCCCATCACTCTGGAGTTACTCTCTCATCTGTTCTCCTGCTATTTCATGTCTAAATTAAATACATTGCCTGTACATTTCGCTGTACTCATATTGTGCCTTTCACGACCTCAGGACGTCCCAAAATGCTTTATAGCCAATGAAGTACTTTTGAAATGTAATTACTGTTGTAATGTAGGATTGCGGCAGCCAATTTGCGCACAGCAAGCTCACACAAACACCAATGTGTTAATGGCCAGTTAATCTCTTTTTAGTGATGTTGATTGAGGAATAAATATTGGCCAGGGCACCGGGGATAACTCCCCTGTTCTTCTTCGAGATAGTGACATGGGATCTTTTACGTCCATCTGAGAGAGCAGATGGCGCCTTGGTTTAACATCTCATCTGAAAGACTGCACCTCCGACAGTGCTGCACTGGAGTGTCAGCCTAGATTTTTGTGCTCAAATCTCTGGAATGGGACTTGTACCGAATGTTCCCTTTAAGCTGCACGGCCGCGCAGCACTTTGCAGGTCTTGTGCAGCCAGTGAGCCAGCTTTTAAATAGAAAAACCACACATGCATGGAATTTTGAATGGCCTGTGCAGCCCGTTAAAGGGGCCATGCGGGCCAAAACAAAGTAGAGGGAACATTGCTTGTACCCACAACCTTCTGCCTCAGAGGTGAGAGTGCTACCAACTAAGCCAAGGCTGACATGAATAATATCTCTGTACCTGTGACCACAGTGGATTATCTATTCTCAATCTCTCCCTGACATTTGATACAATCAACCATACCATCCTCCTCCATTCTCTCTCAAAGTTTCAAAGGATATGTCCTTGTCCTTGCCCTTGCCCTTCTCGTCCTCATCTGCATGTTGCCCCTTGGTGACATTAACTGCATGCACAGGGTAAGCTTTGTATGTTGATAAGACTCAGCTCTCTGTTGACCACTTCTTTAACCCCATGATTACCCGATGCCCTTAATGACATGAAATCATGGATGAGTCAAAGGGGGAGAAATTCAACTCATGTCAGTTTCTGGTGTGAAATGGGTGGTACAATGTGAACATGTGCCCAAAGACTCAGCCTTAAGTTCAGTTGAAATTGGGCCTCTCATCTGCAAGAAACCAGTGAGCTACAGATGCCTATTGGGCGTCTTGATGCAGCTTGCCAGTCAGGGCCTTAGAAATTTTATCCAGCTCAATGCTGAGCCGGTTCACAGGTAGCTCCTGGGAGGGGGAGGGGTGAAGCAGAGGGAGTGAGCCCTGGCCAGTAGCATCCTGCAGTATTTTATCCTGCCCTGGGGGGCACTCCCACTCCAAAAACTGGGTGAAATGAAGTTGAATTTCTCCCCCCAAAATTCCTCCAACAGAATAAGTGGAACACCACAGTAATAATTTTCAGTCCTTGCCCTAAACTCCACTCCATTGTCATTGACTCCATTCTCCTCCTTGGCCATGTAAAATCTGCCATCCTTGTTTGAAAGCTGAGTATCAAACTCCGCATCCTGTCCATCACCAAGACTGCTTACTTCTACCTCCTTACCACCAACCTTACCCCCTATCTTACCCCCACCACTGCTTAAATCCTTCTCCACAATTTTATCACCTCTAGACTTGGTTTGTTAACTTTCTCAAAACTCAGCCATCATACCCTTACTTGCAGATCCCTTGTATGTCTTCAATCAATGGTAGAGCTTGGTTTGCCGAACAAGATTTAGAAGGGGACTTGGCTGGGGAATGCTGACATATCTAGTCTGAAGGCGAGCCGGGAAGCACAAAGATTTTGAAGGCCGAAGACAGGTGATAGGTTCCTGGGAGCTAAATGGAGGCGGTCCTCCAAAGCTATGCTGGCCAACCTCGAAATGATTGGGAGGGTCATGACCACCACCCCCCCACCCCCCCCACTATCTCCGCCACTGTCTTCAACATTTTTGAAGGAAAAAATTTGCAGGGCTATAGGGTAAGGGTGGGGGTGGCTCTAGCTGAAGTGCTCTTGCAGAGAGCTGGCACGGGCTCAATGGGCTGAATGGCCTCCTTCTGTGCTGTAACCATTCTATGATTCTATGATCTAGCCTTCTGTGTATCCTCGCTCTATTCAGCCCATCGTGGCATAATTCTCTGGAACTCCCACTGCTTCTTCACTTCTATCCACCCGTAAAACTTTAAAAAACATCTTTTTGATCAAGTATTTGACCATTTCTCCTTGTCCCCCCTTACTTAGTGTCCATTCTTTTTTTTTAAAATTTCCCTCTTGTGGCTTTGGAAGTTTTGTGTGTTAAAGCCACCATAAAAATGCATGGTGTTCTTGGCATTCTTAGCGATTTACCCAGAGCAGCAACATGATTAACAGCACAAGACTTCAAAATATTTCCAACAGCAGCAATGTTGATATTTAAAACACTGTAACAAAGAATTGTGTTCAAGAAATTCAGAATACTGTCAACAGAAATACTTTATTCATAACTTATTTGTTTCAAGTTGTTTACAGTTTATAGTTTAAAGAAATAACCAACATTTGTTAAACAACCCATCCTACCATGATTGTTATTTTTTAATGCTTAGACTTCCAAACATTTTTTTTTATAAAAAGGGACAAGAAAATATTTATTTACTGTACTCCATTGAGCGTTGTTTCATAGTGTAGTGTACTAATCCACCATACATAGCATTTTGTAAATTTCTAATTACAGTGAATATTAAAACTGTTGAGACAAACTCTTATCACCGAACCAGAGGAACTATGTAAAATAATCGTGTAGTGTAGCAGCTCAGGATTTTTTAACAATCCCAATCTTGAGTAGTCTGTACAGCAGCTCTTCTATATTGTATACATTTTCTCTGAAGGAACTTTTTTGAACAATTTTGTTTACAACTAATTTATTTTTTATGATTTGAAAAAAATAAACTAATGAAATGACAAATTTGGGAATACTGGTTACTGTCTCTTTCCCAGAAAGATGTTTTTGATTGAATTGACAGAACTGTCCTTAGCAGTGAATTGGTAGCTGGTTCTTAAAGGCTGCAGTGTCAAACCCGCTGTTAAGAAACTGCAAAAGAATTATCCTCCCAAAAAATTGCCAGTACCCTTTAAAGCCCGTCAAGAGCCCGATCTACCTCATGTAAATAGAATCAAGGGGTTGTGGCTAACCCCTCTGACCCATTTTCCCCAACTTTGCCCCAAATAATTAGCACCACTATATAAGGAGTGGTATGAGTTGCATTAAGGTATACCTGGAGTGGATAGCACATTGGAGGAGGCCATTTTGTGTGCTGCTACTGAAGGTTGGTATTGCTTGGATAGTGATCTATTTAGTACTTCACCATAGGATCATAGGAACAGGAGTAGGCCATTCAGCCCCTTAGCCTGTTCCGTCATTCAATTAGTGTGGTAAACCACTTTTGTCGTTCACTATCGTTACACTATAGTTATCACTGTTATATCGTTATCACTGTTCACACTGTTGTATCACTATACGAGGTCGCCTCTTGTCACACTGTTATACCTGGGCTGAACACTGCTGACTCCGCCCATGGCTCCACCTACCTGCCCAGGTATAAAGGTGGTCGACTGGCTGGTATTCCTCCTTGTTGGATCCGATCACCCACGAGGGTGGGCTCTGTTATTTAGCCAATAAAAACCTATAGTTACTTTCTTAACTCATCGCTTTTCATTGGATGAATTGATAGGTATATCAATTTTATTGGCTAAATTTTAAAATGTCGACACTTGAGCAGTCAAACGACCAGCCAAGCGACCAGCCAGACGCCCAGCTACAACAGCCACAGCAGCCGGCCTGGCTGCGAGCCCTCAGACCACCGTACCTGGACCTAAACCCACAGGCAGCAAACTCAGCCCTCGACTTCGAACACTGGCTGAGCTGCTTCGAAGCCTACCTGGGAGAATCCGGCGTGCCTCAGAAATCCATGCTAAGAGTTCTGAACGCCCAAGTGAGCCCTAAAGTATTCGCACTCATCCGGGACCTTAAAACATACGAGGACGCCATCAACTGGCTGAAAAGACAGTACCAAACCCCGGTAAATTCCATGTATGCCAGACACCTCCTAAGATCCCGCCCGCAACAGCCAGGAGAGCCCGTGGAGGAATTTTTACGGGTGCTACAAGCACTCGGCAGAGACTGTGGCCTAGAAATTGGGTTTTGGCTTAGCCAGGGCTTTAGCGCCGGAAGTTAGTGCCGGCGCTAAGTCCCCCTGCGCGCATCAAAAATTCAGTAGCGCCGCGCCCAAACGGCTGCCGGCACTACTGAAGGGTCTTAACGCCTGGAAAAGGGCGCTAACTGCCGTTTAGCGCCGCAATTCCGGCGCTGCGGCACCCGATGCGGTGCGGCAGGCTGGGGAAGTGCAGGCCTCCTCCTTCCGTTAAGGAGGAGCTGCCTGCACCCGGCCGCGGCCCGCGCAAATCTGTTTAAAAATGAGCCCGGCACCTCGGACAAGTGCCGGGCTTGCATCTGTTCCGGGGGGGGGGGAGAAGTCCGGGGGGGGAGAAGTCCGGGGAGGGAGCTGCGGGCAGGCGGCCGGCGGGAAAGCGGCCGGCCGCCGCGGGGCCTTTAATGCGCCGGCGCAAACACATGTTGGACTCTGTTGCCAGAGTCTTAGTTGCGGCTGCCACGGGCGAGGCGGCCGCAACTGAATTTCGGCGCTGGGGCCCGTCGGCATGGCAACCGGGATGCTGCGCACACCGATGACGTCATCGGTGCCGGCGCAGCGCTACCGGTGCAACGCCGCTTTAGGGCCCCAGGGAATTTTTCAACTGGCCATAACTCTGGCGCTAGTCCCTCTAGCGCCTCAAAAGCGGCGCTAAGGCTAGTGAATTTCTAGGCCAGTAACTTTAAAGCGGTAACGGCGGCAGAAAATACTGAAGACAATGTCTGCGATGCCTTCGTGAAAGGCCTGCGGTCCGACTACTCACGGCAAAGACTACTGGAAGCAAAGGACCTCGACCTGGACAAAGCTGCAGCCCTCGCTCTCTCTCTAGAGGTGGCCCATCGGGACCTCGAGGCATACTCAAGGTACTGTAACTCGCAACCCTGGGACTTGGGACCGACCGCGATACCCCCCGCAGCAACCCCCCTGGGACCTACCTCAGCGTCGGTGTCCCGGACCCGATCGAGACCGCCACCCCCGGTACCGGCTACGACATCGGACCCCCGCGATCGGGCCGCCGGCTGCTTCTTCTGCGGCCAGGCGAAACACCCGAGGTCGCGCTGCCCAGCCAGGAACTCTACCTGCTCAAACTGCATGAAGAAAGGCCACTTCGCTAAGGCCTGCAGAGGTGGATCATCAGAGGCCAGCAGTGCCTCATGCGAGCTGTGGGGGTGGCCATCTTCCTTCAAGGCAACAGAGGCCAACATCCCCACATGTGAGTCATGGGGGCGGCCACCTTTGATACAGGCAACCGACACCAGCAGTGCCTCATGTGAGTTACGGGGGCAGCCATCTTCTCCGCCATTTTGTCCAACCTCGTGGGAGACGCCATTTTACCCACCACGCTCGACCGCCACCGTGCCTCTAGGCCCGACTACCGCCTCACCCGCAGACTACAGCAACTCGCTCAGCTATACACTAGCCTCCGTCTCACTGGACCAAACCCGCCCGCATCACCTGTCCAAGTCAATGATGGACATCAGAGTAAACGGCCACGCCACGACCTGCCTGTTCGACAGCGGAAGCACGGAGAGTTTCATCCACCCAGACACGGTGAGCCACTACTCCCTCCCTGTCCTGCCAACGCGCAACCGGATCTCGATGGCATCGAGATCCCACGCCACAGACATCAGCGGCTACTGTGTTGTGACCCTATCGGTTAAGGGTACGGAGTATAAAAATTTTAAACTCCTCGTCCTCCCCCAGCTATGCGCCGCCGTCCTACTAGGGCTAGACTTCCAATCCCACCTCCAAAGCATCACGCTAGCATACGGCGGACCCCTCCCCCCACTCACAGTCGACAACCAACAGATTTTAAACCGCCCACCGCGTAACACCTGCGGCCTATCCACCCTTAAGGTCCCGCCACCTTCCCTGTTCGCTAACCTCACCCCCGACTGCAAACCCGTCGCGACCAAGAGCAGGCGGTACAGCGCCGGGGACAGAGCTTTCATTAGCTCTGAGGTGCAGCGTCTCCTGAAGGAGGGCATCATCGAAGGGAGCACCAGCCCCTGGCGTGCCCAGGTCGTGGTAGTTAAGACGGGCAATAAGAACCGCCTGGTCATCGACTACAGCCAGACCATAAACAGGTACACCCAGCTGGATGCATACCCCCTTCCCCGCATATCTGATATGGTCAATCAGATCGCACAATACCGAGTATTCTCTACCATCGACCTTAAGTCGGCCTACCACCAACTCCCTATCTGCCCTGAGGACCGCCAGTATACCGCCTTCGAGGTGAATGGCCGCCTCTACCACTTCCTTAGGGTTCCCTTCGGCGTCACCAACGGGGTTTCGGTCTTCCAAAGGGAGATGGACCGGATGGTTGACCAGAACGGGCTGCACGCCACGTTCCCCTACCTAGATAACGTCACCATCTGCGGCCGCGACCGGCAGGACCATGACGTTAATCTGGAGAGATTCCTCCGTATGGCCCAACGGCTGAACCTCACCTACAATAAGGAGAAATGTGTGTTTAACACCTCGCGCCTTGCCATCCTCGGCTGTGTAGTAGAGAACGGAGTCATCGGCCCCGACCCCGAAAGAATGCGTCCCCTCATGGAGCTACCCCTCCCCCACTGTCCAAAGGCTCTGAAGAGAACCCTGGGGCTCTTCGCCTACTATGCCCAATGGGTGCCCAATTATGCAGACAAAGCCAGACCCCTCATGAAGTCCACATCCTTCCCCCTTACAGAGGAAGCGTGCGCAGCCTTCTCCCTCATTAAGGGAGACATCGCCAAGGCCACAATGCAAGCAGTGGACGAGTCCATCCCCTTCCAAGTGGAGAGCGATGCATCCGACTTCGCCCTAGCCGCTACCCTTAACCAGGAGGGGAGACCAGTGGCCTTCTTCTCAAGGACCCTACAGGGCCCTGAGATCCGACACTCGTCGGTCAAGAAGGAGGCCCAAGCGATTGTGGAGGCGGTACAACACTGGAGGCATTACCTGGCAGGCAAACGATTTACCCTCCTCACCGACCAGCGTTCGGTCGCTTTTATGTTTAATAACAAGCTGAGGGGCAAAATCAAGAATGACAAGATATTGAGGTGGAGAATCGAACTATCCACCTATGATTATGATATCTTGTACCGGCCAGGTAAGCTGAACGATCCCCCTGATGCTCTGTCACGAATTACATGCGCCAGCGCGCAAAGTGATAGACTTCAGACCCTCCACAACGACCTCTGCCACCCCGGGGTCACCAGACTTTACCACTTCATTAAGGCCCGCAACCTGCCACACTCCATCGAGGAGGTCAGGACCATGACCAGGAACTGCCAGACCTGTGCCGAGTGCAAACCGCACTTCTTTAGGCCAGACAGAGCAAGCCTGATCAAGGCCACCCGCCCCTTCGAGCGCCTGAGCATCGACTTTAAGGGGCCCCTCCCGTCCTCTGACCGTAATGTGTACTTCCTCAACATCGTTGATGAGTACTCCTGTTTCCCCTTTGCCTTCCCCTGCCCAGACATGACCAGTACCACGGTCATTAAATGCCTGAACGACCTCTTCGCCTTGTTCGGGTTCCCAAACTATATACATAGTGACCGGGGCTCCTCCTTCATGAGCGAGGAACTCCATCAGTTCCTACTAGCGAGAGGTATTGCTGCAAGCAGGACCACCAGCTACAACCCCCGAGGGAACGGCCAGGTGGAAAGAGAGAACGCGACGGTATGGAAGGCCGTCCTCTTAGCCTTAAAGTCTAAGGGCCTCCCAACCTCCCGCTGGCAGGAAGTCCTCCTGGCAGCGCTGCATTCCATCCGGTCACTACTCTGCACTGCCATTAATGCCACCCCCCACGAACGAATGTTTGTTTTCCCCAGGAAGTCGACTACGGGAACCACACTACCAACCTGGCTGACCTCCCCGGGGCCCACCCTGCTGCGAAAGCATGTGAGGGCCCATAAAACAGACCCCCTGGTCGAGAAGGTGAACCTCCTGCATGCCAACCCCCAGTACGCCTATGTGGCTTACCCAGACGGGCGGGAGGACACAGTCTCCTTACGGGACCTCGCACCCTCGGGCATTCCGGAGACACCACCTTTAGCCCCCCCACCCCCCCCAATTCCAGCTCAGGTAGACGGCACGCCGGAACCCCACGAGCCTTCGCCGACCACGCAGACACCAGCATCAACACCGGAGAATGCAACACCGCCGCTGCGACGATCAGAAAGGCTTACGAGGCCTCCGGACAGACTGACTTACCAGAACTGGTAGTACACTTCACCCCGCCGGACTCAAATCTAAACAAGCGGTGAATGTGGTAAACCACTTTTGTCGTTCACTATCGTTACACTATAGTTATCACTGTTATATCGTTATCACTGTTCACACTGTTGTATCACTATACGAGGTCGCCTCTTGTCACGCTGTTATACCTGGGCTGAACACTGCTGACTCCGCCCATGGCTCCACCTACCTGCCCAGGTATAAAGGTGGTCGACTGGCTGGTATTCCTCCTTGTTGGATCCGATCACCCACGAGGGTGGGCTCTGTTATTTAGCCAATAAAAACCTATAGTTACTTTCTTAACTCGTCGCTTTTCATTGGATGAATTGATAGGTATATCAATTAGATCATAGCTGTATCTTAACTCCATCTACCCACTTTGGTTCTGTATCCCTTAATACCTTTACCTAAAAAAAAAAAATTCTATCAATCACCCTGCAACTAATCCCCCCTGCACTTTAATCTTGTCACAGTCTTGTACACAATGCAGCAAGGATTATGGATGTTGCTTGGCTGGGGATTTACACCACTCCTGTTTACCCTTCAGGTGAACTCCCTGGCATAGTTAGGTCTGCATGGTGTGGTAAACCACTGTTAACTCTGTACATGTCTGTGTGGTAAACCACTGTTAACTCTGTACAGGTCCGGGCATGTCTCCGCCCCTGGCTCCACCCCTAAGCCTGGGTATAAAGGTGACTCACCACCCTTCCCCCGGGAGCTCTTAGGATGGATCCACTAGCAGAGGCATGCTCCAGTTCTTAGTCAATAAAAGCCTACTTCGTATAAGTTCAACTCGTAGTCTTTGGTGTTGTTGATAGTGCATCAATTTTATTGACTAAATTTTCGACATGGAGCAAATCTTGAAGCCAGAACGTTTAGACCTGGATCCTCAAGCAGCAGATGCAGCCAATAACTTTGAACACTGGCTGAGCTGTTTCGAAGCCTTCCTGGAGGCCTCCAGCACTACCGTCACTACAGATGATGCGAAACAGCTTGTCTTGAACTCACGGGTGAGCCACCGAGTCTACTCGATCATCCGAGACGCCACAACTTACGCAGCCGCCATCGCGACGCTAAAGGAACAATACGTGAGGCCTGTTAACGAGGTCTACGCCAGACACCTCCTGGCTACCCGAAAACAGCGCCCCGGGGAATCGGGCGCCGAATATTTACTGGCACTGAGAGTCCTCGGCTGGGCCTGTAATTGCAAAGCGGTGACGGCCAAGGAATGCACGGAAGACCTGATCCGAGACGCCTACGTAGCCGGCATCAGGTCCAACTATACTCGGCAGAGGCTGCTGGAACAGAGGGGGCTCGACCTGCAGAAGACGGTGGCCCTCGCTAACTCGTTAGACGTGGCTCTCCAGAACATGGACGCCTACCCCCCTGACCGGATGGCCACGTGGATGTCACGGGAGCAGCCATCTTGGGACCCGGTAAGGCCACAAGCCGCCAGCAGCCCAACTACAGCTGCAATGACCAGAGGCCAGAAATGCTACTTCTGCGGCCAGGCCAAGCACCCCAGACAGCAATGCCCAGCAAAGGACGCAACCTGCTCCAAATGCGGCAAGAAAGGCCACTACGCGAGAGTGTGCAGGGCGAAATCGACCCCCAATTCCAGCAGCGCCATGTATGAACCGGGCAGGCCGCCATTTTGGACACCACCAGCCACAGGGGAGCCGCCATCTTGGACACCATTTTGGGACCAGGCCCCCGGCGCGGGCGAATACTACAGCGACCCACTGACCTCGACGATGGCCTCCATCACCCTGGACCAATCTAGGCCCCATCAACTAGCCAGGTCCATGATGAACGTAAAGGTAAATGGCCATGCCACAAATTGCCTTTTCGACTGCGGAAGCACGGAGAGCTTCATCCACCCCGACACGGCGCGACGCTACTCCCTATCGGTTATGCCCACACGCCACCAGGTCTTTATGGCCTCAAAGTCCCATATGGCGGACGTCGGCAGCTACTGTGTAGTGACTCTGACAGTGAACGGCGTGGAGTACAGAGATTTTAAATTCCTCGTCCTGCCACAGCTCTGCGCTCCCGTACTGCTAGGATTAGACTTCCAGTGCCATCTGGAGAGCGTCACAATGGCATATGGCGGGCCCCTGCCCCCACTTACAGTCTGCAGCCAGCAGAATTTAAACACGGCGCCGCGCAAAGTATGCAGCCTGTCCACCCTGAAGGTCAAACCCCCCCCGTTGTTCGCTAACCTCGCCAAAGACTGCAAGCCAATTGCTACTAAAAGCAGTGCAGTGCCGGGGATAGGAGCTTTATTAAATCAGAGGTAGAAAGACTCCTGAGGGAAGGGATTATCGAGGGCAGCACCAGCCCATGGTGAGCCCAAGTGGTGGTAGTGAAGACCGGACCGGCGAAAAACAGCACCTGGTTATTGATTACAGCCAGACGATCAATCGATACACGCAATTAGATGCATACCCACTTCCCCGCATATCTGACATGGTCAACCACATAGCACAATACCGGGTATTCTCGACGATTGATCTGAAGCCGGCATACCACCAGCTCCCCATCAGGCCTGAGGACCGCCAGTACATGGCCTTCGAGGCTGACGGTCGCCTCTACCACTTCCTCCGAGTCCCCTTCGGCGTCACCAACGGGGTCTCTGTCTTCCAAAGGGAGATGGACCGGATGGTTGACCAGAACGCGCTGCAGGCCACCTTCCCCTATCTAGACATCGTCACCATCTGTGGCCATGACCGGCAGGACCATGACGCCAACCTAGAAAAATTCCTCCGTACGGCCCAACGGCTGAATCTGACATACAACAGAGAAAAATGTATGTTCCGCACCACGCGCCTCGCTATTCTTGGCTGCGTGGTGGAAAACGGAGTCATCGGCCCCGACCCCGAGCAAATGCGCCCCCTCCTGGAACTACCCCTCCCCCACTGCCTAAAAGCCCTGAAGAGATGCCTAGGGTTCTTCTCTTACTACGCCCAGTGGGTGCCCAACTATGCGGACAAAGCCCGGCCCCTCATCAAGTCAACCTCCTTCCCCCTGACGGCCTTCACCCTCATAAAAGAGGACATTGCGAAGGCCACAATGCACGCAGTGGATGAGTCCATCCCTTTCCAAGTGGAGAGCGATGCCTCCGACTTCGCCCTCGCCGCAACCCTTAACCAGGCGGGGAGACCTGTGGCCTTCTTTTCACGGACCCCCCAGGGCCCAGAAATTCGACACTCCTCAGTCGAGAAGGAGGCCCAGGCGATAGTGGAGGCTGTACGGCACTGGAGGCATTACCTGGCCAGTAAAGGTTTCACCCTGCTCACTGACCAATGGTCAGTAGCATTTATGTTTAACAACAGACAAAGGGGGAAAATCAAAAATGATAAGATATTGCGGTGGAGGATCGAGTTATCCACCTACAACTATGATATCTTATACCGGCCCGGGAAACTTAATGAGCCCCCAGACGCCCTATCCCGTGGGACATGTGCCAACACACAAGTCGATAGGCTACGGACCCTCCACAATGATCTCTGCCACCCGGGGGTCACCAGGTTCTTCCATTTTATTAATGCTCGCAACCTGCCTTACTCCATCGAGGAGGTCAGGGCCATGACCAGGAACTGCCAGGTCTGCGCCGAATGCAAACCGCATTTTTATAGGCCAGACAGGGCACACCTGATTAAAGCCACCCGCCCCTTCGAACGTCTCAGCGTCGATTTCAAGGGGCCCCTTCCCTCCTCTGACCACAACACATACTTCCTCAATATTATTGACGAGTACTCCCATTTCCCCTTCGCCATCCCCTGCCCGGACATGACCAGCGCCACAGTCACCAGGTGCCTCAACGACCTGTTCGCCATATTTGGCTTCCCCAATTACATCCACAGCGACAGGGGCTCATCGTTCATGAGCAACGAGCTGCGCCAGTACCTGCTAGAGAAGGGCATAGCCACGAGCAGGACTACCAGCTACAACCCCCGGGGTAACGGACAATAGAGAGGGAGAACGCAACGGTGTGGAAGACCGCCATGCTCGCCCTAAAATCCAAGGGCCTCCCAATCTCCCGCTGGCAAGATGTCCTCCCCGATGCGCTCCACTCCATATGATCACTGCTCTGTACTGCCACAAATGCCACCCCTCATGAGAAGATGTTCGTCTTCCCCAGGAAATCCACCTCGGGGACATCACTACCGCCATGGCTGACGTCTCCGGGACCCGTCCTGCTCAGGAAACACGTGAGGAAACTTAAGATGGACCCCCTGGTCAAAAAGGTTCACCTCCTCCATGCCAACCCACAGTACGCCTACGTGGCGTATCCTGACGGGCGGGAGGACACAGTCTCAATTCGAGACCTCGCACCCTCAGGTACCACCCGAAACACCATCGATCACCATCCACTACCTCCACCCACCACCACTACCCATGACGCACCACCGGGGTGTCTACCACGAACTGACGACATGCCGGTGCCATCCCTACCCCGAGAGAACGACACGCCAGTGCTCCGTCCCACGTGAGAAGCGGCTGCGGGCAAAGAACCGCCGCAACCGGCACCACGAAGATCATTACGGCAGACAAGACCCCCGGAGAGCCCCGGAGAGACTTTCGTATATGAACTTTTGAAACACTTCACCCCGCCGGACTCCTTTTTTAAACGAGGGGTGAATGTGGTAAACCATTGTTAATTCTGTACATGTCTGTGTGGTAAACCACTGTTAACTCTGTACAGGTCTGGGCATGTCTCTGCCCCTGGCTCCACCCCTAAGCCCGGGTATAAAGGTGACTCACCACCCTTCCCCCGGGAGCTCTTAGGATGGATCCACTAGCAGAGGTATGCTCCAGTTCTTAGTCAATAAAAGCCTACTTCGTATAAGTTCAACTCATAGTCTTTGGTGTTGTTGATAGTGCATCACATGGTGATGGTGACTGAAAACTTTACAAGGACTTTTCAGTTTGCTATCCCTTTTGCTAACACACACGATGCTACTTCGTCATCGATGAAGTGTGATATTCAACTGTTATTATGCAGCGGGTATCCCTAAATGTCTTCTCACAACAAAATGTCTCTTAAGCTTAGATTGAGTGCTGGCCACCACCGGCAACGAGCACCAGCCACCACCGGCAATGAGCCCCGGCCACCTCTCGCAAAATGATTTTTCCAGGTTTAATCATTGCTGCTGCCCAACATCAGGCTGTGATCTCCCCCAATTTCAACCATCTTCCCATAAAAATATTGGAATTTGTTTGTATTTGTCTTTCGGATTGGGCGACTCAAATTTTATGGAGAGCAGTGTTTACATTAACCTTAGCAAAAGAAGTGCACATTAGTTAACCAGCTTAAGGGTCGCAAACTCAAACTCACTTGGCACGTGACTTCTCTAATCATTTATCACCAGATTTGGTTGGAACACGTGACGCGTTACAATATGTTACTTCCTTCAGCCAAATCCTCCTACTACATGAGGATGATCCTGGAGGGCAAGAATAACCTAAGACTACTTCATGATGAAGCACATTTTCAAATCCATTTCTTCCACTCCCTCCATTCACACCTTCAATAGAAAATGCAAAGATCTTGTGGATTTCTCAGTCTATGAGATGGAAACTTCTGCTACAGCAGTCTGCTGCTCCCAACCTATTCCCAGTGCCGCACTCACCCTACATTCAATCTCCCATCACTCTGGAGTTACTCTCTCATCTGTTCTCCTGCTATTTCTTTTTTAATGAAACACATTGCCTGTACATTTTGCTCTACTCAACTCCAGACCACACAATTACTTCTCCTGGCATTCATGCCTGTTGACATTATTAATGGTCCCCTTTACTCAAAATTGCCATCATTATACCCCTCCTTGAAAAACCACACAACCCATTACTACCCCATTTCTAACCTTCCTTTCCTCCAAAAGGTTCTTGAATGTATTGTCACCACCCAGCTTCATGCCCATCTCTTCAAAAACTCCATGTTTGAATTCTTCCAGTCCTTGTTCCACTCTGCTCTGACTCTATGGGCTCGATTTTCCCAGCCCCGAGGAGGCGGGCTTGGAGGCGTGCAAGTTGTTAAAATCGCCAAAACTGGTGGGCGGGCCCGTTCCCACCTCCATCCCGCCTCCGAGCAATTTTCCGAAGTGCGTGTTTTCTGACCTGTTTTCCATCCCGCCTCCAAGAGGTGGGATAGGCCCTTAAGGCCCTTAACAACCACTTAATTGCCTCTATAATCCCATTTTGAGAGGCCTTTCCGATTTTAACACATTTCCCCCATCCTACACACCTCCTCTGGAACATGCCAGGTAATCCTGGTGGCCTCACTAGTGGATTGCTTATGAACAGCTGCAGCTCCACCATTACAAAGGAGTTTTCACCAATGATCATATGCAGGTGGCAGAACGTTGTTGTTTCAGGTCTGGGGGAATTTTTAGCAGGCATACTCAGTGTTGTGGAAGTTTGGAGCCTGACAGCTATCTCCAGTGTGACCTCCTGGAAAACCCTCTCCCCACCTTGACTAAGCGCTTCTTCAACTGAGGCATATTCCAGAAGCATGGTGAACATTTAATTCCTTTCCTCCTGGACATCAGATTCGGATGTAGACCAGCCGCGGCAGCAGCAGAACCATGAGCAACAGCAGCACCAACAGTAGGAGCATCAACAGGACGCCAAGCTGCTAGTCACCCACCTGAAGATGTACAGACCAGAAGGTGCCCGGGATGCAAGGGACGCACTCATCCTGGCCAGATTTGCTTAGCCTGCACAATCAAACACTTTAGTCTCACTCCTTCTTACCAGATCATCGACAATGGACAAGAACCTGTGGAATCCCATCAATCTGACCACCATTCTGATAATCGCAAGGCGCCCTAAGTCCTCAATATGAAAGTCCCATTTGCAAAATGACACAGGCCACAACTTCAACAGTTTGCCATCAAAACACTTTATAATACAATCACAATGATGGCTGGTCCAAAAACAAAACAACACAACACCCAAGTGACTACCCTTGTGACTACTTGTGCTTTATCTTCCTCTTACACGTGCTCCTACGTGGTGCTTCCCCTGTGGCTTCAGCAGATGAGGAGGCCCCTTGCTCGCTCTCTTGCTGCTCCTGTCTTGACGCCTTTGGCGGGCATCCTCTGGGGTGGTGAACCTGTGCGGGCTCGCCAACAGTCTGCTACTCCCATGGATGTGCAGGGGCTGAGATGCCCATCTCATTTGGTTAAGGACTCTGGTGGGGCTCTGACCGAGGGCTTTGCTGTGGCATGGTCGTGTGAGTGCTTGGAGAGGAGCCCCCACTTCTTTGTTGTCTGTCAGCAACATCCCTCTCATGGTTCAGCCCCACTTCAGAGGTAGCAATTGGCTTGACAGCACCTTGCTGCACTCCAGGAGGGCCATGAGGACTCATTTCTGCACTGGAAGTCCTACTCCAGAGGACTTGCATGAAGGTCTGCTTTGTTTGCTCAATAGCTGACCATCGCTCCTCAAGAGATGTCATTCTATTCTGAACAATGACCATGTTTTCAATACCCTTGCGACTAAGCTCCTCCATGGACCATGGAAGGAGTGAGTGTAGCGAATGCATAGCATAGATATTTAGAAGGATACAAAGGGCCCTCACTGTGTGTTGTAAGTAGTTGCTGTCACGGCATCACAGTGATAGGAAGTGTGAGGGCTGCATGGTCGAATAGTTAAGTGAATGTGACCATAGAGAGAGAAGGAATGGGTAAGGGTGCAGGGGTGTAAGTGTCAAGTGGGATGTGGAGTAAGAGGTTGGCAAAGCAGAGTGCTGGTGAGGAGAGGTGATGTGGATCAGGGTTAGGGTTAGGGTGTCTGTGTGTGTGAGCGAGAGCGAGTTTTCATGTGCGAGTGTCTGAGAGAAAAAGAGTTTAGGGTTAGGGTTAGGGGTTAGGGTTAGGGTTAGGGGTTAGGGTTAGGGTTAGGGTGTGTGTGTGTGTGAGCGAGAGCAAGTTTTCGCGCGCGAGTGTGAGAGAAAAAGTGTTTAGGGTTAGGGTTAGGGTGTCGGTGTGTGTGAGCGAGCGCGAGTTTTCGCGCGCGAGTATCTGAGAGAAAAAGAGTTTAGGGTTAGGGTTAGTGTTAGGGTTTCTGTGTGTGTGAGGGTTAGGGTGAGGGTGAGGGTTAGGGTGAGGGTGAGGGTTAGGGTTAGGGTTAGGGATTTAGGATTAGGGTTAGGGATTTAGGGTTAGCGTTAGGGTTAGGTTTAGGGGTTAGGGTTAGGGTTAGGGATTTAGGGTTAGGGATTTAGGGTTAGGGTTAGGGATTTAGGGTTAGGGGTAGGGTTAGGGATTTAGGGTTGGGTTAGAGATTTAGGGTTAGGGTTAGGGTTAGGGATATAGGGTTAGGGGGTTAGGGTTAGGGATTTAGGGTTAGGGTTAGGGATTTAGGGTTAGGGTTAGGGATTTAGGGTTAGCGTTAGGGATTTAAGGTTACGGTTAGTGTTAGGGTTAGGGATTTAGGGTTAGGGTTAGGGATTTAGGGTTAGGGATTTAGGGTTAGGGATTTAGGGTTAGGGTTAGGGATTTAGGGTTAGGGTTTGGGATTTAGGGTTACGGTTAGGGTTAGGGATTTAGGGTTAGGGTTAGCGATTTAGGGTTAGGGTGTTAGGGTTAGGGTTAGGGTGTCTGTGTGTGTGAGCGAGAGCGAGTTTTTGCACGTGAGTGTCTGAGAGAAAAAGAGTTTAGGGTTAGGGTCAGGGGTTAGGGTTAGGTTTTAGGGTTAGGGTTGGGGTTGGGGTTAGGGTTAGGGTTAGGGGTTAGGGTTAGGGGTTAGGGTTAGGGTAAGGGTGTCTGTGTGTGTGAGCGAGAGCAAGTTTTTGCGCGCGAGTGTGAGAGACAAAGTGTTTAGGATTAGGGTTAGAGTTTGGGTTCGGGTTAGGATTTAGGATTAGGGTTAGGGTTTAGGGTTAGGGTTAGGGTTTAGGGTTAGGGTTAGGTTTAAGGTTTAGGGTTAGGGTTAGGGGTCAGGGTTGGGTTTGGGGTTAGGGGTTAGGGTTAGGTGTTAGGGTTAGGGTGTCTGTGTGTGTGAGCGAGAGCGAGTTTTCACGCACGAGTGTATGTGAGAAAAAGAGTTTAGGGTTACGGTAAGGGTTAGGGATATGGTGTCTGTGTGTGTGAGCGAGAGCGAGTTTTCGCGCGAGTGTCTGAGAGAAAAAGAGTTTAGGGTTAGGGTTAGGGTTGGGGTGTCTGTGTGTGTGAGTGTTAGGGTTAGGGTTAGGGTTAGGGTGTCTGTGTGTGTGAGCGAGAGCAAGTTTTTGCGCGCGAGAGTGAGAGAAAAAGTGTTTAGGGTTAGGATTAGTGTTAGTGTTTAGGGTTAGGGTTTAGGATTAGGGTTAGTGTTAGGGTTAAGGTTTAGGGCTAGGGTTAGGGTTTAGGGTTAGGTTTAGGGTTTAGAGTTAGGGTTAGGGTTTAGGGTTAGGGTTAGGGTGTCTGTGTGTGTGAGCAAGAGCGAGTTTTCATGCGCGAGTGTCTGAGAGAAAAAGAGTTTAGGATCAGGGTTAGGGTTATGATGTCTGTGTGTGTGAACGAGAGCGAGTTTTCGTGCGCGAGTGTCTGAGAGAAAAAGAGTTTAGGGTTAGGGTTAGGGTGTCTGTGTGTGTGAGCATTAGGGTTAGGGTTTAGGGTTAGGGTTAGGGTTAGGGGTTAGGGTTAGGGTTTAGGGTTAGGGTTAGTGGTTAGGGTTAGTGTTAGTGGTTAGGGTTAGGGGTTAGGGTTAGGGTTCGGGTTAGGGTTTAGGGTTAGGGTTTAGGTTTAGGGTTAGGGGTTAGGGTTAGGGCTTAGGGTTAGGCCTAGGGTTAGGGTTAAGCTTAGGGTTTTTGTTAGGCTTAGGGTTAGGCTTAGGGTTAGGCTTAGGCTAAGGCTTAGGCTTAGGGTTAGGGCAGTCTGGAGGGTGAAGAAGAAGAAACAGAAGAAGGAGAAGGAGAAGGTGAAGTCTGGAGGGTGAACAAGAAGAAGAAGCAGAAGAAGGAGAAGGAGATGGAGAAGTCTGGAGAGTAAAGAAGAAGGGGCAGAAGAAGGAGAAGTTGAAGTCAGGAGGGTGAAGAAGAAGAAGCGGAAGGAGAAGAAGGAGAAGGTGAAGTCTGGAGGGTGAAGAAGAAGAAGCAGAAGAAGGAGAAGGAGAAGGTGAAGTCTGGATGGTGAAAAAGAAGAAGCAGAAGAAGGGGAAGTTGAAATCTGGAGGGTGAAGAAGAAGAAGCAGGAGAAGGAGAAGGTGAAGTCTGGAGGGTGAAGAAGCAGAAGAAGGAGAAGGAGAAGGTGAAGTCTGGAGGGTGAAGAAGAAGAAGAAGGAGAAGGTGAAGTCTGGAGGGTGAAGATGAAGAAGCAGAAGAAGAAGAAGGAGAAGGTGAAGTATGGAGGGTGAAGAAGAAGAATCAGAAGAAGGAGAAGGAGAAGGTGAAGTCTGGAGGGTGCAGAAGAAGAAGCAGAAGAAGGAGAAGGCGAAGTCTGGAGGGTGAAGAAGAAGAAGGAGAAGATGAAATCTGGAGGGTGAAGAAGAAGTAGCAGAAGAAGGAGAAGGGGAAGGTGAAGTCTGGAGGGCGAAGAAGAAGAAGCAGAAGGAGGAGAAGGAGAATGTGAAGTCTGGAGGGTGAAGAAGAAGAAGCAGATAAAGGAGAAGGAGAAGGTGAAGTCTGGTGGGTGAAGAAGAAGCAGAAGAAGGCGAAGGAGAAGGTGAAATCTGGCGGGTGAAGAAGAAGAAGCAGTGGAAGGAGAAGGAGAAGATGAAGACTGGAGGTGAAGAAGAAGAAGAAGGAGAAGGAGACGAAGAAGTCTGGAGGGTGAAGAAGAAGGCGCAGAAGAAGGAGAAGGAGAAGGTGAAGTCTGGAGATGAAGAAGAAGAAGCAGAAGAAGGAGACGGAGAAGGGGACGTCTGGAGGGTGAAGAAGACGAAGCAGAAGAGGGAGAAGGAGAAGGTGAAGTCTGGAGGGTGATGATGAAGAAGCAGATAAAGGAGAAGGAGAAGTCTGGTGGGTGTAGAAGAAGAAGCAGAAGAAGGAGAAGGAGGAGTTGAAGTCTGGAGGGTGAAGAAGAAGCAGAAGAAGGAGAAGGTGAAGTCTGGAGGGAGAAGAAGAAGAAGCAAAAGAAGGAGAAGGAGAAGCTGAAGTCTGGAGGGTGAAGGTGAAGAATCAGAAGAAGGAGAAGGTGAAGTCTGGAGGGTGCAGAAGAAGAAGCAGAAGAAGGAGAAGGTGAAGTCTGGAGGGTGAACAAGAAGTAGCAGAAGAGGGAGAAGGAGAAGGTGAGGTCTGGAGGGCGAAGATTAAGAAGCAGAAGGAGGAGAAGGAGAATTTAAAGTCTGGAGGGTGAAGAAGAAGAAGCAGATAAAGGAGAACGAGAAGGTGAAGTCTGGCGGGTGAAGAAGAAGCAGAAGAAGGTGAAGGAGAAGGTGAAATCTGGAATGTGAAGATGAAGAAGCAGTGGAAGGAGAAGGAGAAGATGAAGTCTGGAGGTGAAGAAGAAGGCGAAGGAGACGGAGAAGTCTGGAGGGTGAAGAAGAAGAAGCAGAAGAAGGAGAAGGTGAAGTCTGGAGGGTGAAGAAGAAGAAGCAGAAGAAGAAGAAGGAGAAGGTGAAGTCTGGAGGATGAAGAAGAAGAAGCAGAAGAAGGAGAAGGAGAAGGTAAAGCCTGGAGGGTGAAGAAGAAGAAGCAGAAGAAGGTGAAGGAGAAGGTGAAGTCTGGGGGGTGAAGAAGAAGAAGCAGAAGAAGGAGAAGGAGAAGGTGAAGTCTGGAGGGTGAAGAAGAAGAATCAGAAGAAGGAGAAGGAGCAGGTGATGTCTGGAGGGTGAAGATGAAGAAGCAGAAGAAGGAGACGGAGAAGGTGAAGTCTGGAGGGTGAAGAAGAAGAAGCAGAAGAAGGAGAAGGTGAAGTCTGTAGGGTGCAGGAGAAGAAGCAAAAGAAGGAGAAGGTGAAGTCTGGAGGGTGAAGAAGAAGAAGCAGAAGAAGGAGAAGGAGAAGATGAAGTCTGAAGGGTGAAGAAGAAGTAGCAGAAGAGGGAGAAGGAGCAGGTGAAGTCTGTTGGGTGAAGAAGAAGTAGCAGAAGAAGGAGAAGTTGAAGTCTGGAGGGTGAAGAAGACGAAGCAGAAGAGGGAGAAGGAGAAGGTGAAGTCTGGAGGGTGATGAAGAAGAAGCAGAAAAAGGAGAAGGAGAAGTCTGGTTGCTGAAGAAGAAGAATCAGAAGAAGGAGAAGGTGAAGTCTGGAGGGTGAAGAAGAAGAAGCTGAAGAAGGAGATGGAGAAGGTGAAATCTGGAGGGTGGAGAAGGTGAAGTCTGGAGGGTGAAGAAGAGGAAGCAGAAGAGGGAGAAGGAGAAGGTGAAGTCTGGAGGGAGAAGAAGAAGAAGCAAAAGAAGGAGAAGAAGGTGAAGTCTGGAGGGTGAAGAAGAAGAAGCAGAAGAAGGAGAAGTACAAGGTAAAGTCTGGAGGGTGAAGAAGAAGAAGCAGAAGAAGGGGAAGGGGAAGGTGAGGTCCGGAGGGTGAAGGAGAAGCAGAAGAAGGAGAAGTAGAAGGTAAAGTCTGGAGGGAGAAGAAGAAGAAGCAGAAGAAGGGGAAGGGGCAGGTGAAGTCTGGAGGGTGAAGATGAAGAAGCAGAAGAAGGAGAAGGAGAAAGTGAAGTCTGGCTGGTGAAGGAGAAGGAGAAGGTGAAGTCTGGAGGTTGAAGAAGAAGTAGCAGAAGAGGGAGAAGGAGAAGGTGAAGACTGGAGGGTGAAGAAGAAGAAGCAGAAGACGGAGAAGGTGAAGTCTGGAGGGTGAAGAAGAAGAAACAGAAGAAGGAGAAGGAGAAGGTGAAGTCTGGAGGGTGAAGAAGAAGCAGCAGATAAAGGAGGAAGAGAAGGTTCTGGAGGGTGAAGAAGAAGAAGCAGAAGAAGGAGAAGGAGATTTTGTAGTCTGGAGCAGGATGAAGAAGAAGCAGATAAAGGAGAAGGAGAAGGTGAAGTCTGGAGGGTGAAGAAGAAGAAGCAGAAGAAGGAGAAGGAGAAGTGATGTCTGGAGTGTGAAGAAGAAGAAGCAGAAGAAGGAGAAGGAGAAGGTGAAGTCTGGAGTGTGAAGATGAAGCAGAAGAAGCAGAAGGTGAAGTCTGGGGGGTGAAGAAGAAGAAGCAGAAGAAGGAGAAGGAGAAGGTGAAGTCTGGAGGGTGAAGAAGAAGAATCAGAAGAAGGAGAAGGAGCAGGTGATGTCTGGAGGGTGAAGATGAAGAAGCAGAAGAAGGAGACGGAGAAGGTGAAGTCTGGAGGGTGAAGAAGAAGAAGCAGAAGAAGGAGAAGGTGAAGTCTGTAGGGTGCAGGAGAAGAAGCAAAAGAAGGAGAAGGTGAAGTCTGGAGGGTGAAGAAGAAGAAGCAGAAGAAGGAGAAGGAGAAGATGAAGTCTGAAGGGTGAAGAAGAAGTAGCAGAAGAGGGAGAAGGAGCAGGTGAAGTCTGTTGGGTGAAGAAGAAGTAGCAGAAGAAGGAGAAGTTGAAGTCTGGAGGGTGAAGAAGACGAAGCAGAAGAGGGAGAAGGAGAAGGTGAAGTCTGGAGGGTGATGAAGAAGAAGCAGAAAAAGGAGAAGGAGAAGTCTGGTTGCTGAAGAAGAAGAATCAGAAGAAGGAGAAGGTGAAGTCTGGAGGGTGAAGAAGAAGAAGCTGAAGAAGGAGATGGAGAAGGTGAAATCTGGAGGGTGGAGAAGGTGAAGTCTGGAGGGTGAAGAAGAGGAAGCAGAAGAGGGAGAAGGAGAAGGTGAAGTCTGGAGGGAGAAGAAGAAGAAGCAAAAGAAGGAGAAGAAGGTGAAGTCTGGAGGGTGAAGAAGAAGAAGCAGAAGAAGGAGAAGTACAAGGTAAAGTCTGGAGGGTGAAGAAGAAGAAGCAGAAGAAGGGGAAGGGGAAGGTGAGGTCCGGAGGGTGAAGGAGAAGCAGAAGAAGGAGAAGTAGAAGGTAAAGTCTGGAGGGAGAAGAAGAAGAAGCAGAAGAAGGGGAAGGGGCAGGTGAAGTCTGGAGGGTGAAGATGAAGAAGCAGAAGAAGGAGAAGGAGAAAGTGAAGTCTGGCTGGTGAAGGAGAAGGAGAAGGTGAAGTCTGGAGGTTGAAGAAGAAGTAGCAGAAGAGGGAGAAGGAGAAGGTGAAGACTGGAGGGTGAAGAAGAAGAAGCAGAAGACGGAGAAGGTGAAGTCTGGAGGGTGAAGAAGAAGAAACAGAAGAAGGAGAAGGAGAAGGTGAAGTCTGGAGGGTGAAGAAGAAGCAGCAGATAAAGGAGGAAGAGAAGGTTCTGGAGGGTGAAGAAGAAGAAGCAGAAGAAGGAGAAGGAGATTTTGTAGTCTGGAGCAGGATGAAGAAGAAGCAGATAAAGGAGAAGGAGAAGGTGAAGTCTGGAGGGTGAAGAAGAAGAAGCAGAAGAAGGAGAAGGAGAAGTGATGTCTGGAGTGTGAAGAAGAAGAAGCAGAAGAAGGAGAAGGAGAAGGTGAAGTCTGGAGTGTGAAGATGAAGCAGAAGAAGCAGAAGGTGAAGTCTGGGGGTGAAGAAGAAGAAGGAGAAGGAGAAGGTGAAATCTGGAGGGTGAATAAGAAGAAGCAGAAGAAGGAGTAGGAGAAGGTAAAGTCTGAAGGGTGAAGAAGAAGAAGCAGGAGAAGGGGAAGGAGAAGGTGAAGTCTGGAGGGTGAAGAAGAAGGTGCAGAAGAAGGAGAAGGTGAAGTCTGGAGGGTGAACAAGAAGAAGCAGAAGAAAAAGGAGTAGGTGAAGCCTGGAGGGCGAAGAAGAAGAAGAAGAAGAAGAAGGAGAAGGAGAAGGTGAATTCTGGAGGGTGAAGAAGAAGAAGCAGAAGAAGGAGAAGGAGAAGGTGAAGTCTGGAGGGTGAAGAAGATGAAGCCGAAGAAGGAAAAGTAGAAGGTGAAGTCTGGAAGGTGAATAAGAAGGCACAGAAGAAGGACAAGGTGAAGGTGAAGTCTGGAGGGTGAAGAAGAAGCAGAAGAAGGAGAAGGAGATTTTGAAGTCTGGAGGGGGATGAAGAAGAAGCAGATAAAGGAGAAGGAGAAGGTGAAGTCTGGAGGGTGAAGAAGAAGAAGCAGAAGAAGGAGAAAGAGAAGGTGTAGTCTGGCAGGTGAAGTAGAAGAAGCAGAAGAAGGAGAAGGAGAAGGTGAAGTCTGGAGGGTGAAGAAGAAGAAGCAGAAGAAGGAGAAGGAGAAGTTGAAGTCTGGAGGGTGAAGAAGAAGGTGGAGAAGGAGAAGGTGAAGTCTGGAGGGTGAATAATAAGAAGCAGAAGAAGGAGTAGGAGAAGGTAAAGTCTGGAGAGTGAAGAAGAAGAAGCAGAAGAAGGGGAAGGAGAAGATGAAGTCTGGAAGGTGAAGAAGAAGCAGAAGAAGGAGAAGGAGAAGGTGAAGTCTGGAGGGAGAAGAAGAAGATGCAGAAGAAGGAGAAGTAGGTGAAGTCTGGAGGGTGAAGAAGAAGAAGCAGAAGAAGGAGAAGTAGAAGGTAAAGTCTGTAGGGTGATGAAGATGCAGAAGAAGGGGAAGGGGAAGGTTAAGTCTGGAGGGTGAAGAAGAAGCAGAAGAAGGAGAAGTAGAAGGTAAAGTCTGGAGGGTGAAGAAGAAGGTGCAGAAGAAGGAGAAGGTGAAGTCTGGAGGGTGAACAAGAAGAACCAGAAGAAGAAGGAGTAGGTGAAGCCTGGAGGGCGAAGAAGAAGAAGAAGAAGAAGGAGAAGGAGAAGGTGAATTCTGGAGGGTGAAGAAGAAGAAGCAGAAGAAGGAGAAGGAGAAGGTGAAGTCTGGAGGGTGAAGATGAAGAAGCTGAAGAAGGAGAAGGAGAAGGTGAAGTCTGGAGGGTGAAGAAGATGAAGCAGAAGAAGGATAAGGAGAAGGTGAAGGATGGAGCGTGAAGAAGAAGAAGCAGAAGAAGGAGAAGGAGAAGGTGAAGTCTGGAGTGTGAAGAAGAAGAAGAAGAAGAAGGAGAAGGTGAAGTCTGGAGGGTGAAGAAGTAGAAGCAGAAGAAGGAGAAGGAGAAGGTGAAGTATGGAGGGTGAAGAAGAAGAATCAGAAGAAGGAGAAGGAGTAGGTGAAGTCTGGAGGGGGCAGAAGAAGAAGCAGAAGAAGGAGAAAGTGAAGTCTGGAGGGTGAAGAAGAAGAAGTAGAAGAAGGAGGAGTAGAAGGTAAAGTCTGTAGGGTGATGAAGAAGGTGCAGAAGAAAGAGAAGGTGAAGTCTGGAGGGTGAACAAGAAGAACCAGAAGAAGAAGGAGTAGGTGAAGCCTGGAGGGCGAAGAAAAAGAAGAAGAAGAAGGAGAAGGAGAAGGTGAATTCTGGAGGGTGAAGAAGAAGAAGCAGAAGAAGGAGAAGGAGAAGGTGAAGTCTGGAGGGTGAAGAAGAAGAAGCTGAAGAAGGAGAAGGAGAAGGTGAAGTCTGGAGGGTGAAAAAGATGAAGCAGAAGAAGGAAAAGTAGAAGGTGAAGTCTGGAAGGTGAATAAGAAGGCACAGAAGAAGGACAAGGTGAAGGTGAAGTCTGGAGGGTGAAGAAGAAGAAGCAGAAGAAGGATAAGGAGAAGGTGAAGGATGGAGCGTGAAGAAGAAGAAGCAGAAGAAGGAGAAGGAGAAGGTGAAGTCTGGAGGGTGAAGAAGAAGAAGAAGAAGAAGGAGAAGGTGAAGTCTGGAGGGTGAAGAAGTAGAAGCAGAAGAAGGAGAAGGAGAAGGTGAAGTATGGAGGGTGAAGAAGAAGAATCAGAAGAAGGAGAAGGAGTAGGTGAAGTCTGGAGGGGGCAGAAAAGAAGCAGAAGAAGGAGAAAGTGAAGTTATGGAGGGTGAAGAAGAAGAAGCAGAAGAAGGAGAAGGAGAAGATGAAGTCTGGAGGGTGAAGAAGAAGTAGCAGAAGAGGGAGAAGGAGAAGGTGAGGTCTGGAGGGTGAAGAAGAAGAAACAGAAGAAGGAGAAGGGGAAGGTCAAGTCTGGAGGGTGAATAAGAAGAAGCAGAAGGAGGAGAAGGAGAATGTGAAGTCTAGAGGGTGAAGAAGAAGCAGATAAAGGAGAAGGAGAAGGTGAAGTCTGGCGGGTGAAGAAGAAGAAACAGAAGAAGGCGAAGGAGAAGGTGAAGTCTGGAGGGTGAAGAAGAAGAAGTAGTGGAAGGAGATGGAGAAGATGAAGTCTGGAGGGTGAAGAAGAAGCAGAAGAAGGAGAAGGAGATGTTGAAGTCTGGAGGGTGAAGAAGAAGAAGCAGAAGGAGAAGAAGGAGAAGGTGAAGTCTGGAGTGTGAAGAAGAAGAAGCAGAAGAAGGAGAAGGTGAAGTCTGGAGGGTGAAGAAGAAGCTGAAGAAGGAGAAGGAGAAGGTGAAGTCTGGAGGGTGAAGAAGAAGAAGCAGAAGAAGGAGAAGGAGAAGATGAAGTCTGGAGGGTAAATAAGATGTCGCAGAAGAGCGAGAAGGGGAAGGTGAAGTCTGGAGGGTGAAGAAGAAGAAGCAGATAAAGGAGAAGGAGAAGGTGAAGTCTGGCGGGTGAAGAAGAAGCAGAAGAAGGCGAAGGAGAAGGTGAAATCTGGAGGTGAAGAAGAAGAAGAAGGAGAAGGAGATGGAGAAGTCTGGAGGGTGAAGAAGAAGGAGCAGAAGAAGGAGAAGGACATGTTGAAGTCTGGAGGGTGAAGAAGAAGAAGCAGAAGAAGGAGAAGGAGAAGGTAAAATCTGGAGGGTGAAGAAGAAGAAGCAGAAGAAGGAGAAGGAGAAGGTGACGTCTGGAGGGTGAAGAAGAAGAAGCAGAAGAAGGAGCAGCTGAAGTCTGTAGAGTGCAGGAGAAGAAGCAGAAGAAGGAGAAGGAGAAGTCTGGTTGGAGAAGAAGAAGAATCAGAAGAAGGAGAAGGTGAAGTCTGGAGGGTGAAAAAGAAGAAGCAGAAGAAGGGGACAGAGAAGGTGAAGTCTGGATGGTGAAGAAGACGAAGCAGAAGAAGGAGAAGGAGAAGGTGAAGTCTGGAGGGTGGAGAAGAAGAAGCAGAAGACGGAGAAGGTGAAGTCTGGAGGGTGAAGAAGAAGGTGTAGTCTGGAGGGTGAAGAATAAGAAGCAGAAGAAGGAGAAGGAGAAGGTGAAGTCTGGAGGGTGAAGAAAAAGAAGCAGAAGAAGGAGAAGGAGAAGGTGAAGTCTGGAGGGTGGAGAAGAAGAAGCAGAAGACGGAGAAGGTGAAGTCTGGAGGGTGAAGAAGAAGAAGCAGAAGAAGGAGAAGGAGAAGTTGAAGTCTGGAGGGTGAAGAAGAAGCAGCAGATAAAGGAGGAAGAGAAGGTTCTGGAGGGTGAAGAAGAAGAAGCAGAAGAAGGAGAAGGAGATTTGGTAGTCTGGAGGGGGATGAAGAAGAAGCAGATAAAGGAGAAGGAGAAGGTGAAGTCTGGAGGGTGAAGAAGAAGAAGCAGAAGAAGGAGAAGGAGAAGTGATGTCTGGAGGGTGAAGAAGAAGAAGCAGAAGAAGGAGAAGGAGAAGGTGAAGTCTGGAGTGTGAAGATGAAGCAGAAGAAGCAGAAGGTGAAGTCTGGAGGGTGAAGAAGAAGAAGGAGAAGGAGAAGGTGAATTGTGGAGAGTGAATAAGAAGAAGCAGAAGAAGGAGTAGGAGAAGGTAAAGTCTGGAGGGTGAAGAAGAAGAAGCAGAAGAAGGGGAAGGAGAAGGTGAAGTCTGGAGGATGAAGAAGAAGGTGCAGAAGAAGGAGAAGGTGAAGTCTGGAGGGTGAACAAGAAGAAGCAGAAGAAGAAGGAGTAGGTGAAGCCTGGAGGGCGAAGAAGAAGAAGAAGAAGGAGAAGGAGAAGGTGAATTCTGGAGGGTGAAGAAGAAGAAGCAGAAGAAGGAGAAGGAGAAGGTGAAGTTTGGAGGGTGAAGAAGAAGAAGCTGAAGAAGGAGAAGGAGAAGGTGAAGTCTGGAGGGTGAAGAAGATGAAGCAGAAGAAGGAAAAGTAGAAGGTGAAGTCTGGAAGGTGAATAAGAAGGCACAGAAGAAGGACAAGGTGAAGGTGAAGTCTGGAGGGTGAAGAAGAAGAAGCAGAAGAAGGATAAGGAGAAGGTGAAGGATGGAGAGTGAAGAAGAGGAAGCAGAAGAAGGAGAAGGAGAAGGTGAAGTCTGGATGGTGAAGAAGCAGAAGAAGGAGAAAGTGAAGTCTGGAGGGTGAAGAAGAAGAAGCAGAAGAAGGAGAAGGAGAAGATGAAATCTGGAGGGTGAAGAAGAAGAAGCAGAAGGAGGAGAAGGAGAAGGAGAAGTTGAAGTCTGGGGGGGAAGAAGAAGTAGCAGAAGAGGGAGAAGAAGAAGGTGAAGTCTGGAGGGTGAAGAAGAAGAAGCAGAAGAAGGAGAAGGAGAAGGTGAAGTCTGGAGGGTGAAGAAGAAGAAGCAGAAGAAGGAGAAGGAGAAGGTGAAGTCTGGAGGGTGAAGAAGAAGCAGCAGATATACAAGAAAGAGAAGGTGTAGTCTGGAGGGTGAAGAAGAAGAAGCAGAAGAAGGAGAAGGAGAAGGTGAAGTCTGGAGGGTGAAGAAGATGAAGCCGAAGAAGGAAAAGTAGAAGGTGAAGTCTGGAAGGTGAATAAGAAGGCACAGAAGAAGGACAAGGTGAAGGTGAAGTCTGGAGGGTGAAGAAGAAGAAGAAGAAGGAGAAGGAGATTTTGAAGTCTGGAGGGGGATGAAGAAGAAGCAGATAAAGGAGAAGGAGAAGGTGAAGTCTGGAGGGTGAAGAAGAAGAAGCAGAAGAAGGAGAAAGAGAAGGTGTAGTTTGGCAGGTGAAGAAGAAGAAGCAGAAGAAGGAGAAGGAGAAGGTGAAGTCTGGAGGGTGAAGAAGAAGAAGCAGAAGAAGGAGAAGGAGAAGTTGAAGTCTGGAGGGTGAAGAAGAAGAAGGAGAAGGAGAAGGTGAAGTCTGGAGGGTGAATAATAAGAAGCAGAAGAAGGAGTAGGAGAAGGTAAAGTCTGGAGAGTGAAGAAGAAGAAGCAGAAGAAGGGGAAGGAGAAGATGAAGTCTGGAAGGCGAAGAAGAAGCAGAAGAAGGAGAAGGAGAAGGTGAAGTCTGGAGGGAGAAGAAGAAGATGCAGAAGAAGGAGAAGTAGGTGAAGTCTGGAGGGTGAAGAAGAAGAAGCAGAAGAAGGAGAAGTAGAAGGTAAAGTCTGTAGGGTGATGAAGATGCAGAAGAAGGGGAAGGGGAAGTTGAAGTCTGGAGGGTGAAGAAGAAGCAGAAGAAGGAGAAGTAGAAGGTAAAGTCTGGAGGGTGAAGAAGAAGGTGCAGAAGAAGGAGAAGGTGAAGTCTGGAGGGTGAACAAGAAGAACCAGAAGAAGAAGGAGTAGGTGAAGCCTGGAGGGCGAAGAAGAAGAAGAAGAAGAAGGAGAAGGAGAAGGTGAATTCTGGAGGGTGAAGAAGAAGAAGCAGAAGAAGGAGAAGGAGAAGGTGAAGTCTGGAGGGTGAAGATGAAGAAGCTGAAGAAGGAGAAGGAGAAGGTGAAGTCTGGAGGGTGAAGAAGATGAAGCAGAAGAAGGAAAAGTAGAAGGTGAAGTCTGGAAGGTAAATAAGAAGGCACAGAAGAAGGACAAGGAGAAGGTGAAGTCTGGAGGGTGAAGAAGAAGAAGCAGAAGAAGGATAAGGAGAAGGTGAAGGATGGAGCGTGAAGAAGAAGAAGCAGAAGAAGGAGAAGGAGAAGGTGAAGTCTGGAGTGTGAAGAAGAAGAAGAAGAAGAAGGAGAAGGTGAAGTCTGGAGGGTGAAGAAGTAGAAGCAGAAGAAGGAGAAGGAGAAGGTGAAGTATGGAGGGTGAAGAAGAAGAATCAGAAGAAGGAGAAGGAGTAGGTGAAGTCTGGAGGGGGCAGAAGAAGAAGCAGAAGAAGGAGAAAGTGAAGTCTGGAGGGTGAAGAAGAAGAAGTAGAAGAAGGAGCAGTAGAAGGTAAAGTCTGTAGGGTGATGAAGAAGGTGCAGAAGAAAGAGAAGGTGAAGTCTGGAGGTTGAACAAGAAGAACCAGAAGAAGAAGGAGTAGGTGAAGCCTGGAGGGCGAAGAAAAAGAAGAAGAAGAAGGAGAAGGAGAAGGTGAATTCTGGAGGGTGAAGAAGAAGAAGCAGAAGAAGGAGAAGGAGAAGGTGAAGTCTGGAGGGTGAAGAAGAAGAAGCTGAAGAAGGAGAAGGAGAAGGTGAAGTCTGGAGGGTGAAAAAGATGAAGCAGAAGAAGGAAAAGTAGAAGGTGAAGTCTGGAAGGTGAATAAGAAGGCACAGAAGAAGGACAAGGTGAAGGTGAAGTCTGGAGGGTGAAGAAGAAGAAGCAGAAGAAGGATAAGGAGAAGGTGAAGGATGGAGCGTGAAGAAGAAGAAGCAGAAGAAGGAGAAGGAGAAGGTGAAGTCTGGAGGGTGAAGAAGAAGAAACAGTAGAAGGAGAAGGTGAAGTCTGGAGGGTGAAGAAGTAGAAGCAGAAGAAGGAGAAGGAGAAGGTGAAGTATGGAGGGTGAAGAAGAAGAATCAGAAGAAGGAGAAGGAGTAGGTGAAGTCTGGAGGGGGCAGAAAAGAAGCAGAAGAAGGAGAAAGTGAAGTTATGGAGGGTGAAGAAGAAGAAGCAGAAGAAGGAGAAGGAGAAGATGAAGTCTGGAGGGTGAAGAAGAAGTAGCAGAAGAGGGAGAAGGAGAAGGTGAGGTCTGGAGGGTGAAGAAGAAGAAACAGAAGAAGGAGAAGGGGAAGGTGAAGTCTGGAGGGTGAATAAGAAGAAGCAGAAGGAGGAGAAGGAGAATGTGAAGTCTAGAGGGTGAAGAAGAAGCAGATAAAGGAGAAGGAGAAGGTGAAGTCTGGCGGGTGAAGAAGAAGAAACAGAAGAAGGCGAAGGAGAAGGTGAAGTCTGGAGGGTGAAGAAGAAGAAGTAGTGGAAGGAGATGGAGAAGATGAAGTCTGGAGGGTGAAGAAGAAGCAGAAGAAGGAGAAGGAGATGTTGAAGTCTGGAGGGTGAAGAAGAAGAAGCAGAAGGAGAAGAAGGAGAAGGTGAAGTCTGGAGTGTGAAGAAGAAGAAGCAGAAGAAGGAGAAGGTGAAGTCTGGAGGGTGAAGAAGAAGCTGAAGAAGGAGAAGGAGAAGGTGAAGTCTGGAGGGTGAAGAAGAAGAAGCAGAAGAAGGAGAAGGAGAAGATGAAGTCTGGAGGGTAAATAAGATGTCGCAGAAGAGCGAGAAGGGGAAGGTGAAGTCTGGAGGGTGAAGAAGAAGAAGCAGATAAAGGAGAAGGAGAAGGTGAAGTCTGGCGGGTGAAGAAGAAGCAGAAGAAGGCGAAGGAGAAGGTGAAATCTGGAGGTGAAGAAGAAGAAGAAGGAGAAGGAGATGGAGAAGTCTGGAGGGTGAAGAAGAAGGAGCAGAAGAAGGAGAAGGACATGTTGAAGTCTGGAGGGTGAAGAAGAAGAAGCAGAAGAAGGAGAAGGAGAAGGTAAAATCTGGAGGGTGAAGAAGAAGAAGCAGAAGAAGGAGAAGGAGAAGGTGACGTCTGGAGGGTGAAGAAGAAGAAGCAGAAGAAGGAGCAGCTGAAGTCTGTAGAGTGCAGGAGAAGAAGCAGAAGAAGGAGAAGGAGAAGTCTGGTTGGAGAAGAAGAAGAATCAGAAGAAGGAGAAGGTGAAGTCTGGAGGGTGAAAAAGAAGAAGCAGAAGAAGGGGACAGAGAAGGTGAAGTCTGGATGGTGAAGAAGACGAAGCAGAAGAAGGAGAAGGAGAAGGTGAAGTCTGGAGGGTGGAGAAGAAGAAGCAGAAGACGGAGAAGGTGAAGTCTGGAGGGTGAAGAAGAAGGTGTAGTCTGGAGGGTGAAGAAGAAGAAGCAGAAGAAGGAGAAGGAGAAGGTGAAGTCTGGAGGGTGAAGAAAAAGAAGCAGAAGAAGGAGAAGGAGAAGGTGAAGTCTGGAGGGTGGAGAAGAAGAAGCAGAAGACGGAGAAGGTGAAGTCTGGAGGGTGAAGAAGAAGAAGCAGAAGAAGGAGAAGGAGAAGTTGAAGTCTGGAGGGTGAAGAAGAAGCAGCAGATAAAGGAGGAAGAGAAGGTTCTGGAGGGTGAAGAAGAAGAAGCAGAAGAAGGAGAAGGAGATTTGGTAGTCTGGAGGGGGATGAAGAAGAAGCAGATAAAGGAGAAGGAGAAGGTGAAGTCTGGAGGGTGAAGAAGAAGAAGCAGAAGAAGGAGAAGGAGAAGTGATGTCTGGAGGGTGAAGAAGAAGAAGCAGAAGAAGGAGAAGGAGAAGGTGAATTGTGGAGAGTGAATAAGAAGAAGCAGAAGAAGGAGTAGGAGAAGGTAAAGTCTGGAGGGTGAAGAAGAAGAAGCAGAAGAAGGGGAAGGAGAAGGTGAAGTCTGGAGGATGAAGAAGAAGGTGCAGAAGAAGGAGAAGGTGAAGTCTGGAGGGTGAACAAGAAGAAGCAGAAGAAGAAGGAGTAGGTGAAGCCTGGAGGGCGAAGAAGAAGAAGAAGAAGGCGAAGGAGAAGGTGAATTCTGGAGGGTGAAGAAGAAGAAGCAGAAGAAGGAGAAGGAGAAGGTGAAGTTTGGAGGGTGAAGAAGAAGAAGCTGAAGAAGGAGAAGGAGAAGGTGAAGTCTGGAGGGTGAAGAAGATGAAGCAGAAGAAGGAAAAGTAGAAGGTGAAGTCTGGAAGGTGAATAAGAAGGCACAGAAGAAGGACAAGGTGAAGGTGAAGTCTGGAGGGTGAAGAAGAAGAAGCAGAAGAAGGATAAGGAGAAGGTGAAGGATGGAGAGTGAAGAAGAAGAAGCAGAAGAAGGAGAAGGAGAAGGTGAAGTCTGGATGGTGAAGAAGCAGAAGAAGGAGAAAGTGAAGTCTGGAGGGTGAAGAAGAAGAAGCAGAAGAAGGAGAAGGAGAAGATGAAATCTGGAGGGTGAAGAAGAAGAAGCAGAAGGAGGAGAAGGAGAAGGAGAAGTTGAAGTCTGGGGGGGGGAAGAAGAAGTAGCAGAAGAGGGAGAAGAAGAAGGTGAAGTCTGGAGGGTGAAGAAGAAGAAGCAGAAGAAGGAGAAGGAGAAGGTGAAGTCTGGAGGGTGAAGAAGAAGAAGCAGAAGAAGGAGAAGGAGAAGGTGAAGTCTGGAGGGTGAAGAAGAAGCAGCAGATATACAAGAAAGAGAAGGTGTAGTCTGGAGGGTGAAGAAGAAGAAGCAGAAGAAGGAGAAGGAGAAGGTGAAGTTTGGAGGGTGAAGAAAAAGAAGCAGAAGAAGGAGAAGGAGAAGGTGAAGTCTGGAGGGTGGAGAAGAAGAAGCAGAAGACGGAGAAGGTGAAGTCTGGAGGGTGAAGAAGAAGAAGCAGAAGAAGGAGAAGGAGAAGTTGAAGTCTGGAGGGTGAAGAAGAAGCAGCAGATAAAGGAGGAAGAGAAGGTTCTGGAGGGTGAAGAAGAAGAAGCAGAAGAAGGAGAAGGAGATTTTGTAGTCTGGAGGGGGATGAAGAAGAAGCAGATAAAGGAGAAGGAGAAGGTGAAGTCTGGAGGGTGAAGAAGAAGAAGCAGAAGAAGGAGAAGGAGAAGTGATGTCTGGAGGGTGAAGAAGAAGAAGCAGAAGAAGGAGAAGGAGAAGGTGAAGTCTGGAGTGTGAAGATGAAGCAGAAGAAGCAGAAGGTGAAGTCTGGAGTGTGAAGAAGAAGAAGGAGAAGGTGAATTCTGGAGGGTGAATAAGAAGAAGCAGAAGAAGGAGTAGGAGAAGGTAAAGTCTGGAGGGTGAAGAAGAAGAAGTAGAAGAAGGGGAAGGAGAAGGTGAAGTCTGGAGGGTGAAGAAGAAGGTGCAGAAGAAGGAGAAGGTGAAGTCTGGAAGGTGAACAAGAAGAAGCAGAAGAAGAAGGAGTAGGTGAAGCCTGGAGGGCGAAGAAGAAGAAGAAGAAGGAGAAGGAGAAGGTGAATTCTGGAGGGTGAAGAAGAAGAAGAAGCAGAAGAAGGAGAAGGAGAAGGTGAAGTTTGGAGGGTGAAGAAGAAGAAGCTGAAGAAGGAGAAGGAGAAGGTGGAGTCTGGAGGGTGAAGAAGATGAAGCAGAAGAAGGAAAAGTAGAAGGTGAAGTCTGGAAGGTGAATAAGAAGGCACAGAAGAAGGACAAGGTGAAGGTGAAGTCTGGAGGGTGAAGAAGAAGAAGCAGAAGAAGGATAAGGAGAAGGTGAAGGATGGAGAGTGAAGAAGAAGAAGCAGAAGAAGGAGAAGGAGAAGGTGAAGTCTGGAGGGTGAAGAAGCAGAAGAAGGAGAAAGTGAAGTCTGGAGGGTGAAGAAGAAGAAGCAGAAGAAGGAGAAGGAGAAGATGAAGTCTGGAGGGTGAAGAAGAGGTAGCAGAAGAGCAAGAAGGAGAAGGTGAGGTCTGGAGGGCGAAGAAGAAGAAGCAGAAGAAGGAGAAGGGGAAGGTGAAGTCTGGAGGGCGAATAAGAAGAAGCAGAAGGAGGAGAAGGAGAATGTGAAGTCTGGAGGGTAAAGAAGAAGCAGATAAAGGAGAAGGAGAAGGTGAAGTCTGGCGGGTGAAGAAGAAGAAACAGAAGAAGGCGAAGGAGAAGGTGAAGTCTGGAGGGTGAAGAAGAAGAAGTAGTGGAAGGAGATGGAGAAGATGAAGTCTGGAGGGTGAAGAAGAAGCAGAAGAAGGAGAAGGAGATGTTGAAGTCTGGAGGGTGAAGAAGAAGAAGCAGAAGGAGAAGAAGGAGAAGGTGAAGCCTGGAGGGTGAAGAAGAAGCAGAAGAAGGAGAAGGTGAAGTCTGGAGGGTGAAGAAGAAGAAGCTGAAGAAGGAGAAGGAGAAGGTGAAGTCTGGAGGGTGAAGAAGAAGAAGCAGAAGAAGGAGAAGGAGAAGGTGAAGTCTGGAGGGTAAATAAGATGTAGCAGAAGAGGGAGAAGGGGAAGGTGAAGTCTGGAGGGTGAAGAAGAAGAAGCAGAGGGAGGAGAAGGAGATTGTGAAGTCTGGAGGGTGAAGAAGAAGAAGCAGATAAAGGAGAAGGAGAAGGTGAAGTCTGGCGGGTGAAGAAGAAGCAGAAGAAGGCGAAGGAGAAGGTGAAATCTGGAGGGTGAAGAAGAAGAAGCAGTGGAAGGAGAAGGAGAAGATGAAGTCTGGAGGTGAAGAAGAAGAAGAAGGAGAAGGAGATGGAGAAGTCTGGAGGATGAAGAAGAAGGAGCAGAAGAAGGAGAAGGAGATGTTGAAGTCTGGAGGGTGAAGAAGAAGAAGCAGAAGGAGAAGAAGGAGAAGGTGAAGTCTGAAGGTTGAAGAAGCAGAAGCAGAAGAAGGAGATGGAGGTGCAGTCTGGAGGGTGAAGAAGAAGAAGCAGAAGAAGGAGAAGGAGAAGGTAAAATCTGGAGGGTGAAGAAGAAGAAGCAGAAGAAGGAGAAGGAGAAGGTGACGTCTGGAGGGTGAAGAAGAAGAAGCAGAAGAAGGAGCAGCTGAAGTCTGTAGGGTGCAGGAGAAGAAGCAGAAGAAGGAGAAGGAGAAGTCTGGTTGGAGAAGAAGAAGAATCAGAAGAAGGAGAAGGTGAAGTCTGGAGGGTGAAGAAGAAGAAGCAGAAGAAGGAGACAGAGAAGGTGAAGTCTGGATGGTGAAGAAGACGAAGCAGAAGAGGGAGAAGGAGAAGGTGAAGTCTGGAGGGTGATGAAGAAGAAGCACATAAAGGAGAAGGAGAAGTCTGGTGCGTGAAGAAGAAGAAGCAGAAGAAGGGGAAGGAGAAGGTGAAGTCTGGAGGGTGAAGAAGAAGAAGCAGAAGAAGGAGAAGGAGAAGGTGAAGTCTGGAGGGAGAGGAAGAAGATGCAGAAGAAGTAGAAGTAGGTGAAGTCTGGAGGGTGAAGAAGAAGAAGCAGAAGAAGGAGAAGTAGAAGGTAAAGTCTGTGGGGTGAAGAAGAAGCAGAAGAAGGGGAAGGGGAAGGTGAAGTCTGGAGGGTGAAGAAGAAGCAGAAGAAGGAGAAGTAGAAGGTAAAGTCTGGAGGGTGAAGAAGAAGCAGAGGAAGGGGAAGGGAAGGTGAAGTCTGGGGGGTGAATAAGAAGAAGCATAAGAAAGAGAAGGAGAAGGTGAAGTCTGGAGGGTGAAGACGAAGAAGCAGAAGAAGGAGAAGGAGAAATTGAAGTATGGAGGGTGAAGAAGAAGAAGCAGAAGAAGGAGAAGATGAAGTCTGGAAGGTGAAGAAGAAGAAGAAGGAGAAGGTGAAGTTTGGAGGGTGAAGAAGAAGAAGCAGAAGAAGGAGAAGGAGAAGTTGAAGTCTGGGGGGTGAAGAAGAAGTAGCAGAAGAGGGAGAAGAAGAAGGTGAAGTCTGGAGGGTGAAGAAGAAGAAGCAGAAGAAGGAGAAGGAGAAGGTGAAGTCTGGAGGGTGAAGAAGAAGAAGCAGAAGAAGGAGAAGGAGAAGGTGAAGTCTGGAGGGTGAAGAAGAAGCAGCAGATATAGAAGAAAGAGACGGTGTAGTCTGGAGGGTGAAGAAGAAGAAGGAGAAGGAGAAGGTGAAGTCTGGAGGGTGAAGAAAAAGAAGCAGAAGAAGGAGAAGGAGAAGGTGAAGTCTGGAGGGTGGAGAAGAAGAAGCAGAAGGAGAAGGAGATTTTGAAGTCTGGAGGGGGATGAAGAAGAAGCAGATAAAGGAGAAGGAGAAGGTGAAGTCTGGAGGGTGAAGAAGAAGAAGCAGAAGAAGGAGAAGGAGAAGGTGAAGTCTGGCAGGTGAAGAAGAAGAAGCAGAAGAAGGAGAAGGAGAAGGTGAAGTCTGGAGGGTGAAGAAGAAGAAGCAGAAGAAGGAGAAGGAGAAGTTGAAGTCTGGAGGGTGAAGAAGAAGAAGGAGAAGGAGAAGATGAAGTCTGGAGGGTGAATAAGAAGAAGCAGAAGAAGGAGTAGGAGAAGGTAAAGTCTGGAGAGTGAAGAAGAAGAAGCAGAAGAAGGGGAAGGAGAAGGTGAAGTCTGGAGGGTGAAGAAGAAGAAGCAGAAGAAGTAGAAGGAGAAGGTGAAGTCTGGAGGGAGAAGAAGAAGATGCAGAAGAAGGAGAAGCAGGTGAAGTCTGGAGGGTGAAGAAGAAGAAGCAGAAGAAGGAGAAGTAGAAGGTAAAGTCTGGAGGGTGAAGAAGAAGAAGGAGAAGGAGAAGGTGAAGTCTGGAGGGTGAATAAGAAGAAGCAGAAGAAGGAGTAGGAGAAGGTAAAGTCTGGAGAGTGAAGAAGAAGAAGCAGAAGAAGGGGAAGGAGAAGGTGAAGTCTGGAGGGTGAAGAAGAAGAAGCAGAAGAAGTAGAAGGAGAAGGTGAAGTCTGGAGGGAGAAGAAGAAGATGCAGAAGAAGGAGAAGTAGGTGAAGTCTGGAGGGTGAAGAAGAAGAAGCAGAAGAAGGAGAAGTAGAAGGTAAAGTCTGTGGGGTGAAGAAGAAGCAGAAGAAGGGGAAGGGGAAGGTGAAGTCTGGAGGGTGAAGCGGAAGAAGCAGAAGAAGGAGAAGGAGAAGGTGATGTCTGGAGGGTGAATCAGAAGAAGCAGAAGAAGGAGAAGGAGAAGGTGAAGTCTGGAGGGTGAAGAAGATGAAGCAGAAGAAGGAAAAGTAGAAGGTGAAGTCTGGAAGGTGAATAAGAAGGCACAGAAGAAGGACAAGGTGAAGGTGAAGTCTGGAGGGTGAAGAAGAAGAAGCAGAAGAAGGATAAGGAGAAGGTGAAGGATGGAGAGTGAAGAAGAAGAAGCAGAAGAAGGAGAAGGAGAAGGTGAAGTCTGGATGGTGAAGAAGCAGAAGAAGGAGAAAGTGAAGTCTGGAGGGTGAAGAAGAAGAAGCAGAAGAAGGAGAAGGAGAAGATGAAATCTGGAGGGTGAAGAAGAAGAAGCAGAAGGAGGAGAAGGAGAAGGAGAAGTTGAAGTCTGGGGGGGGGAAGAAGAAGTAGCAGAAGAGGGAGAAGAAGAAGGTGAAGTCTGGAGGGTGAAGAAGAAGAAGCAGAAGAAGGAGAAGGAGAAGGTGAAGTCTGGAGGGTGAAGAAGAAGAAGCAGAAGAAGGAGAAGGAGAAGGTGAAGTCTGGAGGGTGAAGAAGAAGCAGCAGATATACAAGAAAGAGAAGGTGTAGTCTGGAGGGTGAAGAAGAAGAAGCAGAAGAAGGAGAAGGAGAAGGTGAAGTTTGGAGGGTGAAGAAAAAGAAGCAGAAGAAGGAGAAGGAGAAGGTGAAGTCTGGAGGGTGGAGAAGAAGAAGCAGAAGACGGAGAAGGTGAAGTCTGGAGGGTGAAGAAGAAGAAGCAGAAGAAGGAGAAGGAGAAGTTGAAGTCTGGAGGGTGAAGAAGAAGCAGCAGATAAAGGAGGAAGAGAAGGTTCTGGAGGGTGAAGAAGAAGAAGCAGAAGAAGGAGAAGGAGATTTTGTTGTCTGGAGGGGGATGAAGAAGAAGCAGATAAAGGAGAAGGAGAAGGTGAAGTCTGGAGGGTGAAGAAGAAGAAGCAGAAGAAGGAGAAGGAGAAGTGATGTCTGGAGGGTGAAGAAGAAGAAGCAGAAGAAGGAGAAGGAGAAGGTGAAGTCTGGAGTGTGAAGATGAAGCAGAAGAAGCAGAAGGTGAAGTCTGGAGTGTGAAGAAGAAGAAGGAGAAGGTGAATTCTGGAGGGTGAATAAGAAGAAGCAGAAGAAGGAGTAGGAGAAGGTAAAGTCTGGAGGGTGAAGAAGAAGAAGTAGAAGAAGGGGAAGGAGAAGGTGAAGTCTGGAGGGTGAAGAAGAAGGTGCAGAAGAAGGAGAAGGTGAAGTCTGGAAGGTGAACAAGAAGAAGCAGAAGAAGAAGGAGTAGGTGAAGCCTGGAGGGCGAAGAAGAAGAAGAAGAAGGAGAAGGAGAAGGTGAATTCTGGAGGGTGAAGAAGAAGAAGAAGCAGAAGAAGGAGAAGGAGAAGGTGAAGTTTGGAGGGTGAAGAAGAAGAAGCTGAAGAAGGAGAAGGAGAAGGTGGAGTCTGGAGGGTGAAGAAGATGAAGCAGAAGAAGGAAAAGTAGAAGGTGAAGTCTGGAAGGTGAATAAGAAGGCACAGAAGAAGGACAAGGTGAAGGTGAAGTCTGGAGGGTGAAGAAGAAGAAGCAGAAGAAGGATAAGGAGAAGGTGAAGGATGGAGAGTGAAGAAGAAGAAGCAGAAGAAGGAGAAGGAGAAGGTGAAGTCTGGAGGGTGAAGAAGCAGAAGAAGGAGAAAGTGAAGTCTGGAGGGTGAAGAAGAAGAAGCAGAAGAAGGAGAAGGAGAAGATGAAGTCTGGAGGGTGAAGAAGAGGTAGCAGAAGAGGGAGAAGGAGAAGGTGAGGTCTGGAGGGCGAAGAAGAAGAAGCAGATGAAGGAGAAGGGGAAGGTGAAGTCTGGAGGGCGAATAAGAAGAAGCAGAAGGAGGAGAAGGAGAATGTGAAGTCTGGAGGGTAAAGAAGAAGCAGATAAAGGAGAAGGAGAAGGTGAAGTCTGGCGGGTGAAGAAGAAGAAACAGAAGAAGGCGAAGGAGAAGGTGAAGTCTGGAGGGTGAAGAAGAAGAAGTAGTGGAAGGAGATGGAGAAGATGAAGTCTGGAGGGTGAAGAAGAAGCAGAAGAAGGAGAAGGAGATGTTGAAGTCTGGAGGGTGAAGAAGAAGAAGCAGAAGGAGAAGAAGGAGAAGGTGAAGCCTGGAGGGTGAAGAAGAAGCAGAAGAAGGAGAAGGTGAAGTCTGGAGGGTGAAGAACAAGAAGCTGAAGAAGGAGAAGGAGAAGGTGAAGTCTGGAGGGTGAAGAAGAAGAAGCAGAAGAAGGAGAAGGAGAAGGTGAAGTCTGGAGGGTAAATAAGATGTAGCAGAAGAGGGAGAAGGGGAAGGTGAAGTCTGGAGGGTGAAGAAGAAGAAGCAGAGGGAGGAGAAGGAGATTGTGAAGTCTGGAGGGTGAAGAAGAAGAAGCAGATAAAGGAGAAGGAGAAGGTGAAGTCTGGCGGGTGAAGAAGAAGCAGAAGAAGGCGAAGGAGAAGGTGAAATCTGGAGGGTGAAGAAGAAGAAGCAGTGGAAGGAGAAGGAGAAGATGAAGTCTGGAGGTGAAGAAGAAGAAGAAGGAGAAGGAGATGGAGAAGTCTGGAGGATGAAGAAGAAGGAGCAGAAGAAGGAGAAGGAGATGTTGAAGTCTGGAGGGTGAAGAAGAAGAAGCAGAAGGAGAAGAAGGAGAAGGTGAAGTCTGAAGGTTGAAGAAGCAGAAGCAGAAGAAGGAGATGGAGGTGCAGTCTGGAGGGTGAAGAAGAAGAAGCAGAAGAAGGAGAAGGAGAAGGTAAAATCTGGAGGGTGAAGAAGAAGAAGCAGAAGAAGGAGAAGGAGAAGGTGACGTCTGGAGGGTGAAGAAGAAGAAGCAGAAGAAGGAGCAGCTGAAGTCTGTAGGGTGCAGGAGAAGAAGCAGAAGAAGGAGAAGGAGAAGTCTGGTTGGAGAAGAAGAAGAATCAGAAGAAGGAGAAGGTGAAGTCTGGAGGGTGAAGAAGAAGAAGCAGAAGAAGGAGACAGAGAAGGTGAAGTCTGGATGGTGAAGAAGACGAAGCAGAAGAGGGAGAAGGAGAAGGTGAAGTCTGGAGGGTGATGAAGAAGAAGCACATAAAGGAGAAGGAGAAGTCTGGTGCGTGAAGAAGAAGAAGCAGAAGAAGGGGAAGGAGAAGGTGAAGTCTGGAGGGTGAAGAAGAAGAAGCAGAAGAAGGAGAAGGAGAAGGTGAAGTCTGGAGGGAGAGGAAGAAGATGCAGAAGAAGTAGAAGTAGGTGAAGTCTGGAGGGTGAAGAAGAAGAAGCAGAAGAAGGAGAAGTAGAAGGTAAAGTCTGTGGGGTGAAGAAGAAGCAGAAGAAGGGGAAGGGGAAGGTGAAGTCTGGAGGGTGAAGAAGAAGCAGAAGAAGGAGAAGTAGAAGGTAAAGTCTGGAGGGTGAAGAAGAAGCAGAGGAAGGGGAAGGGGAAGGTGAAGTCTGGGGGGTGAATAAGAAGAAGCATAAGAAAGAGAAGGAGAAGGTGAAGTCTGGAGGGTGAAGACGAAGAAGCAGAAGAAGGAGAAGGAGAAATTGAAGTATGGAGGGTGAAGAAGAAGAAGCAGAAGAAGGAGAAGATGAAGTCTGGAAGGTGAAGAAGAAGAAGAAGGAGAAGGTGAAGTTTGGAGGGTGAAGAAGAAGAAGCAGAAGAAGGAGAAGGAGAAGTTGAAGTCTGGGGGGTGAAGAAGAAGTAGCAGAAGAGGGAGAAGAAGAAGGTGAAGTCTGGAGGGTGAAGAAGAAGAAGCAGAAGAAGGAGAAGGAGAAGGTGAAGTCTGGAGGGTGAAGAAGAAGAAGCAGAAGAAGGAGAAGGAGAAGGTGAAGTCTGGAGGGTGAAGAAGAAGCAGCAGATATAGAAGAAAGAGACGGTGTAGTCTGGAGGGTGAAGAAGAAGCAGAAGAAGGAGAAGGAGAAGGTGAAGTCTGGAGGGTGAAGAAAAAGAAGCAGAAGAAGGAGAAGGAGAAGGTGAAGTCTGGAGGGTGGAGAAGAAGAAGCAGAAGGAGAAGGAGATTTTGAAGTCTGGAGGGGGATGAAGAAGAAGCAGATAAAGGAGAAGGAGAAGGTGAAGTCTGGAGGGTGAAGAAGAAGAAGCAGAAGAAGGAGAAGGAGAAGGTGAAGTCTGGCAGGTGAAGAAGAAGAAGCAGAAGAAGGAGAAGGAGAAGGTGAAGTCTGGAGGGTGAAGAAGAAGAAGCAGAAGAAGGAGAAGGAGAAGTTGAAGTCTGGAGGGTGAAGAAGAAGAAGGAGAAGGAGAAGATGAAGTCTGGAGGGTGAATAAGAAGAAGCAGAAGAAGGAGTAGGAGAAGGTAAAGTCTGGAGAGTGAAGAAGAAGAAGCAGAAGAAGGGGAAGGAGAAGGTGAAGTCTGGAGGGTGAAAAGAAGAAGCAGAAGAAGTAGAAGGAGAAGGTGAAGTCTGGAGGGAGAAGAAGAAGATGCAGAAGAAGGAGAAGCAGGTGAAGTCTGGAGGGTGAAGAAGAAGAAGCAGAAGAAGGAGAAGTAGAAGGTAAAGTCTGGAGGGTGAAGAAGAAGAAGGAGAAGGAGAAGGTGAAGTCTGGAGGGTGAATAAGAAGAAGCAGAAGAAGGAGTAGGAGAAGGTAAAGTCTGGAGAGTGAAGAAGAAGAAGCAGAAGAAGGGGAAGGAGAAGGTGAAGTCTGGAGGGTGAAGAAGAAGAAGCAGAAGAAGTAGAAGGAGAAGGTGAAGTCTGGAGGGAGAAGAAGAAGATGCAGAAGAAGGAGAAGTAGGTGAAGTCTGGAGGGTGAAGAAGAAGAAGCAGAAGAAGGAGAAGTAGAAGGTAAAGTCTGGAGGGTGAAGAAGAAGGTGCAGAAGAAGGAGAAGGTGAAGTCTGGAGGGTGAAGAAGTAGAAGCAGAAGAAGGAGAAGGAGAAGGTGAAGTATGGAGGGTGAAGAAGAAGAAGCAGAAGAAGGATAAGGAGAGGGTGAAGGATGGAGCGTGAAGAAGAAGAAGCAGAAGAAGGAGAAGGAGAAGGTGAAGTCTGGAGGGTGAAGAAGAAGAAGAAGAAGAAGGAGAAGGTGAAGTCTGGAGGGTGAAGAAGAAGAATCAGAAGAAGGAGAAGGAGTAGGTGAAGTCTGGAGGGGGCAGAAGAAGAAGCAGAAGAAGGAGAAAGTGAAGTTATGGAGGGTGAAGAAGAAGAAGCAGAAGAAGGAGAAGGAGAAGATGAAGTCTGGAGGGTGAAGAAGAAGTAGCAGAAGAGGGAGAAGGAGAAGGTGAGGTCTGGAGGGCGAAGAAGAAGAAACAGAAGAAGGAGAAGGGGAAGGTGAAGTCTGGAGGGCGAATAAGAAGAATCAGAAGGAGGAGAAGGAGAATGTGAAGTCTGGAGGGTGAAGAAGAAGCAGATAAAGGAGAAGGAGAAGGTGAAGTCTGGCGAGTGAAGAAGAAGAAACAGAAGAAGGCGAAGGAGAAGTTGAAGTCTGGAGGGTGAAGAAGAAGAAGTAGTGGAAGGAGATGGAGAAGATGAAGTCTGGAGGGTGAAGAAGAAGCAGAAGAAGGAGAAGGAGATGTTGAAGTCTGGAGGGTGAAGAAGAAGAAGCAGAAGGAGAAGAAGGAGAAGGTGAAGTCTGGAGGGTGAATAAGAAGAAGCAGAAGAAGGAGAAGGTGAAGTCTGGAGGGTGAAGAAGAAGAAGCTGAAGAAGGAGAAGGAGAATGTGAAGTCTGGAGGGTGAAGCAGAAGAAGCAGAAGAAGGAGAAGGAGAAGATGAAGTCTGGAGGGTAAATAAGATGTAGCAGAAGAGGGAGAAGGGGAAGGGGAAGTCTGGAGGGTGAAGAAGAAGAAGCAGAGGGAGGAGTAGGAGAATGTGAAGTCTGGAGGGTGAAGAAGAAGAAGCAGATAAAGGAGAAGGAGAAGGTGAAGTCTGGCGGGTGAAGAAGAAGCAGAAGAAGGCGAAGGAGAAGGTGAAATCTGGAGGTGAAGAAGAAGAAGAAGGAGAAGGAGATGGAGAAGTCTGGAGGGTGAAGAAGAAGGAGCAGAAGAAGGAGAAGGAGATGTTGAAGTCTGGAGGGTGAAGAAGAAGAAGCAGAAGAAGGAGAAGGAGAAGGTAAAATCTGGAGGGTGAAGAAGAAGAAGCAGAAGAAGGAGAAGGAGAAGGTGACGTCTGGAGGGTGAAGAAGAAGAAGCAGAAGAAGGAGCAGCTGAAGTCTGTAGGGTGCAGGAGAAGAAGCAGAAGAAGAAGAAGGAGAAGTCTGGTTGGAGAAGAAGAAGAATCAGAAGAAGGAGAAGGTGAAGTCTGGAGGGTGAAAAAGAAGAAGCAGAAGAAGGGGACAGAGAAGGTGAAGTCTGGATGGTGAAGAAGACGAAGCAGAAGGGGGAGAAGGAGAAGGTGAAGTCTGGAGGGTAATGAAGAAGAAGCACATAAAGGAGAAGGAGAAGGAGAAGTCTGGTGCGTGAAGAAGAAGAAGCAGAAGAAGGAGAAGGAGAAGGAGAAGTCTGGTGCGTGAAGAAGAAGATGCAGAAGAAGGAGAAGTAGGTGAATTCTGGAGGGTGAAGAAGAAGAAGCAGAAGAAGGAGAAGTAGAAGATAAAGTCTGCAGGGTGAAGAAGAAGCAGAAGAAGGGGAAGGGGAAGGTGAAGTCTGGAGGGTGAAGAAGAAGCAGAAGAAGGAGAAGTAGAAGGTAAAGTCTGGAGGGTGAAGAAGAAGCAGAGGAAGGGGAAGGGGAAGGTGAAGTCTGGAGGGTGAATAAGAAGAAGCATAAGAAAGAGAAGGAGAATGTGAAGTCTGGAGGGTGAAGATGAATAAGCAGAAGAAGGAGAAGGAGAAATTGAAGTATGGAGGGTGAAGAAGAAGAAGCAGAAGAAGGAGAAGATGAAGTCTGGAAGGTGCAGAAGAGGAAGAAGGAGAAGGTGAAGTTTGGAGGGTGAAGAAGAAGAAGCAGAAGAAGGAGAAGGAGAAGTTGAAGTCTGGGGGGGAAGAAGAAGTAGTAGAAGAGGGAGAAGAAGAAGGTGAAGTCTGGAGGGTGAAGAAGAAGAAGCAGAAGAAGGAGAAGGAGAAGGTGAAGTCTGGAGGGTGAAGAAGAAGAAGCAGAAGAAGGAGAAGGAGAAGGTGAAGTCTGGAGGGTGAAGAAGAAGCAGCAGATATACAAGAAAGAGAAGGTGTAGTCTGGAGGGTGAAGAAGAAGAAGCAGAAGAAGGAGAAGGAGAAGGTGAAGTCTGGAGGGTGAAGAAAAAGAAGCAGAAGAAGGAGAAGGTGAAGTCTGGAGGGTGGAGAAGAAGAAGCAGAAGGAGAAGGAGATTTTGAAGCATGGAGGGGATGAAGAAGAAGCAGATAAAGGAGCAGGAGAAGGTGAAGTCTGGAGGGTGAAGAAGAAGAAGCAGAAGAAGGAGAAGGAGAAGGTGAAGTCTGGAGGGTGAAGAAGAAGAAGCAGAAGAAGGAGAAGGAGAAGTTGAAGTCTGGAGGGTGAAGAAGAAAAAGGAGAAGGAGAAGGTGAAGTCTGGAGGGTGAATAAGAAGAAGCAGAGGAAGGAGTAGGAGAAGGTAAAGTCTGGAGAGTGAAGAAGAAGAAGCAGAAGAAGGGGAAGGAGAAGGTGAAGTCTGGAGGGTGGAGAAGAAGAAGCAGAAGGAGAAGGAGATTTTGAAGCCTGGAGGGGGATGAAGAAGAAGCAGATAAAGGAGAAGGAGAAGGTGAAGTCTGGAGGGTGAAGAAGAAGAAGCAGAAGAAGGAGAAGTAGGTGAAGTCTGGAGGGTGAAGAAGAAGAAGCAGAAGAAGGAGAAGGAGAAGGTGAAGTCTGGAGGGTGAAGAAGAAGAAGCAGAAGGTGAAGGAGAAGGTGAAGTCTGGAGGGTGAAGAAGACGAAGCAGAAGAAGGAGAAGGAGAAGGTGAAGTCTGGAGGGTGAAGAAGAAGAATCAGAAGAAGGAGAAGTAGGTGAAGTCTGGAGGGTGAAGAAGAAGAAGCAGAAGAAGGAGAAGGAGAAGGTGATGTCTGGAGGGTGAAGAAGAAGCAGCAGATATACAAGAAAGAGAAGGTGTAGTCTGGAGGGTGAAGAAGAAGAAGCAGAAGAAGGAGAAGGAGAAGGTGAAGTCTGGAGGGTGAAGAAAAAGAAGCAGAAGAAGGAGAAGGAGAAGGTGAAGTCTGGAGGGTGAAGAAGAAGAAGCAGAAGGAGAAGGAGATTTGAAGTCTGGAGGGGGATGAAGAAGAAGCAGATAAAGGAGAAGGAGAACGTGAAGTCTGGAGGGTGAAGAAGAAGAAGCAGAAGAAGGTGAAGGAGAAGGTGAAGTCTGGAGGGTGAAGAAGACGAAGCAGAAGAAGGAGAAGGGGAAGGTGATGTCTGGAAGATGAAGAAGAAGAAGCAGAAGAAGGAGAAGGAGAAGGTGAAGTCTGGAGGGTGAAGAAGAAGAAGGAGAAGGAGAAGGTGAAGTCTGGAGGGTGAATAAGAAGAAGCAGAAGAAGGTGTAGGAGAAGGTAAAGTCTGGTTGGTGAAGAAGAAGAATCAGACGAAGGAGAAGGTGAAGTCTGGAGGGTGAAGAAGAAGAAGCCGAAGAAGGAGATGGAGAAGTTGAAGTCTGGAGGGTGAAGAAGATGAAGCAGAAGAGGGAGAAAGAGAAGGTGAAGTCTGGAGGGTGAAGAAGAAGAAGCAGAAGAAGGAGAAGGAGAAGGTGAAGTCTGGAGGGAGAAGAAGAAGAAGCAGAAGAAGGAGAGGATGGTGAAGTCTGGAGGGTGAAGAAGAAGAAGCAGAAGAAGGAGAAGTAGGAGGTAAAGTCTGGAGGGTGAAGAAGAAGAAGCAGAAGAAGGAGAAGGATAAGGTGAAGTCTGGAGGGTGAAGTTAAGAAGCAGAAGAAGGAGAAGGAGAAAGTGAAGTCTGGAGGGTGAAGAAGAAGAAGCAGAAGAAGGAGAAGGAGAAGGTGAAGTCTGGAGGGTTCAGAAGAAGAAGAAGGAGAAGGTGAAGTTTGGAGGGTGAAGAAGAAGAAGCAGAAGAAGGAGAAGGAGAAGGTGAAGTCTGGAGGGTGAAGAAGAAGTAGCAGACGAGGGAGAAGGAGAAGGGGAAGTCTGGAGGGTGAAGAAGAAGAAGCAGAAGAAGGAGAAGGAGAAGGTGAAGTCTGGAGGGTGAAAAAGAAGAAGCAGAAGAAGGGGACAGAGAAGGTGAAGTCTGGATGGTGAAGAAGACGAAGCAGAAGGGGGAGAAGGAGAAGGTGAAGTCTGGAGGGTAATGAAGAAGAAGCACATAAAGGAGAAGGAGAAGGAGAAGTCTGGTGCGTGAAGAAGAAGAAGCAGAAGAAGGATAAGGAGAAGGAGAAGTCTGGTGCGTGAAGAAGAAGATGCAGAAGAAGGAGAAGTAGGTGAATTCTGGAGGGTGAAGAAGAAGAAGCAGAAGAAGGAGAAGTAGAAGATAAAGTCTGCAGGGTGAAGACGAAGCAGAAGAAGGGGAAGGGGAAGGTGAAGTCTGGAGGGTGAAGAAGAAGCAGAAGAAGGAGAAGTAGAAGGTAAAGTCTGGAGGGTGAAGAAGAAGCAGAGGAAGGGGAAGGGGAAGGTGAAGTCTGGAGGGTGAATAAGAAGAAGCATAAGAAAGAGAAGGAGAATGTGAAGTCTGGAGGGTGAAGATGAATAAGCAGAAGAAGGAGAAGGAGAAATTGAAGTATGGAGGGTGAAGAAGAAGAAGCAGAAGAAGGAGAAGATGAAGTCTGGAAGGTGCAGAAGAGGAAGAAGGAGAAGGTGAAGTTTGGAGGGTGAAGAAGAAGAAGCAGAAGAAGGAGAAGGAGAAGTTGAAGTCTGGGGGGGAAGAAGAAGTAGTAGAAGAGGGAGAAGAAGAAGGTGAAGTCTGGAGGGTGAAGAAGAAGAAGCAGAAGAAGGAGAAGGAGAAGGTGAAGTCTGGAGGGTGAAGAAGAAGAAGCAGAAGAAGGAGAAGGAGAAGGTGAAGTCTGGAGGGTGAAGAAGAAGCAGCAGATATACAAGAAAGAGAAGGTGTAGTCTGGAGGGTGAAGAAGAAGAAGCAGAAGAAGGAGAAGGAGGAGGTGAAGTCTGGAGGGTGAAGAAAAAGAAGCAGAAGAAGGAGAAGGTGAAGTCTGGAGGGTGGAGCAGAAGAAGCAGAAGGAGAAGGAGATTTTGAAGCATGGAGGGGATGAAGAAGAAGCAGATAAAGGAGCAGGAGAAGGTGAAGTCTGGAGGGTGAAGAAGAAGAAGCAGGAGAAGGAGAAGGAGAAGGTGAAGTCTGGCGGGTGAAGAAGAAGAAGCAGAAGAAGGAGAAGGAGAAGGTGAAGACTGGAGGGTGAAGAAGAAGAAGCAGAAGAAGGAGAAGGAGAAGTTGAAGTCTGGAGGGTGAAGAAGAAAAAGGAGAAGGAGAAGGTGAAGTCTGGAGGGTGAATAAGAAGAAGCAGAGGAAGGAGTAGGAGAAGGTAAAGTCTGGAGAGTGAAGAAGAAGAAGCAGAAGAAGGGGAAGGAGAAGGTGAAGTCTGGAGGGTGGAGAAGAAGAAGCAGAAGGTGAAGGAGATTTTGAAGCCTGGAGGGGGATGAAGAAGAAGCAGATAAAGGAGAAGGAGAAGGTGAAGTCTGGAGGGTGAAGAAGAAGAAGCAGAAGAAGGAGAAGTAGGTGAAGTCTGGAGGGTGAAGAAGAAGAAGCAGAAGAAGGAGAAGGAGAAGGTGAAGTCTGGAGGGTGAAGAAGAAGCAGCAGATATACAAGAAAGAGAAGGTGTAGTCTGGAGGGTGAAGAAGAAGAAGCAGAAGAAGGAGAAGGAGAAGATGAAGTCTGGAGGGTGAAGAAAAAGAAGCAGAAGAAGGAGAAGGAGAAGGTGAAGTCTGGAGGGTGAAGAAGAAGAAGCAGAAGGAGAAGGAGATTTGAAGTCTGGAGGGCGATGAAGAAGAAGCAGATAAAGGAGAAGGAGAAGGTGAAGTCTGGAAGGTGAAGAAGAAGAAGCAGAAGGTGAAGGAGAAGGTGAAGTCTGGAGGGTGAAGAAGACGAAGCAGAAGAAGGAGAAGGAGAAGGTGAAGTCTGGAGGGTGAAGAAGAAGAATCAGAAGAAGGAGAAGTAGGTGAAGTCTGGAGGGTGAAGAAGAAGAAGCAGAAGAAGGAGAAGGAGAAGGTGATGTCTGGAGGGTGAAGAAGAAGCAGCAGATATACAAGAAAGAGAAGGTGTAGTCTGGAGGGTGAAGAAGAAGAAGCAGAAGAAGGAGAAGGAGAAGGTGAAGTCTGGAGGGTGAAGAAAAAGAAGCAGAAGAAGGAGAAGGAGAAGGTGAAGTCTGGAGGGTGAAGAAGAAGAAGCAGAAGGAGAAGGAGATTTGAAGTCTGGAGGGGGATGAAGAAGAAGCAGATAAAGGAGAAGGAGAACGTGAAGTCTGGAGGGTGAAGAAGAAGAAGCAGAAGAAGGTGAAGGAGAAGGTGAAGTCTGGAGGGTGAAGAAGACGAAGCAGAAGAAGGAGAAGGGGAAGGTGATGTCTGGAAGACGAAGAAGAAGAAGCAGAAGAAGGAGAAGGAGAAGGTGAAGTCTGGAGGGTGAAGAAGAAGAAGGAGAAGGAGAAGGTGAAGTCTGGAGGGTGAATAAGAAGAAGCAGAAGAAGGTGTAGGAGAAGGTAAAGTCTGGAGGGTGAAGAAGATGAAGCAGAAGAGGGAGAAAGAGAAGGTGAAGTCTGGAGGGTGAAGAAGAAAAAGCAGAAGAAGGAGACGGAGAAGGTGAAGTCTGGTTGGTGAAGAAGAAGAATCAGACGAAGGAGAAGGTGAAGTCTGGAGGGTGAAGAAGAAGAAGCCGAAGAAGGAGACGGAGAAGTTGAAGTCTGGAGGGTGAAGAAGATGAAGCAGAAGAGGGAGAAAGAGAAGGTGAAGTCTGGAGGGTGAAGAAGAAGAAGCAGAAGAAGGAGAAGGAGAAGGTGAAGTCTGGAGGGAGAAGAAGAAGAAGCAGAAGAAGGAGAGGGTGGTGAAGTCTGGAGGGTGAAGAAGAAGAAGCAGAAGAAGGAGAAGTAGGAGGTAAATCTGGAGGGTGAAGAAGAAGAAGCAGAAGAAGGAGAAGGGGAAGGTGAAGTCTGCAGGGTGAAGAAGAAGATGCATCAGAAGGAGAAGGATAAGGTGAAGTCTGGAGGGTGAAGTTAAGAAGCAGAAGAAGGAGAAGGAGAAAGTGAAGTCTGGAGGGTGAAGAAGAAGAAGCAGAAGAAGGAGAAGGAGAAGGTGAAGTCTGGAGGGTTCAGAAGAAGAAGGAGAAGGTGAAGTTTGGAGGGTGAAGAAGAAGAAGCAGAAGAAGGAGAAGGAGAAGGTGAAGTCTGGAGGGTGAAGAAGAAGTAGCAGACGAGGGAGAAGGAGAAGGGGAAGTCTGGAGGGTGAAGAAGAAGAAGCAGAAGAAGGAGAAGGAGAAGGTGAAGTCTGGAGGGTGAAGAAGATGAAGCAGAAGAAGGGGAAGGAGAAGATGAAGTCTGGAGGGTGAAGAAGAAGTAGCAGTAGAAGGAGAAGGGGAAGGTGAAGTCTGGAGGGCGAAGAAGAAGAAGCAGAAGGAGGAGAAGGAGAATGTGAAGTCTGGAGGGTGAAGCAGAAGCAGACGAAGGAGAAGGAGAAGGTGAAATCTGGAGGGTGAAGAAGAAGAAGCAGTGGAAGGAGAAGGAGAAGATGAAGTCTGTAGGTGAAGAAGAAGAAGAAGGAGAAGGAGACGGAGAAGTCTGGAGGGTGAAGAAGAAGGAGCAGTAGAAGGGGAAGGAGAAGGTGAAGTCTGGAGGGTGAAGATGAAGAACCAGAAGAAGGAGAAGGAGAAGGTGAAGTCTGGAGGGTGAAGAAGAAGAAGCAGAAGAAGGAGAAGGGGAAGGTGATGTCTGGAAGACGAAGAAGAAGAAGCAGAAGAAGGAGAAGGAGAAGGTGAAGTCTGGAGGGTGAAGAAGAAGAAGGAGAAGGAGAAGGTGAAGTCTGGAGGGTGAATAAGAAGAAGCAGAAGAAGGTGTAGGAGAAGGTAAAGTCTGGAGGGTGAAGAAGATGAAGCAGAAGAGGGAGAAAGAGAAGGTGAAGTCTGGAGGGTGAAGAAGAAAAAGCAGAAGAAGGAGACGGAGAAGGTGAAGTCTGGTTGGTGAAGAAGAAGAATCAGACGAAGGAGAAGGTGAAGTCTGGAGGGTGAAGAAGAAGAAGCCGAAGAAGGAGACGGAGAAGTTGAAGTCTGGAGGGTGAAGAAGATGAAGCAGAAGAGGGAGAAAGAGAAGGTGAAGTCTGGAGGGTGAAGAAGAAGAAGCAGAAGAAGGAGAAGGAGAAGGTGAAGTCTGGAGGGAGAAGAAGAAGAAGCAGAAGAAGGAGAGGGTGGTGAAGTCTGGAGGGTGAAGAAGAAGAAGCAGAAGAAGGAGAAGTAGGAGGTAAATCTGGAGGGTGAAGAAGAAGAAGCAGAAGAAGGAGAAGGGGAAGGTGAAGTCTGCAGGGTGAAGAAGAAGATGCATCAGAAGGAGAAGGATAAGGTGAAGTCTGGAGGGTGAAGTTAAGAAGCAGAAGAAGGAGAAGGAGAAAGTGAAGTCTGGAGGGTGAAGAAGAAGAAGCAGAAGAAGGAGAAGGAGAAGGTGAAGTCTGGAGGGTTCAGAAGAAGAAGGAGAAGGTGAAGTTTGGAGGGTGAAGAAGAAGAAGCAGAAGAAGGAGAAGGAGAAGGTGAAGTCTGGAGGGTGAAGAAGAAGTAGCAGACGAGGGAGAAGGAGAAGGGGAAGTCTGGAGGGTGAAGAAGAAGAAGCAGAAGAAGGAGAAGGAGAAGGTGAAGTCTGGAGGGTGAAGAAGATGAAGCAGAAGAAGGGGAAGGAGAAGATGAAGTCTGGAGGGTGAAGAAGAAGTAGCAGTAGAAGGAGAAGGGGAAGGTGAAGTCTGGAGGGCGAAGAAGAAGAAGCAGAAGGAGGAGAAGGAGAATGTGAAGTCTGGAGGGTGAAGCAGAAGCAGACGAAGGCGAAGGAGAAGGTGAAATCTGGAGGGTGAAGAAGAAGAAGCAGTGGAAGGAGAAGGAGAAGATGAAGTCTGTAGGTGAAGAAGAAGAAGAAGGAGAAGGAGACGGAGAAGTCTGGAGGGTGAAGAAGAAGGAGCAGTAGAAGGGGAAGGAGAAGGTGAAGTCTGGAGGGTGAAGATGAAGAACCAGAAGAAGGAGAAGGAGAAGGTGAAGTCTGGAGGGTGAAGAAGAAGAAGCAGGAGAAGGAGATGGTGAAGTCTGTAGGGTGCAGGAGAAGCAGAAGAAGGAGAAGGTGAAGTCTGGAGGGTGAAGAAGAAGAAGCAGAAGAAGGAGAAGGAGAAGATGAAGTCTGAAGGGTGAAGAAGATGTCGCAGAAGAAGGAGAAGGTGAAGTTTGGAGGGTGAAGAAGACGAAGCAGAAGAGGGAGAAGGAGAAGGTGAAGTCTGGAGGGTGATGAAGAAGAAGCAGATAAAGGAGACGGGGGAGGAGAAGTCTGGTGGGTGAAGAAGAAGAAGCAGAAGAAGGAGAAGGAGAAGGTGAGGTCTGGAGGGTGAAGAAGACGAAGCAGAAGAGGGAGAAGGAGAAGGTGAAGTCTGGAGGGTGATGACGAAGAAGCAGATAAAGGAGAAGGAGTAGGAGAAGTCTGGTGGGTGAAGAAGAAGAAGCAGAAGAAGGAGAAGGAGAAGGTGAAGTCTGGAGGGTGAAGAAGAAGAAGCAGAAGAAGGAGAAGGAGAAGGTGAAGTCTGGAGGGTGAAGAAGATGAAGCAGAACAAGCAGAAGGAGGAGGTGAAGTCTGAAGGGAGAAGAAGAAGAAGCAGAAGAAGGAGAAGAAGGTGAAGTCTGGAGGGTGAAGAAGAAGAAGCAGAAGAAGGAGAAGTAGAAGGTAAAGTCTGGAGGGTGAAGAAGAAGAAGCAGAAGAAGGGGAAGGGGAAGGTGAAGTCTGGAGGGTGAAGAAGAAGAAGCAGCAGAAGGAAAAGGAGAAGGTGAAGTCTGGAGGGCGAATAAGCAGGCGCAGAAGAAGGAGAAGGAGAAGTTGAAGTCTGGAGGGTGAAGAAGAAGCGGAAGAAGGAGAAGGAGAAGGTGAAGTCTGGAGGGTGAAGAAGAAGGAGCAGAAAAAGGAGAAGGAGAAGGTGAAGTCTGGAGGGTGAATAAGAAGAAGCAGAAGAAGGAGTAGGAGAAGGTAAAGGCTGGAGGGTGAAGAAGAAGAAGCAGAAGAAGGAGTAGGAGAAGGTAAAGGCTGGAGGGTGAAGAAGAAGAAGCAGAAGAAGGGGAAGGACAAGGTGAAGTCTGGATGGTGAAGAAGAAGAAGCAGAAGAAGGAGAAGGAGAAGTCTGGAGGGTGAAGAAGAAGAAGCAGAAGAAGAAGGAGTAGGTGAAGTCTGGAGGGCAAAGAAGGAGAAGGAGAAGGTGAATTCTTGAGGGTGAAGAAGAAGAAGCAGAAGAAGGAGAAGGAGCAGGTGAAGTCTGGAGGGTGAAGAAGAAGAAGCGGAAGAAGGAGAAGGAGAAGGTGAAATCTGGAGGGTGAAGAAGAAGAAGCAGCAGAAGGAAAAGGAGAAGGTGAAGTCCGGAGGGTGAATAAGAAGATGCAGAAGAAGGACAAGGGAAGGTGAAGTCTGGAGGGTGAAGAAGAAGCAGAAGAAGGAGAAGGAGGTGCAGTCTGGAGGTTGAAGAAGAAGAAGCAGAAGAAGGAGAAGGGGAAGCTGAAGTCTGGATGGTGCAGAAGATGTAGCAGAAGAAGGAGAAGGAGAAGGTGAAATCAGGAGCGTGAAGAAGAAGCAGCAGATAAAGGAGAAAGAGAAGGAGTAGTCTGGAGGGTGAAGAAGAAGTAGCAGAAGAAGGAGGAGTTGAAGTCTGGAGGGTGAAGAAGAAGAAGCAGAAGAAGGAGAAGGTGAAGTCTGTAGGGTGCAGGAGAAGAAGCAGAAGAAGGAGAAGGTGAAGTCTGGAGGGTGAAGAAGAAGAAGCAGAAGAAGGAGAAGGAGAAGATGAAGTCTGAAGGGTGAAGAAGATGTAGCAGAAGAAGGAGAAGGTGAAGTCTGGAGGGTGAAGAAGACGAAGCAGAAGAGGGAGAAGGAGAAGGTGAAGTCTGGAGGGTGATGAAGAAGAAGCAGATAAAGGAGAAGGAGAAGGAGAAGTCTGGTGGGTGAAGAAGAAGAAGCAGAAGAAGGAGAAGGAGAAGGTGAAGTCTGGAGGGTGAAGAAGAAGAAGCAGAAGAAGGAGAAGGAGAAGGTGAAGTCTGGAGGGTGAAGAAGATGAAGCAGAAGAAGCAGAAGGAGGAGGTGAAGTCTGGAGGGAGAAGAAGAAGAAGCAGAAGAAGGAGAAGAAGGTGAAGTCTGGAGGGTGAAGAAGAAGAAGCAGAAGAAGGAGAAGTAGAAGGTAAAGTCTGGAGGGTGAAGAAGAAGAAGCAGAAGAAGGGGAAGGGAAAGGTGAAGTCTGGAGGGTGAAGAAGAAGAAGCAGCAGAAGGAAAAGGAGAAGGTGAAGTCTGGAGGGTGAATAAGCAGGCGCAGAAGAAGGAGAAGGAGAAGGTGAAGTCTGGAGGGTGAAGAAGAAGCAGAAGAAGGAGAAGGAGAAGGTGAAGTCTGGAGGGTGAAGAAGAAGAAGCAGAAGAATGAGAAGGAGAAGGTGAAGTCTGGAGGGTGAATAAGAAGAAGCAGAAGAAGGAGTAGGAGAAGGTAAAGGCTGGAGGGTGAAGAAGAAGAAGCAGAAGAAGGGGAAGGAGAAGGTGAAGTCTGGATGGTGAAGAAGAAGAAGCAGAAGAAGGAGAAGGAGAAGTCTGGAGGGTGAAGAAGAAGAAGCAGAAGAAGAAGGAGTAGGTGAAGTCTGGAGGGCAAAGAAGGAGAAGGAGAAGGTGAATTCTGGAGGGTGAAGAAGAAGAAGCAGAAGAAGGAGAAGGAGAAGGTGAAGTCTGGAGGGTGAAGAAGAAGAAGCGGAAGAAGGAGATGGAGAAGGTGAAGTCCGGAGGGTGAAGAAGAAGAAGAGGCAGAAGAAGGAGAAGGTGATGCTGAAGTCTGGATGGTGAAGGAGATGTAGCAGAAGAAGGAAAAGGAGAAGGTGAAATCAGGAGCGTGAAGAAGAAGCAGCAGATAAAGGAGAAAGAGAAGGAGTAGTCTGGAGGGTTAAGAAGAAGTAGCAGAAGAAGGAGAAGTTGAAGTCTGGAGGGTGAAGAAGAAGAAGCAGAAGAAGGAGACGGAGCAGGTGAAGTGTGGTTGGTGAAGAAGAAGAATCAGAAGAAGGAGAAGGTGAAGTCTGGAGGGTGAAGAAGAAGAAGCCGAAGAAGGAGACGGAGAAGGTGAAGTCTGGAGGGTGAAGAAGACGAAGCAGAAGAGGGAGAAGGAGAAGGTGAAGTCTGGAGGGTGAAGAAGAAGAAGCAGAAGAAGGAGAAGGAGAAGGTGAAGTCTGGAGGGAGAAGAAGAAGAAGCAGAAGAAGGAGAAGATGGTGAAGTCTGGAGGGCGAAGAAGAAGAAGCAGAAGAAGGAGAAGTAGGAGGTAAAGTCTGGAGGGTGAAGAAGAAAAAGCAGAAGAAGGGGAAGGGGAAGGTGAAGTCTGGAAGGTGAAGAAGAAGATACATCAGAAGGAGAAGGAGACGGTGAAGTCTGGAGGGTGAAGATGAAGAAGCAGAAGAAGGAGAAGGAGAAAGTGAAGTCTGGAGGGTGAAGAAGAAGAAGCAGAAGAAGGAGAAGGAGAAGGTGAAGTCTGGAGGGCTCAGAAGAAGAAGAAGGAGAAGGTGAAGTTTGGAGGGTGAAGAAGAAGAAGCAGAAAAAGGATAAGGAGAAGGTGAAGTCTGGAGGGTGAAGAAGAAGTAGCAGACGAGGGAGAAGGAGAAGGTGAAGTCTGGAGGGTGAAGAAGAAGAAGCAGAGGAAGGAGAAGGAGAAGGTGAAGTCTGGAGGGTGAAGAAGAAGAAGCAGAAGAAGGAGAAGGAGAAGATGAAGTCTGGAGGGTGAAGAAGAGGTAGCAGAAGAGGGAGAAGGAGAAGGTGAGGTCTGGAGGGTGAAGAAGAAGAAGCAGAAGAAGGAGAAGGGGAAGGTGAAGTCTGGAGGGCGAAGAAGAATAAGCAGAAGGAGGAGAAGGAGAATATGAAGTCTGGAGGGTGAAGAAGAAGCAGAAGAAGGTGAAGGAGAAGGTGAAATCTGGAGGGTGAAGAAGAAGAAGCAGTTGAAGGAGAAGTAGAAGATGAAGTCTGTAGGTGAAGAAGAAGAAGAAGGAGAAGGAGACGGAGAAGTCTGGAGGGTGAAGAAGAAGGAGCAGAAGAAGGAGAAGGAGATGTTGAAGCCTGGAGGGTGAAGAAGAAGAAGCAGAAGGAGAAGAAGGAGAAGGTGAAGTCTGGAGGGTGAAGAAGAAGAAGCAGAAGAAGGAGAAGGTGAAGGCTGGAGGGTGAAGAAGAAGAAGCAGAAGAAGGAGAAGGAGAAGTTGAAGTCTGGAGGGTGAAGAAGAAGTAGCAGAAGAGGGAAAAGGAGAAGGTGAAGTCTGGAGGGTGAAGAAGAAGGAGCAGAAGAGGGAGAAGGAGATGTTGAAGTCTGGAGGGTGAAGAAGAAGAAGCAGAAGGAGAAGAAGGAGAAGGTGAAGTCTGGCAGGTGAAGAAGAAGCAGAAGAAGGCGACGGAGAAGGTGAAATCTGGAGGGTGAAGAAGAAGAAGCAGTGGAAGGAGAAGGAGAAGATGAAGTCTGGAGGTGAAGAAGAAGAAGGAGGAGAAGGAGACGGGTAAGTCTGGAGGGTGAAGAAGAAGGAGCAGAAGAAGGAGAAGGAGATGTTGAAGTCTGGAAGGTGAAGAAGAAGAAGCAGAAGAAGAAAAAGGAGAAGGTGAAGTCTGGAGGTTGAAGAAGAGGAAGCAGAAGAAGGAGAAGGTGAAGTCTGGAGGGTGAAGAAGAAGAAGCAGAAGAAGGAGAAGGAGAAGGTGAAGTCTGGAGGGTGAAGAAGAAGTAGCAGAAGAGCAAAAAGGAGAAGGTGAAGTCTGGAGGGTGAAGAAGAAGAAGCAGAATAAGGAGAAGGAGGAGGTGAAGTCTGGAGGGTGAAGAAGAAGAAGCAGAAGAAGGAGAAGGAGAAGTTGAAGCCTGGAGGGTGAAGAAGAAGCAGCAGAGAAAGGGGAAAGAGAAGGTGTAGTCTGGAGGGTGAAGAAGAAGAAGCAGAAGAAGGAGAAGGAGAGGTTGAAGTCTGCAGGGTGACGAAAAAGAAGTAGAAGAAGGAGAAGGAGAAGGTGAAGTCTGGAGTGTGAAGAAGAAGAAGCAGAAGGAGAAGGAGGTTTTGAAGTCTGGAGGGGGATGAAGAAGAAGCAGATAAAGGAGAAGGAGAAGGTGAAGTCTGGAGGGTGAAGAAGAAGAAGCAGAAGAAGGAGAAGGAGAAGGTGAAGTCTGGAGGGTGAAGAAGAAGGAGCAGAAGAAGGAGAAGGTGAAGTCTGGAAGGCGAAGAAGAAGTAGCAGAAGAAGGAGAAGGAGAAGGTGAAGTCTGGAGGGTGAAGAAGAAGTAGCAGAAGAGTGAAAAGGAGAAGGTGAAGTCTGGAGGGTGAAGAAGAAGAAGCAGAAAAGGAGAAGGAGAAGGTGAAGTCTGGAGGGTGAAGAAGAAGAAGCAGAAGAAGGAGAAGGAGAAGGTGAAGTCTGGAGGGTGAAGAAGAAGCAGCAGAGAAAGGAGAAGGAGAAGGTGAAGTCTGGCGGGTGAAGAAGAAGCATAAGAAGGCGAAGGAGAAGGTGAAATCTGGAGGGTGAAGAAGAAGAAGCAGTGGAAGGAGAAGGAGAAGATGAAATCTGGAGGTGAAGAAGAAGAAGTAGGAGAAGGAGACGGAGAAGTCTGGAGGGTGAAGAAGAAGAAGCAGAAGGAGAAGAAGGAGAAGGTGAAGTCTGGAGGGTGAAGAAGAAGAAGCAGAAGAAGGAGAAGGTGAAGTCTGGAGGGTGAAGAAGAAGAAGCAGAAGAAGGAGAAGGAGAAGGTGAAGTCTGGAGGGTGAAGAAGAAGTAGCAGAAGAGGGAGAAGGAGAAGGTGAAGTCTGGAGGGTGAAGAAGAAGAAGCAGAAGAAGGAGAAGTAGAAGGTGAAGTCTGGAGGGTGAAGAAGTAGAAGCAGAAGAAGGAGAAGGAGAAGGTGAAGGCTGGAGGGTGCAGAAGAAGCATCAGAGAAAGGAGAAAGAGAAGGTGTAGTCTGGTGGGTGAAGAAGAAGAAGCAGAAGAAGGAGAAGGAGAAGATGAAGTCTGGAGTGTGAAGAAAAAGAAGTAGAAGAAGGAGAAGGTGAAGTCTGGAGGGTGAAGAAGAAGAAGCAGAAGGAGAAGGAGGTTTTGAAGTCTGGAAGGGGATGAAGAAGAAGCAGATAAAGGAGAAGGAGAAGGTGAAGTCTGGAGGGTGAAGAAGAAGAAGCAGAAGAAGGAGAAGGAGAAGCTGAAGTCTGGAGGGTGAAGAAGAACAGCAGAAGAAGGAGAAGGAGAAGGTGATGTCTGGAGGGTGAAGAAGAAGAAGCAGAAGAAGGAGAAGGAGAAGGTGAAGTCTGGAGGATGAAGAAGAAGAAGCAGAAGAAGGAGAAGGAGGTGAAGTCTAGAGGGTGAAGAAGAAGAAGCAGAAGAAGGAGAAGGAGAAGGTAAAATCTGGAGGGTGAAGAAGAAGAAACAGAAGAAGGAGAAGGAGAAGGTGAAGTCTGGAGGGTGAAGAAGAAGAAGAAGCAGAAGAAGGAGCAGGTGAAGTCTGTAGGGTGCAGGAGAAGAAGCAGAAGAAGGAGAAGGAGAAGTCTGGTTGGAGAAGAAGAAGAACCAGAAGAAGGAGAAGGTGAAGTCTGCAGGGTGAAGAAGATGAAGCAGAAGAAGGAGACAGAGAAGGTGAAGTCTGGATGGTGAAGAAGACGAAGCAGAAGAGGGAGAAGGAGAAGGTGGAGTCTGGAGGGTGATGAAGAAGAAACACATAAAGGAGAAGGAGAAGGAGAAGTCTGGTGCGTGAAGAAGAAGAAGCAGAAGAAGGAGAAGGAGAAGGTGAAGTCTGGAGGGTGAAGAAAAAGAAGCAGAAGAAGGAGAAGGAGAAGGTGAAGTCTGGAGGGAGAAGAAGAAGATGCAGAAGAAGGAGAAGTAGGTGAAGTCTAGAGGGTGAAGAAGAAGAAGCAGAAGAAGGAGAAGTAGAAGGTAAAGTCTGTAGGGTGAAGAAGAAGCAGAAGAAGGGGAAGGGGAAGGTGAAGTCTGGAGGGTGAAGAAGAAGCAGAAGAAGGAGAAGTAGAAGGTAAAGTCTGGAGGGTGAAGAAGAAGCAGAGGAAGGGGAAGGGGAAGGTGAAGTCTGGAGGGTGAATAAGAAGAAGCATAAGAAAGAGAAGGAGAAGGTGAAGTCTGGAGGGTGAAGACGAAGAAGCAGAAGAAGGAGAAGGAGAAATTGAAGTATGAAGGGTGAAGAAGAAGAAGCAGAAGAAGGAGAAGATGAAGTCTGGAAGGTGCAGAAAAGAAGAAGGAGAAGGTGAAGTTTGGAGGGTGAAGAAGAAGAAGCAGATGAAGGAGAAGTAGAAGGTAAAGTCTGGAGGGTGAAGAAGAAGAAGCAGAAGAAGGGGAAGGGGAAGGTGAAGTCTGGAGGGTGAAGAAGAAGAAGCAGCAGAAGGAAAAGTAGAAGGTGAAGTCTGGAGGGCGAATAAGCAGGCGCAGAAGAAGGAGAAGGAGAAGTTGAAGTCTGGAGGGTGAAGAAGAAGCGGAAGAAGGAGAAGGAGAAGGTGAAGTCTGGAGGGTGAAGAAGAAGGAGCAGAAAAAGGAGAAGGAGAAGGTGAAGTCTGGAGGGTGAATAAGAAGAAGCAGAAGAAGGAGTAGGAGAAGGTAAAGGCTGGAGGGTGAAGAAGAAGAAGCAGAAGAAGGGGAAGAACAAGGTGAAGTCTGGATGGTGAAGAAGAAGAAGCAGAAGAAGGAGAAGGAGAAGTCTGGAGGGTGAAGAAGAAGAAGCAGAAGAAGAAGGAGTAGGTGAAGTCTGGAGGGCAAAGAAGGAGAAGGAGAAGGTGAATTCTTGAGGGTGAAGAAGAAGAAGCAGAAGAAGGAGAAGGAGCAGGTGAAGTCTGGAGGGTGAAGAAGAAGAAGCGGAAGAAGGAGAAGGAGAAGGTGAAATCTGGAGGGTGAAGAAGAAGAAGCAGCAGAAGGAAAAGGAGAAGGTGAAGTCCGGAGGGTGAATAAGAAGATGCAGAAGAAGGACAAGGGAAGGTGAAGTCTGGAGGGTGAAGAAGAAGCAGAAGAAGGAGAAGGAGGTGCAGTCTGGAGGTTGAAGAAGAAGAAGCAGAAGAAGGAGAAGGGGAAGCTGAAGTCTGGATGGTGCAGAAGATGTAGCAGAAGAAGGAGAAGGAGAAGGTGAAATCAGGAGCGTGAAGAAGAAGCAGCAGATAAAGGAGAAAGAGAAGGAGTAGTCTGGAGGGTGAAGAAGAAGTAGCAGAAGAAGGAGGAGTTGAAGTCTGGAGGGTGAAGAAGAAGAAGCAGAAGAAGGAGAAGGTGAAGTCTGTAGGGTGCAGGAGAAGAAGCAGAAGAAGGAGAAGGTGAAGTCTGGAGGGTGAAGAAGAAGAAGCAGAAGAAGGAGAAGGAGAAGATGAAGTCTGAAGGGTGAAGAAGATGTAGCAGAAGAAGGAGAAGGTGAAGTCTGGAGGGTGAAGAAGAAGAAGCAGAAGGAGAAGAAGGAGAAGGTGAAGTCTGGAGGGTGAAGAAGAAGAAGCAGAAGAAGGAGAAGGTGAAGTCTGGAGGGTGAAGAAGAAGAAGCAGAAGAAGGAGAAGGAGAAGGTGAAGTCTGGAGGGTGAAGAAGAAGTAGCAGAAGAGGGAGAAGGAGAAGGTGAAGTCTGGAGGGTGAAGAAGAAGAAGCAGAAGAAGGAGAAGTAGAAGGTGAAGTCTGGAGGGTGAAGAAGTAGAAGCAGAAGAAGGAGAAGGAGAAGGTGAAGGCTGGAGGGTGCAGAAGAAGCATCAGAGAAAGGAGAAAGAGAAGGTGTAGTCTGGTGGGTGAAGAAGAAGAAGCAGAAGAAGGAGAAGGAGAAGATGAAGTCTGGAGTGTGAAGAAAAAGAAGTAGAAGAAGGAGAAGGTGAAGTCTGGAGGGTGAAGAAGAAGAAGCAGAAGGAGAAGGAGGTTTTGAAGTCTGGAAGGGGATGAAGAAGAAGCAGATAAAGGAGAAGGAGAAGGTGAAGTCTGGAGGGTGAAGAAGAAGAAGCAGAAGAAGGAGAAGGAGAAGCTGAAGTCTGGAGGGTGAAGAAGAACAGCAGAAGAAGGAGAAGGAGAAGGTGATGTCTGGAGGGTGAAGAAGAAGAAGCAGAAGAAGGAGAAGGAGAAGGTGAAGTCTGGAGGATGAAGAAGAAGAAGCAGAAGAAGGAGAAGGAGGTGAAGTCTAGAGGGTGAAGAAGAAGAAGCAGAAGAAGGAGAAGGAGAAGGTAAAATCTGGAGGGTGAAGAAGAAGAAACAGAAGAAGGAGAAGGAGAAGGTGAAGTCTGGAGGGTGAAGAAGAAGAAGAAGCAGAAGAAGGAGCAGGTGAAGTCTGTAGGGTGCAGGAGAAGAAGCAGAAGAAGGAGAAGGAGAAGTCTGGTTGGAGAAGAAGAAGAACCAGAAGAAGGAGAAGGTGAAGTCTGCAGGGTGAAGAAGATGAAGCAGAAGAAGGAGACAGAGAAGGTGAAGTCTGGATGGTGAAGAAGACGAAGCAGAAGAGGGAGAAGGAGAAGGTGGAGTCTGGAGGGTGATGAAGAAGAAACACATAAAGGAGAAGGAGAAGGAGAAGTCTGGTGCGTGAAGAAGAAGAAGCAGAAGAAGGAGAAGGAGAAGGTGAAGTCTGGAGGGTGAAGAAAAAGAAGCAGAAGAAGGAGAAGGAGAAGGTGAAGTCTGGAGGGAGAAGAAGAAGATGCAGAAGAAGGAGAAGTAGGTGAAGTCTAGAGGGTGAAGAAGAAGAAGCAGAAGAAGGAGAAGTAGAAGGTAAAGTCTGTAGGGTGAAGAAGAAGCAGAAGAAGGGGAAGGGGAAGGTGAAGTCTGGAGGGTGAAGAAGAAGCAGAAGAAGGAGAAGTAGAAGGTAAAGTCTGGAGGGTGAAGAAGAAGCAGAGGAAGGGGAAGGGGAAGGTGAAGTCTGGAGGGTGAATAAGAAGAAGCATAAGAAAGAGAAGGAGAAGGTGAAGTCTGGAGGGTGAAGACGAAGAAGCAGAAGAAGGAGAAGGAGAAATTGAAGTATGAAGGGTGAAGAAGAAGAAGCAGAAGAAGGAGAAGATGAAGTCTGGAAGGTGCAGAAAAGAAGAAGGAGAAGGTGAAGTTTGGAGGGTGAAGAAGAAGAAGCAGATGAAGGAGAAGTAGAAGGTAAAGTCTGGAGGGTGAAGAAGAAGAAGCAGAAGAAGGGGAAGGGGAAGGTGAAGTCTGGAGGGTGAAGAAGAAGAAGCAGCAGAAGGAAAAGTAGAAGGTGAAGTCTGGAGGGCGAATAAGCAGGCGCAGAAGAAGGAGAAGGAGAAGTTGAAGTCTGGAGGGTGAAGAAGAAGCGGAAGAAGGAGAAGGAGAAGGTGAAGTCTGGAGGGTGAAGAAGAAGGAGCAGAAAAAGGAGAAGGAGAAGGTGAAGTCTGGAGGGTGAATAAGAAGAAGCAGAAGAAGGAGTAGGAGAAGGTAAAGGCTGGAGGGTGAAGAAGAAGAAGCAGAAGAAGGGGAAGAACAAGGTGAAGTCTGGATGGTGAAGAAGAAGAAGCAGAAGAAGGAGAAGGAGAAGTCTGGAGGGTGAAGAAGAAGAAGCAGAAGAAGAAGGAGTAGGTGAAGTCTGGAGGGCAAAGAAGGAGAAGGAGAAGGTGAATTCTTGAGGGTGAAGAAGAAGAAGCAGAAGAAGGAGAAGGAGCAGGTGAAGTCTGGAGGGTGAAGAAGAAGAAGCGGAAGAAGGAGAAGGAGAAGGTGAAATCTGGAGGGTGAAGAAGAAGAAGCAGCAGAAGGAAAAGGAGAAGGTGAAGTCCGGAGGGTGAATAAGAAGATGCAGAAGAAGGACAAGGGAAGGTGAAGTCTGGAGGGTGAAGAAGAAGCAGAAGAAGGAGAAGGAGGTGCAGTCTGGAGGTTGAAGAAGAAGAAGCAGAAGAAGGAGAAGGGGAAGCTGAAGTCTGGATGGTGCAGAAGATGTAGCAGAAGAAGGAGAAGGAGAAGGTGAAATCAGGAGCGTGAAGAAGAAGCAGCAGATAAAGGAGAAAGAGAAGGAGTAGTCTGGAGGGTGAAGAAGAAGTAGCAGAAGAAGGAGGAGTTGAAGTCTGGAGGGTGAAGAAGAAGAAGCAGAAGAAGGAGAAGGTGAAGTCTGTAGGGTGCAGGAGAAGAAGCAGAAGAAGGAGAAGGTGAAGTCTGGAGGGTGAAGAAGAAGAAGCAGAAGAAGGAGAAGGAGAAGATGAAGTCTGAAGGGTGAAGAAGATGTAGCAGAAGAAGGAGAAGGTGAAGTCTGGAGGGTGAAGAAGACGAAGCAGAAGAGGGAGGAGGAGAAGGTGAAGTCTGGAGGGTGATGAAGAAGAAGCAGATAAAGGAGAAGGAGGAGGAGAAGTCTGGTGGGTGAAGAAGAAGAAGCAGAAGAAGGAGAAGGAGAAGGTGAAGTCTGGAGGGTGAAGAAGACGAAGCAGAAGAGGGAGAAGGAGAAGGTGAAGTCTGGAGGGTGATGAAGAAGAAGCAGATAAAGGAGAAGGAGAAGGAGAAGTCTGGTGGGTGAAGAAGAAGAAGCAGAAGAAGGAGAAGGAGAAGGTGAAGTCTGGAGGGTGAAGAAGAAGAAGCAGAAGAAGGAGAAGGAGAAGGTGAAGTCTGGAGGGTGAAGAAGATGAAGCAGAAGAAGCAGAAGGAGGAGGTGAAGTCTGGAGGGAGAAGAAGAAGAAGCAGAAGAAGGAGAAGAAGGTGAAGTCTGGAGGGTGAAGAAGAAGAAGCAGAAGAAGGAGAAGTAGAAGGTAAAGTCTGGAGGGTGAAGAAGAAGAAGCAGAAGAAGGGGAAGGGAAAGGTGAAGTCTGGAGGGTGAAGAAGAAGAAGCAGCAGAAGGAAAAGGAGAAGGTGAAGTCTGGAGGGTGAATAAGCAGGCGCAGAAGAAGGAGAAGGAGAAGGTGAAGTCTGGAGGGTGAAGAAGAAGCAGAAGAAGGAGAAGGAGAAGGTGAAGTCTGGAGGGCGAAGAAGAAGAAGCAGAAGAATGAGAAGGAGAAGGTGAAGTCTGGAGGGTGAATAAGAAGAAGCAGAAGAAGGAGTAGGAGAAGGTAAAGGCTGGAGGGTGAAGAAGAAGAAGCAGAAGAAGGGGAAGGAGAAGGTGAAGTCTGGATGGTGAAGAAGAAGAAGCAGAAGAAGGAGAAGGAGAAGTCTGGAGGGTGAAGAAGAAGAAGCAGAAGAAGAAGGAGTAGGTGAAGTCTGGAGGGCAAAGAAGGAGAAGGAGAAGGTGAATTCTGGAGGGTGAAGAAGAAGAAGCAGAAGAAGGAGAAGGAGAAGGTGAAGTCTGGAGGGTGAAGAAGAAGAAGCGGAAGAAGGAGATGGAGAAGGTGAAGTCTGGAGGGTGAAGAAGAAGAAGAGGCAGAAGAAGGAGAAGGTGATGCTGAAGTCTGGATGGTGAAGGAGATGTAGCAGAAGAAGGAAAAGGAGAAGGTGAAATCAGGAGCGTGAAGAAGAAGCAGCAGATAAAGGAGAAAGAGAAGGAGTAGTCTGGAGGGTTAAGAAGAAGTAGCAGAAGAAGGAGAAGTTGAAGTCTGGAGGGTGAAGAAGAAGAAGCAGAAGAAGGAGACGGAGCAGGTGAAGTGTGGTTGGTGAAGAAGAAGAATCAGAAGAAGGAGAAGGTGAAGTCTGGAGGGTGAAGAAGAAGAAGCCGAAGAAGGAGACGGAGAAGGTGAAGTCTGGAGGGTGAAGAAGACGAAGCAGAAGAGGGAGAAGGAGAAGGTGAAGTCTGGAGGGTGAAGAAGAAGAAGCAGAAGAAGGAGAAGGAGAAGGTGAAGTCTGGAGGGAGAAGAAGAAGAAGCAGAAGAAGGAGAAGATGGTGAAGTCTGGAGGGCGAAGAAGAAGAAGCAGAAGAAGGAGAAGTAGGAGGTAAAGTCTGGAGGGTGAAGAAGAAAAAGCAGAAGAAGGGGAAGGGGAAGGTGAAGTCTGGAAGGTGAAGAAGAAGATACATCAGAAGGAGAAGGAGACGGTGAAGTCTGGAGGGTGAAGATGAAGAAGCAGAAGAAGGAGAAGGAGAAAGTGAAGTCTGGAGGGTGAAGAAGAAGAAGCAGAAGAAGGAGAAGGAGAAGGTGAAGTCTGGAGGGCTCAGAAGAAGAAGAAGGAGAAGGTGAAGTTTGGAGGGTGAAGAAGAAGAAGCAGAAAAAGGATAAGGAGAAGGTGAAGTCTGGAGGGTGAAGAAGAAGTAGCAGACGAGGGAGAAGGAGAAGGTGAAGTCTGGAGGGTGAAGAAGAAGAAGCAGAGAAAGGAGAAGGAGAAGGTGAAGTCTGGAGGGTGAAGAAGAAGAAGCAGAAGAAGGAGAAGGAGAAGATGAAGTTTGGAGGGTGAAGAAGAGGTAGCAGAAGAGGGAGAAGGAGAAGGTGAGGTCTGGAGGGTGAAGAAGAAGAAGCAGAAGAAGGAGAAGGGGAAGGTGAAGTCTGGAGGGCGAAGAAGCAGAAGCAGAAGGAGGAGAAGGAGAATGTGAAGTCTGGAGGGTGAAGAAGAAGCAGAAGAAGGTGAAGGAGAAGGTGAAATCTGGAGGGTGAAGAAGAAGAAGCAGTTGAAGGAGAAGTAGAAGATGAAGTCTGTAGGTGAAGAAGAAGAAGAAGGAGAAGGAGACGGAGAAGTCTGGAGGGTGAAGAAGAAGGAGCAGAAGAAGGAGAAGGAGATGTTGAAGTCTGGAGGGTGAAGAAGAAGAAGCAGAAGGAGAAGAAGGAGAAGGTGAAGTCTGGAGGGTGAAGAAGAAGAAGCAGAAGAAGGAGAAGGTGAAGGCTGGAGGGTGAAGAAGAAGAAGCAGAAGAAGGAGAAGGAGAAGTTGAAGTCTGGAGGGTGAAGAAGAAGTAGCAGAAGAGGGAAAAGGAGAAGGTGAAGTCTGGAGGGTGAAGAAGAAGGAGCAGAAGAGGGAGAAGGAGATGTTGAAGTCTGGAGGGTGAAGAAGAAGAAGCAGAAGGAGAAGAAGGAGAAGGTGAAGTCTGGGGGGTGAAGAAGAAGCAGAAGAAGGCGACGGAGAAGGTGAAATCTGGAGGGTGAAGAAGAAGAAGCAGTGGAAGGAGAAGGAGAAGATGAAGTCTGGAGGTGAAGAAGAAGAAGGAGGAGAAGGAGACGGAGAAGTCTGGAGGGTGAAGAAGAAGGAGCAGAAGAAGGAGAAGGAGATGTTGAAGTCTGGAAGGTGAAGAAGAAGAAGCAGAAGAAGAAAAAGGAGAAGGTGAAGTCTGGAGGTTGAAGAAGAGGAAGCAGAAGAAGGAGAAGGTGAAGTCTGGAGGGTGAAGAAGAAGAAGCCGAAGAAGGAGAAGGAGAAGGTGAAGTCTGGAGGGTGAAGAAGAAGTAGCAGAAGAGCAAAAAGGAGAAGGTGAAGTCTGGAGGGTGAAGAAGAAGAACCAGAATAAGGAGAAGGAGAAGGTGAAGTCTGGAGGGTGAAGAAGAAGAAGCAGAAGAAGGAGAAGGAGAGGTTGAAGCCTGGAGGGTGAAGAAGAAGCAGCAGAGAAAGGGGAAAGAGAAGGTGTAGTCTGGAGGGTGAAGAAGAAGAAGCAGAAGAAGGAGAAGGAGAGGTTGAAGTCTGCAGGGTGACGAAAAAGAAGTAGAAGAAGGAGAAGGAGAAGGTGAAGTCTGGAGTGTGAAGAAGAAGAAGCAGAAGGAGAAGGAGGTTTTGAAGTCTGGAGGGGGATGAAGAAGAAGCAGATAAAGGAGAAGGAGAAGGTGAAGTCTGGAGGGTGAAGAAGAAGAAGCAGAAGAAGGAGAAGGAGAAGGTGAAGTCTGGAGGGTGAAGAAGAAGGAGCAGAAGAAGGAGAAGGTGAAGTCTGGAAGGCGAAGAAGAAGTAGCAGAAGAAGGAGAAGGAGAAGGTGAAGTCTGGAGGGTGAAGAAGAAGTAGCAGAAGAGTGAAAAGGAGAAGGTGAAGTCTGGAGGGTGAAGAAGAAGAAGCAGAAAAGGAGAAGGAGAAGGTGAAGTCTGGAGGGTGAAGAAGAAGAAGCAGAAGAAGGAGAAGGAGAAGGTGAAGTCTGGAGGGTGAAGAAGAAGCAGCAGAGAAAGGAGAAGGAGAAGGTGAAGTCTGGCGGGTGAAGAAGAAGCATAAGAAGGCGAAGGAGAAGGTGAAATCTGGAGGGTGAAGAAGAAGAAGCAGTGGAAGGAGAAGGAGAAGATGAAATCTGGAGGTGAAGAAGAAGAAGTAGGAGAAGGAGACGGAGAAGTCTGGAGGGTGAAGAAGAAGAAGCAGAAGGAGAAGAAGGAGAAGGTGAAGTCTGGAGGGTGAAGAAGAAGAAGCAGAAGAAGGAGAAGGTGAAGTCTGGAGGGTGAAGAAGAAGAAGCAGAAGAAGGAGAAGGAGAAGGTGAAGTCTGGAGGGTGAAGAAGAAGTAGCAGAAGAGGGAGAAGGAGAAGGTGAAGTCTGGAGGGTGAAGAAGAAGAAGCAGAAGAAGGAGAAGTAGAAGGTGAAGTCTGGAGGGTGAAGAAGTAGAAGCAGAAGAAGGAGAAGGAGAAGGTGAAGGCTGGAGGGTGCAGAAGAAGCATCAGAGAAAGGAGAAAGAGAAGGTGTAGTCTGGTGGGTGAAGAAGAAGAAGCAGAAGAAGGAGAAGGAGAAGATGAAGTCTGGAGGGTGAAGAAAAAGAAGTAGAAGAAGGAGAAGGAGAAGGTGAAGTCTGGAGGGTGAAGAAGAAGAAGCAGAAGGAGAAGGAGGTTTTGAAGTCTGGAAGGGGATGAAGAAGAAGCAGATAAAGGAGAAGGAGAAGGTGAAGTCTGGAGGGTGAAGAAGAAGAAGCAGAAGAAGGAGAAGGAGAAGGTGAAGTCTGGAGGGTGAAGAAGAACAGCAGAAGAAGGAGAAGGAGAAGGTGATGTCTGGAGGGTGAAGAAGAAGAAGCAGAAGAAGGAGAAGGAGAAGGTGAAGTCTGGAGGATGAAGAAGAAGAAGCAGAAGAAGGAGAAGGAGGTGAAGTCTAGAGGGTGAAGAAGAAGAAGCAGAAGAAGGAGAAGGAGAAGGTAAAATCTGGACGGTGAAGAAGAAGAAACAGAAGAAGGAGAAGGAGAAGGTGAAGTCTGGAGGGTGAAGAAGAAGAAGAAGCAGAAGAAGGAGCAGGTGAAGTCTGTAGGGTGCAGGAGAAGAAGCAGAAGAAGGAGAAGTAGAAGTCTGGTTGGAGAAGAAGAAGAACCAGAAGAAGGAGAAGGTGAAGTCTGGAGGGTGAAGAAGATGAAGCAGAAGAAGGAGACAGAGAAGGTGAAGTCTGGATGGTGAAGAAGACGAAGCAGAAGAGGGAGAAGGAGAAGGTGGAGTCTGGAGGGTGATGAAGAAGAAACACATAAAGGAGAAGGAGAAGGAGAAGTCTGGTGCGTGAAGAAGAAGAAGCAGAAGAAGGAGAAGGAGAAGGTGAAGTCTGGAGGGTGAAGAAAAAGAAGCAGAAGAAGGAGAAGGAGAAGGTGAAGTCTGGAGGGAGAAGAAGAAGATGCAGAAGAAGGAGAAGTAGGTGAAGTCTAGAGGGTGAAGAAGAAGAAGCAGAAGAAGGAGAAGTAGAAGGTAAAGTCTGTAGGGTGAAGAAGAAGCAGAAGAAGGGGAAGGGGAAGGTGAAGTCTGGAGGGTGAAGAAGAAGCAGAAGAAGGAGAAGTAGAAGGTAAAGTCTGGAGGGTGAAGAAGAAGCAGAGGAAGGGGAAGGGGAAGGTGAAGTCTGGAGGGTGAATAAGAAGAAGCATAAGAAAGAGAAGGAGAAGGTGAAGTCTGGAGGGTGAAGACGAAGAAGCAGAAGAAGGAGAAGGAGAAATTGAAGTATGAAGGGTGAAGAAGAAGAAGCAGAAGAAGGAGAAGATGAAGTCTGGAAGGTGCAGAAAAGAAGAAGGAGAAGGTGAAGTTTGGAGGGTGAAGAAGAAGAAGCAGAAGAAGGAGAAGGAGAAGTTGAAGTCTGGAGGGTGAAGAAGATGTAGCAGAAGAAGGAGAAGGAGAAGGTGAAGTCTGGAGGGTGAAGAAGAAGAAGCAGAAGAAGGAGAAGGTGAAGTCTGTAGGGTGCAGGAGAAGAAGCAGAAGAAGGGGAAGGTGAAGTCTGGAGGGTGTAGAAGAAGAAGCAGAAGAAGGAGAAGGAGAAGATGAAGTCTGAAGGGTGAAGAAGATGAAGCAGAAGAAGGAGAAGGTGAAGTCTGGAGGGTGAAGAAGACGAAGCAGAACAGGGAGAAGGAGAAGGTGAAGTCTGGAGGGTGATGAAGAAGAAGCAGATAAAGGAGACGGAGGAGGAGAAGTCTGGTGGGTGAAGAAGAAGAAGCAGAAGAAGGAGAAGGAGAAGGTGAAGTCTGGAGGGTGAAGAAGACGAAGCAGAAGAGGGAGAAGCAGAAGGTGAAGTCTGGGGGGTGATGAAGAAGAAGCAGATAAAGGAGAAGGAGAAGGAGAAGTCTGGTGGGTGAAGAAGAAGAAGCAGAAGAAGGAGAAGGAGAAGGTGAAGTCTGGAGGATGAAAAAGAAGAAGCAGAAGAAGGAGAAGGAGAAGGTGAAGTCTGGAGGGTGAAGAAGATGAAGCAGAAGAAGCAGAAGGAGGAGTTGAAGTCTGGAGGGAGAAGAAGAAGAAGCAGAAGAAGGAGAAGAAGGTGAAGTCTGGAGGGTGAAGAAGAAGAAGCAGAAGAAGGAGAAGTAGAAGGTAAAGTCTGGAGGGTGAAGAAGAAGAAGCAGGAGAAGGGGAAGGGGAAGGTGAAGTCTGGAGGGTGAAGAAGAAGAAGCAGCAGAAGGAAAAGGAGAAGGTGAAGTCTGGAGGGTGAATAAGCAGGCGCAGAAGAAGGAGAAGGAGAAGGTGAAGTCTGGAGGGTGAAGAAGAAGCAGAAGAAGGAGAAGGAGAAGGTGAAGTCTGGAGGGTGAAGAAGAAGATGCAGAATAAGGAGAAGGAGAAGGTGAAGTCTGGAGGGTGAATAATAAGAAGCAGAAGAAGGAGTAGGAGAAGGTAAAGGCTGGAGGGTGAAGAAGAAGAAGCAGAAGAAGGTGAAGGAGAAGGTGAAGTCTGGATGGTGAAGAAGAAGAAGCAGAAGAAGAAGAAGGAGAAGTCTGGAGGGTGAAGAAGAAGAAGCAGAAGAAGGAGAAGAAGGTGAAGTCTGGAGGGTGAAGAAGAAGAAGCAGAAGAAGGAGAAGTAGAAGGTAAAGTCTGGAGGGTGAAGAAGAAGAAGCAGAAGAAGGGGAAGGGGAAGGTGAAGTCTGGAGGGTGAAGAAGAAGAAGCAGCAGAAGGAAAAGGAGAAGGTGAAGTCTGGAGGGTGAATAAGCAGGCGCAGAAGAAGGAGAAGGAGAAGGTGAAGTCTGGAGGGTGAAGAAGAAGCAGAAGAAGGAGAAGGAGAAGGTGAAGTCTGGAGGGTGAAGAAGAAGATGCAGAAGAAGGAGAAGGAGAAGGTGAAGTCTGGAGGGTGAATAAGAAGAAGCAGAAGAAGGAGTAGGAGAAGGTAAAGGCTGGAGGGTGAAGAAGAAGAAGCAGAAGAAGGTGAAGGAGAAGGTGAAGTCTGGATGGTGAAGAAGAAGAAGCAGAAGAAGGAGAAGGAGAAGTCTGGAGGGTGAAGAAGATGTAGCAGAAGAAGGAGAAGGAGAAGGTGAAGTCTGGAGGGTGAAGAAGAAGAAGCAGAAGAAGGAGAAGGTGAAGTCTGTAGGGTGCAGGAGAAGAAGCAGAAGAAGGGGAAGGTGAAGTCTGGAGGGTGTAGAAGAAGAAGCAGAAGAAGGAGAAGGAGAAGATGAAGTCTGAAGGGTGAAGAAGATGAAGCAGAAGAAGGAGAAGGTGAAGTCTGGAGGGTGAAGAAGACGAAGCAGAACAGGGAGAAGGAGAAGGTGAAGTCTGGAGGGTGATGAAGAAGAAGCAGATAAAGGAGACGGAGGAGGAGAAGTCTGGTGGGTGAAGAAGAAGAAGCAGAAGAAGGAGAAGGAGAAGGTGAAGTCTGGAGGGTGAAGAAGACGAAGCAGAAGAGGGAGAAGCAGAAGGTGAAGTCTGGGGGGTGATGAAGAAGAAGCAGATAAAGGAGAAGGAGAAGGAGATGTCTGGTGGGTGAAGAAGAAGAAGCAGAAGAAGGAGAAGGAGAAGGTGAAGTCTGGAGGATGAAAAAGAAGAAGCAGGAGAAGGAGAAGGAGAAGGTGAAGTCTGGAGGGTGAAGAAGATGAAGCAGAAGAAGCAGAAGGAGGAGTTGAAGTCTGGAGGGAGAAGAAGAAGAAGCAGAAGAAGGAGAAGAAGGTGAAGTCTGGAGGGTGAAGAAGAAGAAGCAGAAGAAGGAGAAGTAGAAGGTAAAGTCTGGAGGGTGAAGAAGAAGAAGCAGGAGAAGGGGAAGGGGAAGGTGAAGTCTGGAGGGTGAAGAAGAAGAAGCAGCAGAAGGAAAAGGAGAAGGTGAAGTCTGGAGGGTGAATAAGCAGGCGCAGAAGAAGGAGAAGGAGAAGGTGAAGTCTGGAGGGTGAAGAAGAAGCAGAAGAAGGAGAAGGAGAAGGTGAAGTCTGGAGGGTGAAGAAGAAGATGCAGAATAAGGAGAAGGAGAAGGTGAAGTCTGGAGGGTGAATAATAAGAAGCAGAAGAAGGAGTAGGAGAAGGTAAAGGCTGGAGGGTGAAGAAGAAGAAGCAGAAGAAGGTGAAGGAGAAGGTGAAGTCTGGATGGTGAAGAAGAAGAAGCAGAAGAAGGAGAAGGAGAAGTCTGGAGGGTGAAGAAGAAGAAGCAGAAGAAGGAGAAGAAGGTGAAGTCTGGAGGGTAAAGAAGAAGAAGCAGAAGAAGGAGAAGTAGAAGGTAAAGTCTGGAGGGTGAAGAAGAAGAAGCAGAAGAAGGGGAAGGGGAAGGTGAAGTCTGGAGGGTGAAGAAGAAGAAGCAGCAGAAGGAAAAGGAGAAGGTGAAGTCTGGAGGGTGAATAAGCAGGCGCAGAAGAAGGAGAAGGAGAAGGTGAAGTCTGGAGGGTGAAGAAGAAGCAGAAGAAGGAGAAGGAGAAGGTGAAGTCTGGAGGGTGAAGAAGAAGATGCAGAAGAAGGAGAAGGAGAAGGTGAAGTCTGGAGGGTGAATAAGAAGAAGCAGAAGAAGGAGTAGGAGAAGGTAAAGGCTGGAGGGTGAAGAAGAAGAAGCAGAAGAAGGTGAAGGAGAAGGTGAAGTCTGGATGGTGAAGAAGAAGAAGCAGAAGAAGGAGAAGGAGAAGTCTGGAGGGTGAAGAAGAAGAAGCAGAAGAAGAAGGAGTAGGTGAAGTCTGGAGGGCAAAGAAGGAGAAGGAGAAGGTGAATTCTGGAGGGTGAAGAAGAAGAAGCAGAAGAAGGAGAAGGAGAAGGTGAAGTCTGGAGGGTGAAGAAGAAGAAGCGGAAGAAGGAGATGGAGAAGGTGAAGTCTGGAGGGTGAAGAAGAAGAAGCAGCAGAAGGAAAAGGAGAAGGTGAAGTCCGGAGGGTGAATAAGAAGGCGCAGAAGAAGGACAAGGGAAGGTGAAGTCTGGAGGGTGAAGAAGAAGCAGAAGAAGGAGAAGGAGAAGGTGAAGTCTGGAGGTTGAAGAAGAAGAAGCAGAAGAAGGAGAAGGTGATGCTGAAGTCTGGATGGTGAAGGAGATGTAGCAGAAGAAGGAAAAGGAGAAGGTGAAATCAGGAGCTTGAAGAAGGAGCAGCAGATAAAGGAGAAAGAGAAGGAGTAGTCTGGAGGGTAAAGAAGAAGTAGCAGAAGAAGGAGAAGTTGAAGTCTGGAGGGTGAAGAAGAAGAAGCAGAAGAAGGAGACGGAGCAGGTGAAGTCTGGTTGGTGAAGAAGAAGAATCAGAAGAAGGAGAAGGTGAAGTCTGGAGGGTGAAGAAGAAGAAGCCGAAGAAGGAGACGGAGAAGGTGAAGTCTGGAGGGTGAAGAAGACGAAGCAGAAGAGGGAGAAGGAGAAGGTGAAGTCTGGAGGTTGAAGAAGAAGAAGCTGAAGAAGGAGAAGGAGAAGGTGAAGTCTGGAGGGAGAAGAAGAAGAAGCAGAAGAAGGAGAAGATGGTGAAGTCTGGAGGGTGAAGAAGAAGAAGCAGAAGAAGGAGAAGTAGGAGGTAAAGTCTGGAGGGTGAAGAAGAAAAAGCAGAAGAAGGGGAAGGGGAAGGTGAAGTCTGGAAGGTGAAGAAGAAGTTGCATCAGAAGGAGAAGGAGAAGGTGAAGTCTGGAGGGTGAAGATGAAGAAGCAGAAGAAGGAGAAGGAGAAAGCGAAGTCTGGAGGGTGAAGAAGAAGAAGCAGAAGAAGGAGAAGTAGAAGGTGAAGTCTGGAGGGCTCAGAAGAAGAAGAAGGAGAAGGTGAAGTTTGGAGGGTGAAGAAGAAGAAGCAGAAAAAGGATAAGGAGAAGGTGAAGTCTGGAGGGTGAAGAAGAAGTAGCAGACGAGGGAGAAGGAGAAGGTGAAGTCTGGAGGGTGAAGAAGAAGAAGCAGAAGAAGGAGAAGGAGAAGATGAAGTCTGGAGGGTGAAGAAGATGAAGCAGAAGAAGGAGAAGGAGAAGATGAAGTCTGGAGGGTGAAGAAGAAGTAGCAGAAGAGGGAGAAGGAGAAGGTGAGGTCTGGAGGGTGAAGAATAAGAAGCAGAAGAAGGAGAAGGGGAAGGTGAAGTCTGGAGGGCGAAGAAAAAGAAGCAGAAGGAGGAGAAGGAGAATGTGAAGTCTGGAGGGTGAAGAAGAAGCAGAAGAAGGCGAAGGAGAAGGTGAAATCTGGAGGGTGAAGAAGAAGAAGCATTGGAAGGAGAAGTAGAAGAAGAAGTCTGTAGGTGAAGAAGAAGAAGAAGGAGAAGGAGACGGAGAAGTCTGGAGGGTGAAGAAGAAGGAGCAGAAGAAGGAGAAGGAGATGTTGAAGTCTGGAGGGTGAAGAAGAAGAAGCAGAAGGAGAAGAAGGAGAAGGTGAAGTCTGGAGGGTGAAGAAGAAGAAGCAGAAGAAGGAGAAGGTGAAGGCTGGAGGGTGAAGAAGAAGAAGCAGAAGAAGGAGAAGGAGAAGTTGAAGTCTGGAGGGTGAAGAAGAAGTAGCAGAAGAAGGAGAAGTAGAAGGTAAAGTCTGTACGGTGAAGAAGAAGCAGAAGAAGGGGAAGGGGAAGGTGAAGTCTGGAGGGTGAAGAAGAAGCAGAAGAAGGAGAAGTAGAAGGTAAAGTCTGGAGGGTGAAGAAGAAGCAGAGGAAGGGGAAGGGGAAGGTGAAGTCTGGAGGGTGAATAAGAAGAAGCATAAGAAAGAGAAGGAGAAGGTGAAGTCTGGAGGGTGAAGACGAAGAAGCAGAAGAAGGAGAAGGAGAAATTGAAGTATGAAGGGTGAAGAAGAAGAAGCAGAAGAAGGAGAAGATGAAGTCTGGAAGGTGCAGAAGAAGAAGAAGGAGAAGGTGAAGTTTGGAGGGTGAAGAAGAAGAAGCAGAAGAAGGAGAAGGAGAAGGTGAAGTCTGGAGGGTGAAGAAGAAGAAGCAGAAGAAGGAGAAGGTGAAGTCTGTAGGGTGCAGGAGAAGAAGCAGAAGAAGGGGAAGGTGAAGTCTGGAGGGTGTAGAAGAAGAAGCAGAAGAAGGAGAAGGAGAAGATGAAGTCTGAAGGGTGAAGAAGATGAAGCAGAAGAAGGAGAAGGTGAAGTCTGGAGGGTGAAGAAGACGAAGCAGAACAGGGAGAAGGAGAAGGTGAAGTCTGGAGGGTGATGAAGAAGAAGCAGATAAAGGAGACGGAGGAGGAGAAGTCTGGTGGGTGAAGAAGAAGAAGCACAAGAAGGAGAAGGAGAAGGTGAAGTCTGGAGGGTGAAGAAGACGAAGCAGAAGAGGGAGAAGCAGAAGGTGAAGTCTGGGGGGTGATGAAGAAGAAGCAGATAAAGGAGAAGGAGAAGGAGAAGTCTGGTGGGTGAAGAAGAAGAAGCAGAAGAAGGAGAAGGAGAAGGTGAAGTCTGGAGGATGAAAAAGAAGAAGCAGAAGAAGGAGAAGGAGAAGGTGAAGTCTGGAGGGTGAAGAAGATGAAGCAGAAGAAGCAGAAGGAGGAGTTGAAGTCTGGAGGGAGAAGAAGAAGAAGCAGAAGAAGGAGAAGAAGGTGAAGTCTGGAGGGTGAAGAAGAAGAAGCAGAAGAAGGAGAAGTAGGAGGTAAAGTCTGGAGGGTGAAGAAGAAGAAGCAGCAGAAGGAAAAGGAGAAGGTGAAGTCTGGAGGGTGAATAAGCAGGCGCAGAAGAAGGAGAAGGAGAAGGTGAAGTCTGGAGGGTGAAGAAGAAGCAGAAGAAGGAGAAGGAGAAGGTGAAGTCTGGAGGGTGAAGAAGAAGATGCAGAATAAGGAGAAGGAGAAGGTGAAGTCTGGAGGGTGAATAATAAGAAGCAGAAGAAGGAGTAGGAGAAGGTAAAGGCTGGAGGGTGAAGAAGAAGAAGCAGAAGAAGGTGAAGGAGAAGGTGAAGTCTGGATGGTGAAGAAGAAGAAGCAGAAGAAGGAGAAGGAGAAGTCTGGAGGGTGAAGAAGAAGAAGCAGAAGAAGGAGAAGAAGGTGAAGTCTGGAGGGCGAAGAAGAAGAAGCAGAAGAAGGAGAAGGAGAAGGTAAAGTCTGGAGGGTGAAGAAGAAGAAGCAGAAGAAGGGGAAGGGGAAGGTGAAGTCTGGAGGGTGAAGAAGAAGCAGCAGAAGGAAAAGGAGAAGGTGAAGTCTGGAGGGTGAATAAGCAGGCGCAGAAGAAGGAGAAGGAGAAGGTGAAGTCTGGAGGGTGAAGAAGAAGCAGAAGAAGGAGAAGGAGAAGGTGAAGTCTGGAGGGTGAAGAAGAAGATGCAGAAGAAGGAGAAGGAGAAGGTGAAGTCTGGAGGGTGAATAAGAAGAAGCAGAAGAAGGAGTAGGAGAAGGTAAAGGCTGGAGGGTGAAGAAGAAGAAGCAGAAGAAGGTGAAGGAGAAGGTGAAGTCTGGATGGTGAAGAAGAAGAAGCAGAAGAAGGAGAAGGAGAAGTCTGGAGGGTGAAGAAGAAGAAGCAGAAGAAGAAGGAGTAGGTGAAGTCTGGAGGGCAAAGAAGGAGAAGGAGAAGGTGAATTCTGGAGGGTGAAGAAGAAGAAGCAGAAGAAGGAGAAGGAGAAGGTGAAGTCTGGAGGGTGAAGAAGAAGAAGCGGAAGAAGGAGATGGAGAAGGTGAAGTCTGGAGGGTGAAGAAGAAGAAGCAGCAGAAGGAAAAGGAGAAGGTGAAGACCGGAGGGTGAATAAGAAGGCGCAGAAGAAGGACAAGGGAAGGTGAAGTCTGGAGGGTGAAGAAGAAGCAGAAGAAGGAGAAGGAGAAGGTGAAGTCTGGAGGTTGAAGAAGAAGAAGCAGAAGAAGGAGAAGGTGATGCTGAAGTCTGGATGGTGAAGGAGATGTAGCAGAAGAAGGAAAAGGAGAAGGTGAAATCAGGAGCTTGAAGAAGGAGCAGCAGATAAAGGAGAAAGAGAAGGAGTAGTCTGGAGCGTAAAGAAGAAGTAGCAGAAGAAGGAGAAGTTGAAGTCTGGAGGGTGAAGAAGAAGAAGCAGAAGAAGGAGACGGAGCAGGTGAAGTCTGGTTGGTGAAGAAGAAGAATCAGAAGAAGGAGAAGGTGAAGTCTGGAGGGTGAAGAAGAAGAAGCCGAAGAAGGAAATGGAGAAGGTGAAGTCTGGAGGGTGAAGAAGACGAAGCAGAAGAGGGAGAAGGAGAAGGTGAAGTCTGGAGGTTGAAGAAGAAGAAGCAGGAGAAGGAGAAGGAGAAGGTGAAGTCTGGAGGGAGAAGAAGAAGAAGCAGAAGAAGGAGAAGATGGTGAAGTCTGGAGGGTGAAGAAGAAGAAGCAGAAGAAGGAGAAGTAGGAGGTAAAGTCTGGAGGGTGAAGAAGAAAAAGCAGAAGAAGCTGAAGGGGAAGGTGAAGTCTGGAAGGTGAAGAAGAAGATGCATCAGAAGGAGAAGGAGAAGGTGAAGTCTGGAGGGTGAAGATGAAGAAGCAGAAGAAGGAGAAGGAGAAAGTGAAGTCTGGAGGGTGAAGAAGAAGAAGCAGAAGAAGGAGAAGGAGAAGGTGAAGTCTGGAGGGCTCAGAAGAAGAAGAAGGAGAAGGTGAAGTTTGGAGGGTGAAGAAGAAGAAGCAGAAAAAGGATAAGGAGAAGGTGAAGTCTGGAGGGTGAAGAAAAAGTAGCAGACGAGGGAGAAGGAGAAGGTGAAGTCTGGAGGGTGAAGAAGAAGAAGCAGAAGAAGGAGAAGGTGAAGTCTGGAGGGTGAAGGAGAAGAAGCAGAAGAAGGAGAAGGAGAAGATGAAGTCTGGAGGGTGAAGAAGAAGTAGTAGAAGAGGGAGAAGGAGAAGGTGAGGTCTGGAGGGTGAAGAAGAAGAAGCAGAAGAAGGAGAAGGGGAAGGTGAAGTCTGGAGGGCGAAGAAGAAGAAGCAGAAGGAGGAGAAGGAGAATGTGAAGTCTGGAGGGTGAAGAAGAAGCAGAAGAAGGCGAAGGAGAAGGTGAAATCTGGAGGGTGAAGAAGAAGAAGCAGTGGAAGGAGAAGTAGAAGAAGAAGTCTGTAGGTGAAGAAGAAGAAGAAGGAGAAGGAGACGGAGAAGTCTGGAGGGTGAAGAAGAAGGAGCAGAAGAAGGAGAAGGAGATGTTGAAGTCTGGAGGGTGAAGAAGAAGAAGCAGAAGGAGAAGAAGGAGAAGGTGAAGTCTGGAGGGTGAAGAAGAAGAAGCAGAAGAAGGAGAAGGTGAAGGCTGGAGGGTGAAGAAGAAGAAGCAGAAGAAGGAGAAGGAGAAGTTGAAGTCTGGAGGGTGAAGAAGAAGTAGCAGAAGAGGGAAAAGGAGAAGGTGAAGTCTGGAGGGTGAAGAAGAAGGAGCAGAAGAAGGAGAAGGAGATGTTGAAGTCTGGAGGGTGAAGAAGAAGAAGCAGAAGGAGAAGAAGGAGAAGGTGAAGTCTGGCGGGTGAAGAAGAAGCAGAAGAAGGCGAAGGAGAAGGTGAAATCTGGAGGGTGAAGAAGAAGAAGCAGTGGAAGGAGAAGGAGAAGATGAAGTCTGGAGGTGAAGAAGAAGAAGTAGGAGAAGGAGACCGAGAAGTCTGGAGGGTGAAGAAGAAGGAGCAGAAGAAGGAGAAGGAGATGTTGAAGTCTGGAGGGTGAAGAAGAAGAAGCAGAAGAAGGAGAAGGTGATGCTGAAGTCTGGATGGTGAAGGAGATGTAGCAGAAGAAGGAAAAGGAGAAGGTGAAATCAGGAGCGTGAAGAGGAAGCTGCAGATAAAGGAGAAAGAGAAGGAGTAGTCTGGAGGGTAAAGAAGAAGTAGCAGAAGAGGGAAAAGGAGAAGGTGAAATCTGGAGGGTGAAGAAGAAGGAGCAGAAGAAGGAGAAGGAGATGTTGAAGTCTGGAGGGTGAAGAAGAAGAAGCAGAAGGAGAAGAAGGAGAAGGTGAAGTCTGGCGGGTGAAGAAGAAGCAGAAGAAGGCGAAGGAGAAGGTGAAATCTGGAGGGTGAAGAAGAAGCAGCAGTGGAAGGAAAAGGAGAAGATGAAGTCTGGAGGTGAAGAAGAAGAAGTAGGAGAAGGAGACGGAGAAGTCTGGAGGGTGAAGAAGAAGAAGCAGAAGAAAGAGAAGGAGAAGGTGAAGTCTGGAGGGTGAAGAAGAAGTAGCAGAAGAGCAAAAAGGAGAAGGTGAAGTCTGGAGGGTGAAGAAGAAGAAGCAGAATAAGGAGAAGGAGAAGGTGAAGTCTGGAGGGTGAAGAAGAAGAAGCAGAAGAAGGAGAAGGTGAAGCCTGGAGGGTGAAGAAGAAGCAGCAGAGAAAGGGGAAAGAGAAGGTGTAGTCTGGAGGGTGAAGAAGAAGAAGCAGAAGAAGGAGAAGGAGAAGTTGAAGTCTGCAGGGTGACGAAAAAGAAGTAGAAGAAGGAGAAGGAGAAGGTGAAGTCTGGAGTGTGAAGAAGAAGAAGCAGAAGGAGAAGGAGGTTTTGAAGTCTGGAGGGGGATGAAGAAGAAGCAGGCAAAGGAGAAGGAGAAGGTGAAGTCTGGAGGGTGAAGAAGAAGAACCAGAAGAAGGAGAAGGAGAAGGTGAAGTCTGGAGGGTGAAGAAGAAGGAGCAGAAGAAGGAGAAGGTGAAGTCTGGAAGGTGAAGAAGAAGTAGCAGAAGAAGGAGAAGGAGAAGGTGAAGTCTGGAGGGTGAAGAAGAAGTAGCAGAAGAGCGAAAAGGAGAAGGTGAAGTCTGGAGGGTGAAGAAGAAGAAGCAGAAGAAGGAGAAGGAGAAGGTGAAGTCTGGAGGGTGAAGAAGAAGAAGCAGAAGAAGGAGAAGGAGAAGGTGAAGTCTGGAGGGTGAAGAAGAAGCAGCAGAGAAAGGAGAAGGAGAAGGTGAAGTCTGGCGGGTGAAGAAGAAGCAGAAGAAGGCGAAGGAGAAGGTGAAATCTGGAGGGTGAAGAAGAAGCAGCAGTGGTTGGAGAAGGAGAAGATGAAGTCTGGAGGTGAAGAAGAAGAAGTAGGAGAAGTCTGGAGGGTGAAGAAGAAGGAGCAGAAGAAGGAGAAGGAGATGTTGAAGTCTGGAGGGTGAAGAAGAAGAAGCAGAAGAAGAAAAAGGAGAAGGTGAAGTCTGGAGGTTGAAGAAGAGGAAGCAGAAGAAGGAGAAGGTGAAGTCTGGAGGGTGAAGAAGAAGAAGCAGAAGAAAGAGAAGGAGAAGGTGAAGTCTGGAGGGTGAAGAAGAAGTAGCAGAAGAGCAAAAAGGAGAAGGTGAAGTCTGGAGGGTGAAGAAGAAGAAGCAGAATAAGGAGAAGGAGAAGGTGAAGTCTGGAGGGTGAAGAAGAAGAAGCAGAAGAAGGAGAAGGAGAAGGTGAAGCCTGGAGGGTGAAGAAGAAGCAGCAGAGAAAGGGGAAAGAGAAGGTGTAGTCTGGAGGGTGAAGAAGAAGAAGCAGAAGAAGGAGAAGGAGAAGTTGAAGTCTGCAGGGTGACGAAAAAGAAGTAGAAGAAGGAGAAGGAGAAGGTGAAGTCTGGAGTGTGAAGAAGAAGAAGCAGAAGGAGAAGGAGGTTTTGAAGTCTGGAGGGGGATGAAGAAGAAGCAGGCAAAGGAGAAGGAGAAGGTGAAGTCTGGAGGGTGAAGAAGAAGAAGCAGAAGAAGGAGAAGGAGAAGGTGAAGTCTGGAGGGTGAAGAAGAAGGAGCAGAAGAAGGAGAAGGTGAAGTCTGGAAGGTGAAGAAGAAGTAGCAGAAGAAGGAGAAGGAGAAGGTGAAGTCTGGAGGGTGAAGAAGAAGTAGCAGAAGAGCGAAAAGGAGAAGGTGAAGTCTGGAGGGTGAAGAAGAAGAAGCAGAAGAAGGAGAAGGAGAAGGTGAAGTCTGGAGGGTGAAGAAGAAGAAGCAGAAGAAGGAGAAGGAGAAGGTGAAGTCTGGAGGGTGAAGAAGAAGCAGCAGAGAAAGGAGAAGGAGAAGGTGAAGTCTGGCGGGTGAAGAAGAAGCAGAAGAAGGCGAAGGAGAAGGTGAAATCTGGAGGGTGAAGAAGAAGAAGCAGTGGAAGGAGAAGGAGAAGATGAAATCTGGAGGTGAAGAAGAAGAAGTAGGAGAAGGAGACGGAGAAGTCTGGAGGGTGAAGAAGAAGAAGCAGAAGGAGAAGAAGGAGAAGGTGAAGTCTGGAGGGTGAAGAAGAAGAAGCAGAAGAAGGAGAAGGTGAGGTCTGGAGGGTGAAGAAGTAGAAGCAGAAGAAGGAGAAGGAGAAGGTGAAGTCTGGAGGGTGAAGAAGAAGTAGCAGAAGAGGGAGAAGGAGAAGGTGAAGTCTGGAGGGTGAAGAAGAAGAAGCAGAAGAAGGAGAAGTAGAAGGTGAAGTCTGGAGGGTGAAGAAGTAGAATCAGAAGAAGGAGAAGGAGAAGGCGAAGTCTGGAGGGTGAAGAAGAAGCAGCAGAGAAAGGAGAAAGAGAAGGTGTAGTCTGGTGGGTGAAGAAGAAGAAGCAGAAGAAGGAGAAGGAGAAGGTGAAGTCTGGAGGGTGAAGAAAAAGAAGTAGAAGAAGGAGAAGGAGAAGGTGAAGTCTGGAGGTTGAAGCAGAAGAAGCAGAAGGAGAAGGAGGTTTTGAAGTCTGGAAGGGGATGAAGAAGAAGCAGATAAAGGAGAAGGAGAAGGTGAAGTCCGGAGGGTGAAGAAGAAGAAGCAGAAGAAGGAGAAGGAGAAGGTGAAGTCTGGAGGGTGAGGAAGAAGCAGCAGAAGAAGGAGAAGGAGAAGGTGAAGTCTGGAGGGTGAAGAAGAAGAAGCAGAAGAAGGAGAAGGAGAAGGTGAAGTCTGGAGGGTGAAGAAGAAGAAGCAGAAGAAGGAGAAGGAGGTGAAGTCTAGAGGGTGAAGAAGAAGAAGCAGAAGAAGGAGAAGGAGAAGGTAAAATCTGGAGGGTGAAGAAGAAGAAGCAGAAGAAGGAGAAGGAGAAGGAGAAGACTGGAGGGTGAAGAAGAAGAAGCAGAAGAAGGAGCAGGTGAAGTCTGTAGGGTGCAGGAGAAGAAGCAGAAGAAGGAGAAGGAGAAGTCTGGTTGGAGAAGAAGAAGAATCAGAAGAAGGAGAAGGTGAAGTCTGCAGGGTGAAGAAGATGAAGCAGAAGAAGGAGACAGAGAAGGTGAAGTCTGGATGGTGAAGAAGACGAAGCAGAAGAGGGAGAAGGAGAAGGTGGAGTCTGGAGGGTGATGAAGAAGAAACACATAAAGGAGAAGGAGAAGGAGAAGTCTGGTGCGTGAAGAAGAAGAAGCAGAAGAAGGAGAAGGAGAAGGTGAAGTCTGGAGGGTGAAGAAGAAGAAGCAGAAGAAGGAGAAGGAGAAGGTGAAGTCTGGAGGGTGAAGAAGAAGAAGCAGAAGAAGGAGAAGGAGAAGGTGAAGTCTGGAGGGAGAAGAAGAAGATGCAGAAGAAGGAGAAGTAGGTGAAGTCTAGAGGGTGAAGAAGAAGAAGCAGAAGAAGGAGAAGTAGAAGGTAAAGTCTGTAGGGTGAAGAAGAAGCAGAAGAAGGGGAAGGGGAAGGTGAAGTCTGGAGGGTGAAGAAGAAGCAGAAGAAGGAGAAGTAGAAGGTAAAGTCTGGAGGGTGAAGAAGAAGCAGAGGAAGGGGAAGGGGAAGGTGAAGTCTGGAGGGTGAATAAGAAGAAGCATAAGAAAGAGAAGGAGAAGGTGAAGTCTGGAGGGTGAAGACGAAGAAGCAGAAGAAGGAGAAGGAGAAATTGAAGTATGAAGGGTGAAGAAGAAGAAGCAGAAGAAGGAGAAGGAGAAGATGAAGTCTGGAATGTGCAGAAGAAGAAGAAGGAGAAGGTGACGTTTGGAGGGTGAAGAAGAAGAAGCAGAAGAAGGAGAAGGGGAAGTTGAAGTCTGGAGGGTGAAGAAGAAGTAGCAGAAGAGGGAGAAGAAGAAGGTGAAGTCCGGAGGGTGAAGAAGAAGAAGCAGAAGAAGGAGAAGGAGAAGGTGAAGTCTGGAGGGTGAAGAAGAAGAAGCAGAAGAAGGAGAAGGAGAAGGTGAAGTCTGGAGGGTGAAGAAGAAGCAGCAGATATACAAGAAAGAGAAGGTGTAGTCTGGAGGGTGAAGAAGAAGAAGCAGAAGAAGGAGAAGGAGAAGGTGAAGTCTGGAGGGTGAAGAAAAAGAAGCAGAAGAAGGAGAAGTAGAAGGTGAAGTCTGGAGGGTGAAGAAGAAGAAGCAGAAGGAGAAGGAGATTTTGAAGTCTGGAGGGGGATGAAGAAGAAGCAGATAAAGGAGAAGGAGAAGGTGAAGTCTGGAGGGTGAAGAAGAAGAAGCAGAAGAAGGAGAAGGAGAAGGTGAAGTCTGGAGGGTGAAGAAGAAGAAGCAGAAGAAGGAGAAGGAGAAGGTGAAGTCTGGAGGGTGAAGAAGAAGAAGCAGAAGAAGGAGAAGGTGAAGTCTGGAGGGTGAAGAAGAAGAAGGAGAAGGAGAAGGTGAAGTCTGGAGGGTGAATAAGAAGAAGCAGAAGAAGAAGTAGGAGAAGGTAAAGTCTGGAGAGTGAAGAAGAAGAAGCAGAAGAAGGGGAAGGAGAAGGTGAAGTCTGGAGGGTGAAGAAGAAGAAGCAGTGGAAGGAGAAGGAGAAGATGAAGTCTGTAGGTGAAGAAGAAGAAGAAGGAGAAGGAGGCAGAGAAGTCTGGAGGGTGAAGAAGAAGGAGCAGAAGCAGTAGAAGGAGATGTTGAATTCTGGAGGGTGAAGAAGAAGAAGCAGAAGAAGGAAAAGGAGAAGGTAAAGTCTGGAGGGTGAAGAAGAAGAAGCAGAAGAAGGGGAAGGAGAAGTTGAAGTCTGGAGGGTGTAGAAGAAGAAGAAGCAGAAGAAGAAGGTGAAGTCTGGAGGGTGAAGATGAAGAAGCAGAAGAAGGAGAAGGAGAAGGTGAAGTCTGGAGGGTGAAGAAGAAGAAGCAGAAGGAGGAGAAGGTGACGTCTGTAGGGTGCAGGAGAAGCAGTAGAAGGAGAAGGTGAAGTCTGGAGGGTGAAGAAGAAGAAGCAGAAGAAGGAGAAGGAGAAGATGAAGTCTGAAGGGTGAAGAAGATGAAGCAGAAGAAGGAGAAGGTGAAGTCTGGAGGGTGAAGAAGACGAAGCAGAAGAGGGAGAAGGAGAAGGTGAAGTCTGGAGGGTGATGAAGAAGAAGCAGATAAAGGAGACGGAGGAGGAGAAGTCTGGTGGGTGAAGAAGAAGAAGCAGAAGAAGGAGAAGGTGAAGTCCGCATAGTGAAGAAGAGGAAGCAGAAGAGGGAGAAGGAGAAGGTGAAGTCTGGAGGGTGATGAAGAAGAAGCAGATAAAGGAGAAGGAGAAGGAGAAGTCTGGTGGGTGAAGAAGAAGAAGCAGAAGAAGGAGAAGGAGAAGATGAAGTCTGGAGGGTGAAGAAGATGAAGCAGAAGAAGCAGAAGGAGGAGGTGAAGTCTGGAGGGAGAAGAAGAAGAAGCAGAAGAAGGAGAAGAAGGTGAAGTCTGGAGGGTGAAGAAGAAGAAGCAGAAGAAGGAGAAGTAGAAGGTAAAGTCTGGAGGTTGAAGAACAAGAAGCAGAAGAAGGGGAAGTGGAAGGTGAAGTCTGGAGGGTGAAGATGAAGACGCAGCAGAAGGAAAAGGAGAAGGTGAAGTCTGGAGGGTGAATAAGCAGGCGCAGAAGAAGGAGAAGGAGAATGTGAAGTCTGGAGGGTGAAGAAGAAGAAGCAGAAGAAGGAGAAGGTGAAGTCTGGAGGGTGAATAAGAAGAAGCAGAAGAAGGAGTAGGAGAAGATGAAGACTGGATGGTGAAGAAGAAGATGTAGAAGAAGGAGAAGGAGAAGGTGAAGTCTGGAGGGTGAAGAAGAAGAAGCAGAAGAAGGAGAAGGAGAAGGTGAAGTCTGGAGCGTGAAGAAGAAGCAGCAGAGAAAGGAGAAGGAGAAGGTGAAGTCTGGCGGGTGAAGAAGAAGCAGGAGAAAGCGAAGGAGAAGGTGAAATCTGGAGGGTGAAGAAGAAGAAGCAGTGGAAGGAGAAGGAGAAGATGAAATCTGGAGGTGAAGAAGAAGAAGTAGGAGAAGGAGACGGAGAAGTCTGGAGGGTGAAGAAGAAGAAGCAGAAGGAGGAGAAGGAGAAGGTGAAGTCTGGAGGGTGAAGAAGAAGAAGCAGAAGAAGGAGAAGGTGAAGTCTGGAGGGTGAAGAAGAAGAAGCAGAAGAAGGAGAAGGAGAAGGTGAAGTCTGGAGGGTGAAGAAGAAGTAGCAGAAGAGGGAGAAGGAGGAGGTGAAGTCTGGAGGGTGAAGAAGAAGAAGCAGAAGAAGGAGAAGTAGAAGGTGAAGTCTGGAGGGTGAAGAAGTAGAAGCAGAAGAAGGAGAAGGAGAAGTTGAAGTCTGGAGGGTGAAGAAGAAGTAGCAGAACAGGGAGAAGAAGAAGGTGAAGTCTGGAGGGTGAAGAAGAAGAAGCAGAAGAAGGAGAAGGAGAAGGTGAAGTCTGGAGGGTGAAGAAGAAGAAGCAGAAGAAGGAGAAGTAGAAGGTGAAGTTTGGAGGGTGAAGAAGAAGCAGCAGATGTACAAGAAAGAGAAGGTGTAGCCTGGAGGGTGAAGAAGAAGAAGCAGAAGAAGGAGAAGGAGAAGGTGAAGTCTGGAGGGTGAAGAAAAAGAAGCAGAAGAAGGAGAAGGTGACGTTAGGAGGGTGAATCAGAAGAAGCAGAAGAAGGAGAAGGAGAAGGTGAAGTCAGGGGGGTGAAGCAGAAGAAGTAGAAGAAGGAGAAGGAGAAGGTGAAGTCAGGAGGGTGAAGCAGAAGAAGCAGAAGGAGGAGAAGGAGAAGGTGAAGTCTGGAGGGCGCAGCAGAAGAAGCAGAAGAAGGAGAAGGAGAAGGGGAAGTCTGGAGGGTGAAGCAGAAGAAGCAGAAGAAGGAGAAGGAGAAGGTGAAGTCTGGAGGGTGAATCAGAAGAAGTAGATGAAGGAGAAGGAGAAGGTGAAGTCAGGAGGGTGAATCAGAAGAAGCAGAAGAAAGAGAAGGAGAAGGTGAAGTCTGGAGGGTGAAGCAGAAGAAGCAGAAGAAGGAGAAGGAGAAGGTGAAGAATGGAGGGTGAATCAGAAGAAGCAGGAGAAGGAGAAGGAGAAGCTGAAGTCTGGAGGGTGAATCAGAAGAAGTAGAAGAAGGAGAAGGAGAAGGTGAAGTCTGGAGGGTGAATAAGAAGAAGCAGAAGCAGGAGAAGGAGAAGGTGAAGTCTGGAGGGTGAAGCAGAAGAAGCAGAAGAAGGAGAAGGAGAAGATGATGTCTGGAGGGTGAATCAGAAGAAGTAGAAGAAGGAGAAGGAGAAGGTGAGGTCTGGAGGGTGAATCAGAAGAAGCAGAAGAAGGAGAAGGAGAAGGTGAAGTCTGGAGGGTGAATCAGAGGAAGCAGAAGAAGGAGAAGGAGAAGGTGAAGTCTGGAGGGTGAATCAGAAGAAGCAGAAGAAGGAGAAGGAGAAGGTGAAGTCAGGAGGGTGAATCAGAAGAAGCAGAAGAAGGAGAAGGAGAAGGTGACGTTAGGAGGGTGAATCAGAAGAAGCAGAAGAAGGAGAAGGAGAAGGTGAAGTCAGGGGGGTGAAGCAGAAGAAGTAGAAGAAGGAGAAGGAGAAGGTGAAGTCAGGAGGGTGAAGCAGAAGAAGCAGAAGGAGGAGAAGGAGAAGGTGAAGTCTGGAGGGCGCAGCAGAAGAAGCAGAAGAAGGAGAAGGAGAAGGTGAAGTCTGGAGGGTGAAGCAGAAGAAGCAGAAGAAGGAGAAGGAGAAGGTGAAGTCTGGAGGGTGAATCAGAAGAAGTAGAAGAAGGAGAAGGAGAAGGTGAAGTCAGGAAGGTGAAGCAGAAGAAGCAGAAGAAGGAGAAGGAGAAGGTGAAGTCTGGAGGGTGAAGCAGAAGAAGCAGAAGAAGGAGAAGGAGAAGGTGAAGCCTGGAGGGCGAAGCAGAAGAAGCAGAAGAAGGAGAAGGAGAAGGTGAAGTCTGGAGGGTGAAGCAGAAGAAGCAGAAGAAGGAGAAGGAGAGGGTGAAGTCTGGAGGGTGAATCAGAAGAAGTAGAAGAAGGAGAAGGAGAAGGTGAAGTCAGGAGGGTGAAGCAGAAGAAGTAGAAGAAGGAGAAGGAGAAGGTGAGGTCTGGAGGGTGAATCAGAAGAAGCAGAAGAAGGAGAAGGAGAAGATGAAGTCTGGAGGGTGAATCAGAAGAAGTAGAAGAAGGGGAAGGAGAAGGTGAGGTCTGGAGGGTGAATCAGAAGAAGCAGAAGAAGGAGAAGGAGAAGGTGAAGTCTGGAGGGTGAATCAGAGGAAGCAGAAGAAGGAGAAGGAGAAGGTGAAGTCTGGAGTGTGAATCAGAAGAAGCAGAAGAAGGAGAAGGAGAAGGTGAAGTCAGGAGGGTGAATCAGAAGAAGCAGAAGAAGGAGAAGGAGAAGGTGACGTTAGGAGGGTGAATCAGAAGAAGCAGAAGAAGGAGAAGGAGAAGGTGAAGTCAGGGGGGTGAAGCAGAAGAAGTAGAAGAAGGAGAAGGAGAAGGTGAAGTCAGGAGGGTGAAGCAGAAGAAGCAGAAGGAGGAGAAGGAGAAGGTGAAGTCTGGAGGGCGCAGCAGAAGAAGCAGAAGAAGGAGAAGGAGAAGGTGAAGTCTGGAGGGTGAAGCAGAAGAAGCAGAAGAAGGAGAAGGAGAAGGTGAAGTCTGGAGGGTGAATCAGAAGAAGTAGAAGAAGGAGAAGGAGAAGGTGAAGTCAGGAGGGTGAATCAGAAGAAGCAGAAGAAGGAGAAGGAGAAGGTGAAGTCTGGAGGGTGAAGCAGAAGAAGCAGAAGAAGGAGAAGGAGAAGTTGAAGCCTGGAGGGCGAAGCAGAAGAAGCAGAAGAAGGAGAAGGAGAAGGTGAGGTCTGGAGGGTGAAGCAGAAGAAGCAGAAGAAGGAGAAGGAGAGGGTGAAGTCTGGAGGGTGAATCAGAAGAAGTAGAAGAAGGAGAAGGAGAAGGTGAAGTCAGGAGGGTGAAGCAGAAGAAGTAGAAGAAGGAGAAGGAGAAGGTGAGGTCTGGAGGGTGAATCAGAAGAAGCAGAAGAAGGAGAAGGAGAAGGTGAAGTCCGAAGGATGAATCAGAAGAAGTAGAAGAAGGAGAAGGAGAAGGTGAAGTCAGGAGGGTGAAGCAGAAGAAGCAGAAGAAGGAGAAGGAGAAGGTGAAGTCTGGAGGGTGAAGCAGAAGAAGCAGAAGAAGGAGAAGGAGAAGGTGAAGTCTGGAGGGTGAAGCAGAAGAAGCAGAAGAAGGAGAAGGAGAAGTTGAAGTCTGGAGGGTGAAGCAGAAGAAGCAGAAGAAGGAGAAGGAGAGGGTGAAGTCTGGAGGGTGAATCAGAAGAAGTAGAAGAAGGAGAAGAAGAAGGTGAAGTCAGGAGGGTGAAGCAGAAGAAGTGGAAGAAGGAGAAGGAGAAGGTGAGGTCTGGAGGGTGAATCAGAAGAAGCAGAAGAAGGAGAAGGAGAAGGTGAAGTCCGAAGGATGAATCAGAAGAAGCAGAAGAATGAGAAGGAGAAGGTAAAGTCTGGAGGGTGAATCAGAAGAAGCAGAAGAAGGAGAAGGAGAAGGTGAAGTCTGGAGGGTGAATCAGAAGAAGCAGAAGAAGGAGAAGGAGAAGGTGAAGTCTGGAGGGTGAATCAGAAGAAGGAGAAGAAGGAGAAGGAGAAGGTGAAGTCTGGAGGGTGAATCAGAAGAAGAAGAAGAAGGAGAAGGAGAAGGTGAAGTCTGGAGGGTGAATCAGAAGAAGCAGAAGAAGGAGAAGGAGAAGGTGAAGTCTGGAGGGTGAATCAGAAGAAGCAGAAGAAGGAGAAGGAGAAGATGAAGTCTGGAGGGTGAATCAGAAGGAGAAGGAGAAGGTGAAGTCTGGAGGGTGAATCAGAAGAAGCAGAAGAAGGAGAAGGAGAAGGTGAAGTCTGGAGGGTGAATCAGAAGAAGCAGAAGAAGGAGAATGAGAAGGTGAAGTCTGGAGGGTGAATCAGAAGAAGCAGAATAAGGAGAAGGAGAAGGTGAAGTCTGGAGGGTGAATCAGAAGAAGCAGAAGAAGGAGAAGGAGAAGGTGAAGTCTGGAGGGTGAATCAGAAGAAGTAGAAGAAGGAGAAGGAGAAGGTGAAGACTGGAGGGTGAATCAGAAGAAGTAGAAGAAGGAGAAGGAGAAGGTGAAGTCTGGAGGGTGAATCAGAAGAAGTAGAAGAAGGAGAAGGAGAAGGTGAAGTCTGGAGGGTGAATCAGAAGAAGCAGAAGAAGGAGAAGGAGAAGGTGAAGTCTGGAGGGTGAATCAGAAGAAGCAGAAGAAGGAGAAGGAGAAGATGAAGTCTGGAGGGTGAATCAGAAGAAGTAGAAGAAGGAGAAGGAGAAGGTGAGGTCTGGAGGGTGAATCAGAAGAAGCAGAAGAAGTAGAAGGAGAAGGTGAAGTCTGGAGGGTGAATCAGAGGAAGCAGAAGAAGGAGAAGGAGAAGGTGAAGTCTGGAGGGTGAATCAGAAGAAGCAGAAGAAGGAGAAGGAGAAGGTGAAGTCAGGAGGATGAATCAGAAGAAGCAGAAGAAGGAGAAGGAGAAGGTGAAGTTAGGAGGGTGAATCAGAAGAAGCAGAAGAAGGAGAAGGAGAAGGTGAAGTCAGGGGTTTGAAGCAGAAGAAGTAGAAGAAGGAGAAGGAGAAGGTGAGGTCAGGAGGGTGAAGCAGAAGAAGCAGAAGAAGGAGAAGGAGAAGGTGAAGTCAGGAGGGTGAAGCAGAAGAAGCAGAAGAAGGAGAAGGAGAAGGTGAAGTCTGGAGGGCGCAGCAGAAGAAGCAGAAGAAGGAGAAATAGAAGGTGAAGTCTGGAGGGTGAAGCAGAAGAAGGAGAAGAAGGAGAAGGAGAAGGTGAAGTCTGGAGGGTGAATCAGAAGAAGTAGAAGAAGGAGAAGGAGAAGGTGAAGTCAGGAGGGTGAAGCAGAAGAAGCAGAAGAAGGAGAAGGAGAAGGTGAAGTCTGGAGGGTGAAGCAGAAGAAGCAGAAGAAGGAGAAGGAGAAGGTGAAGTCTGGAGGGCGAAGCAGAAGAAGCAGAAGAAGGAGAAGGAGAAGGTGAAGTCTGGAGGGTGAAGCAGAAGAAGCAGAAGAAGGAGAAGGAGAGGGTGAAGTCTGGAGGGTGAATCAGAAGAAGTAGAAGAAGGAGAAGGAGAAGGTGAAGTCAGGAGGGTGAAGCAGAAGAAGCAGAAGGAGAAGGAGAAGGTGATGTCTGGAGGGTGAAGCAGAAGAAGCAGAAGAAGGAGAAGGAGAAGGAGAAGTCTGGAGGGTGAAGCAGAAGAAGCAGAAGGAGAAGAAGAAGGTGAAGTCTGGAGGGTGAATCAGAAGAAGTAGAAGAAGGAGAAGGAGAAGGTGAAGTCTGGAGGGTGAATCAGAAGAAGCAGAAGAAGGAGAAGGAGAAGGTGAAGTCTGGAGGGTGAATCAGAAGAAGTAGAAGAAGGAGAAGGAGAAGGTGTAGTCTGGAGGGTGAATCAGAAGAAGTAGACGAAGGAGAAGGAGAAGGTGAAGTCTGGAGGGTGAATCAGAAGAAGCAGAAGAAGGAGAAGGAGAAGGTGAAGTCTGGAGGGTGAATCAGAAGAAGTAGAAGAAGGAGAAGGGGAAGGTGAAGTCTGGAGGGTGAATCAGAAGAAGCAGAAGAATGAGAAGGAGAAGGTGAAGTCTGGAGGGTGAATCAGAAGAAGCAGAAGAAGGAGAAGGAGAAGGTGAAGTCTGGAGGGTGAATCAGAAGAAGCAGAAGAAGGAGAAGGAGAAGGTGAAGTCAGGAGGGTGAATCAGAAGAAGCAGAAGAAGGAGAAGGAGAAGGTGACGTTCGGAGGGTGAATCAGAAGAAGCAGAAGAAGGAGAAGGAGAAGGTGAAGTCAGGGGGGTGAAGCAGAAGAAGTAGAAGAAGGAGAAGGAGAAGGTGAAGTCAGGAGGGAGAAGCAGAAGAAGCAGAAGGAGGAGAAGGAGAAGGTGAAGTCTGGAGGGCGCAGCAGAAGAAGCAGAAGAAGGAGAAGGAGAAGGTGAAGTCTGGAGTGTGAAGCAGAAGAAGCAGAAGAAGGAGAAGGAGAAGGTGAAGTCTGGAGGGTGAATCAGAAGAAGTAGAAGAAGGAGAAGGAGAAGGTGAAGTCAGGAGGGTGAAGCAGAAGAAGCAGAAGAAGGAGAAGGAGAAGGTGAAGTCTGGAGGGTGAAGCAGAAGAAGCAGAAGAAGGAGAAGGAGAAGGTGAAGCCTGGAGGGCGAAGCAGAAGAAGCAGAAGAAGGAGAAGGAGAAGGTGAAGTCTGGAGGGTGAAGCAGAAGAAGCAGAAGAAGGAGAAGGAGAGGGTGAAGTCTGGAGGGTGAATCAGAAGAAGTAGAAGAAGGAGAAGGAGAAGGTGAAGTCAGGAGGGTGAAGCAGAAGAAGTAGAAGAAGGAGAAGGAGAAGGTGAGGTCTAGAGGGTGAATCAGAAGAAGCAGAAGAAGGAGAAGGAGAAGGTGAAGTCCGAAGGATGAATCAGAAGAAGTAGAAGAAGGAGAAGGAGAAGGTGAAGTCAGGAGGGTGAAGCAGAAGAAGCAGAAGAAGGAGAAGGAGAAGGTGAAGTCTGGAGGGTGAAGCAGAAGAAGCAGAAGAAGGTGAAGGAGAAGGTGAAGTCTGGACGGCGAAGCAGAAGAAGCAGAAGAAGGAGAAGGAGAAGGTGAAGTCTGGAGGGTGAATCAGAAGAAGAAGAAGAAGGAGAAGGAGAAGGTGAAGTCTGGAGGGTGAATCAGAAGAAGCAGAAGAAGGAGAAGGAGAAGGTGAAGTCTGGAGGGTGAATCAGAAGAAGCAGAAGAAGGAGAAGGAGAAGATGAAGTCTGGAGGGTGAATCAGAAGAAGTTGAAGAAGGAGAAGGAGAAGGTGAAGTCTGGAGGGTGAATCAGAAGAAGCAGAAGAAGGAGAAGGAGAAGGTGAGGTCTGGAGGGTGAATCAGAAGAAGCAGAAGAAGGAGAAGGAGAAGGTGAAGTCTGGAGGGTGAATCAGAGGAAGCAGAAGAAGGAGAAGGAGAAGGTGAAGTCTGGAGGGTGAATCAGAAGAAGCAGAAGAAGGAGAAGGAGAAGGTGAAGTCAGGAGGATGAATCAGAAGAAGCAGAAGAAGGAGAAGGAGAAGGTGAAGTTAGGAGGGTGAATCAGAAGAAGCAGAAGAAGGAGAAGGAGAAGGTGAAGTCAGGGGTTTGAAGCAGAAGAAGTAGAAGAAGGAGAAGGAGAAGGTGAGGTCAGGAGGGTGAAGCAGAAGAAGCAGAAGAAGGAGAAGGAGAAGGTGAAGTCAGGAGGGTGAAGCAGAAGAAGCAGAAGAAGGAGAAGGAGAAGGTGAAGTCTGGAGGGCGCAGCAGAAGAAGCAGAAGAAGGAGAAGGAGAAGGTGAAGTCTGGAGGGTGAAGCAGAAGAAGGAGAAGAAGGAGAAGGAGAAGGTGAAGTCTGGAGGGTGAATCAGAAGAAGTAGAAGAAGGAGAAGGAGAAGGTGAAGTCAGGAGGGTGAAGCAGAAGAAGCAGAAGAAGGAGAAGGAGAAGGTGAAGTCTGGAGGGTGAAGCAGAAGAAGCAGAAGAAGGAGAAGGAGAAGGTGAAGTCTGGAGGGCGAAGCAGAAGAAGCAGAAGAAGGAGAAGGAGAAGGTGAAGTCTGGAGGGTGAAGCAGAAGAAGCAGAAGAAGGAGAAGGAGAGGGTGAAGTCTGGAGGGTGAATCAGAAGAAGTAGAAGAAGGAGAAGGAGAAGGTGAAGTCAGGAGGGTGAAGCAGAAGAAGCAGAAGAAGGAGAAGGAGAAGGTGATGTCTGGAGGGTGAAGCAGAAGAAGCAGAAGAAGGAGAAGGAGAAGGAGAAGTCTGGAGGGTGAAGCAGAAGAAGCAGAAGGAGAAGAAGAAGGTGAAGTCTGGAGGGTGAATCAGAAGAAGTAGAAGAAGGAGAAGGAGAAGGTGAAGTCTGGAGGGTGAATCAGAAGAAGCAGAAGAAGGAGAAGGAGAAGCTGAAGTCTGGAGGGTGAATCAGAAGAAGTAGAAGAAGGAGAAGGAGAAGGTGTAGTCTGGAGGGTGAATCAGAAGAAGTAGACGAAGGAGAAGGAGAAGGTGAAGTCTGGAGGGTGAATCAGAAGAAGCAGAAGAAGGAGAAGGAGAAGGTGAAGTCTGGAGGGTGAATCAGAAGAAGTAGAAGAAGGAGAAGGGGAAGGTGAAGTCTGGAGGGTGAATCAGAAGAAGCAGAAGAATGAGAAGGAGAAGGTGAAGTCTGGAGGGTGAATCAGAAGAAGCAGAAGAAGGAGAAGGAGAAGGTGAAGTTTGGAGGGTGTATCAGAAGAAGCAGAAGAAGGAGAAGGAGAAGGTGAAGTCTGGAGGGTGAATCAGAAGAAGCAGAAGAAGTAGAAGGAGAAGGTGAAGTCTGGAGGGTGAATCAGAAGAAGTAGAAGAAGGAGAAGGAGAAGGTGAAGTCTGGTGGGTGAATCAGAAGAAGCAGAAGAAGGAGAAGGAGAAGGTGAAGTCAGGAGGGTGAATCAGAAGAAGCAGAAGAAGGAGAAGGAGAAGGTGAAGTCTGGAGGGTGAATCAGAAGAAGCAGAAGAAGGAGAAGGAGAAGGTGAAGACTGGAGGGTGAATCAGAAGAAGTAGAAGAAGGAGAAGGAGAAGGTGAAGTCTGGAGGGTGAATCAGAAGAAGTAGAAGAAGGAGAAGGAGAAGGCGAAGTCTGGAGGGTGAATCAGAAGAAGCAGAAGAAGGATAAGGAGAAGGTGAAGTCTGGAGGGTGAATCAGAAGAAGCAGAAGAAGGAGAAGATGAAGTCTGGAGGGTGAATCAGAAGAAGTTGAAGAAGGAGAAGGAGAAGGTGAGGTCTGGAGGGTGAATCAGAAGAAGCAGAAGAAGGAGAAGGAGAAGGTGAAGTCTGAAGGGTGAATCAGAAGAAGCAGAAGAAGGAGAAGGAGAAGGTGAAGTCTGGAGGGTGAATCAGAAGAAGCAGAAGAAGGAGAAGGAGAAGGTGAAGTCTGGAGGGTGAATCAGAAGAAGCAGAAGAAGGAAAAGGAGAAGGTGAAGTCTGGAGGGTGAATCAGAAGAAGCAGAAGAAGGAGAAGCAGAAGGTGAAGTCTGGAGGGTGAATCAGAAGAAGCAGAAGAAGGAGAAGGAGAAGCTGAAGTCTGGAGGGTGAATCAGTAGAAGCAGAAGAAGGAGAAGGAGAAGGTGAAGTCTGGAGGGTGAATCGGAAGAAGCAGAAGAAGGAGAAGGAGAAGTTGAAGTCAGGAGGGTGGATCAGAAGATGTAGAAGAAGGAGAAGGAGAAGGTGAGGTCTGGAGGGTGAATCAGAAGAAGCAGAAGAAGGAGAAGGAGAAGGTGAAGTCTGGAGGGTGAATCAGAAGAAGTAGAAGAAGGAGAAGGAGAAGGTGAAGTCTGGAGGGAGAAGCAGAAGAAGCAGAAGAAGGAGAAGGATAAGGTGAAGTCAGGAGGGTGAATCAGAAGAAGTAGAAGAAGGAGAAGGAGAAGGTGAAGTCTGGAGGGTGAAGCAGAAGAAGCAGCAGAAGGAGAAGGAGAAGGTGAAGTCTGGAGGGTGAATCAGAAGAAGTAGACCAAGGAGAAGGAGATGGTGAAGTCAGGAGGGTGAATCAGAAGAAGCAGAAGAAGGAGAAGGAGAAGGTGAAGTCTGGAGTGTGAATCAGAAGAAGTAGAAGAAGGAGAAGGCGAAGTTGAAGTCAGGAGAGTGAATCAGAAGAAGCAAAAGAAGGAGAAGGAGAAGGTGGAGTCTGGAGGGAGAAGCAGAAGAAGTAGAAGAAGGAGAAGGAGAAGGTGAAGTCAGGAGGGAGAAACAGAAGAAGTAGAAGCAGGAGAAGGAGCAGGTGAAGTCTGGAGGGAGTATCAGAAGAAGCAGAAGAAGGAGAAGGAGAAGGTGAAGTCTGGAGGGTGAAGCAGAAGAATCAGAAGAAGGAGAAGGAGAAGGTGAAGTCTGGAGGGTGACGCAGAAGAAGTAGAAGAAGGAGAAGGAGAAGGTGAAGTCAGGAGGGTGAATCAGAAGAAGCAGAAGAAGGAGAAGGAGAAGGTGAAGTCTGGAGGGTGAATCAGAAGAAGTAGAAGAAGGAGAAGGAGAAGGTGAAGTCTGGAGGGTGAAGCAGAAGAAGTAGAAGAAGGAGAAGGAGAAGGTGAAGTCAGGAGGGTGAATCAGAAGAAGTAGAAGAAGGCGAAGGAGAAGCTGAAGTCTGGAGGGTGAATCAGAAGAAGCAGAAGAAGGGGAAGGAGAAGGTGAAGTCTGCAGGGTGAATCAGAAGAAGCAGAAGAAGGAGAAGCAGAAGGTGAAGTCTGGAGGGTGAATCAGAAGAAGCAGAAGAAGGAGAAGGAGAAGCTGAAGTCTGGAGGGTGAATCAGAAGAAGCAGAAGAAGGAGATGGAGAAGGTGAAGTCAGGAGGGTTAAGCAGAAGAAGCAGAAGAAGGAGAAGGAGAAGGTGAAGTCTGGAGGGTGAATCAGAAGAAGCAGAAGAAGGAAAAGGAGAAGGTGAAGTCTGCAGGGTGAATCAGAAGAAGCAGAAGAAGGAGAAGGAGAAGCTGAAGTCTGGAGGGTGAATCAGTAGAAGCAGAAGAAGGAGAAGGAGAAGGTGAAGTCTGGAGGGTGAATCGGAAGAAGCAGAAGAAGGAGAAGGAGAAGTTGAAGTCAGGAGGGTGGATCAGAAGATGTAGAAGAAGGAGAAGGAGAAGGTGAGGTCTGGAGGGTGAATCAGAAGAAGCAGAAGAAGGAGAAGGAGAAGGTGAAGTCTGGAGGGTGAATCAGAAGAAGTAGAAGAAGGAGAAGGAGAAGGTGAAGTCTGGAGGGAGAAGCAGAAGAAGCAGAAGAAGGAGAAGGATAAGGTGAAGTCAGGAGGGTGAATCAGAAGAAGTAGAAGAAGGAGAAGGAGAAGGTGAAGTCTGGAGGGTGAAGCAGAAGAAGCAGCAGAAGGAGAAGGAGAAGGTGAAGTCTGGAGGGTGAATCAGAAGAAGTAGACCAAGGAGAAGGAGATGGTGAAGTCAGGAGGGTGAATCAGAAGAAGCAGAAGAAGGAGAAGGAGAAGGTGAAGTCTGGAGTGTGAATCAGAAGAAGTAGAAGAAGGAGAAGGCGAAGTTGAAGTCAGGAGAGTGAATCAGAAGAAGCAAAAGAAGGAGAAGGAGAAGGTGGAGTCTGGAGGGAGAAGCAGAAGAAGTAGAAGAAGGAGAAGGAGAAGGTGAAGTCAGGAGGGAGAAACAGAAGAAGTAGAAGCAGGAGAAGGAGCAGGTGAAGTCTGGAGGGAGAATCAGAAGAAGCAGAAGAAGGAGAAGGAGAAGGTGAAGTCTGGAGGGTGAAGCAGAAGAATCAGAAGAAGGAGAAGGAGAAGGTGAAGTCTGGAGGGTGACGCAGAAGAAGTAGAAGAAGGAGAAGGAGAAGGTGAAGTCAGGAGGGTGAATCAGAAGAAGCAGAAGAAGGAGAAGGAGAAGGTGAAGTCTGGAGGGTGAATCAGAAGAAGTAGAAGAAGGAGAAGGAGAAGGTGAAGTCTGGAGGGTGAAGCAGAAGAAGTAGAAGAAGGAGAAGGAGAAGGTGAAGTCAGGAGGGTGAATCAGAAGAAGTAGAAGAAGGCGAAGGAGAAGCTGAAGTCTGGAGGGTGAATCAGAAGAAGCAGAAGAAGGGGAAGGAGAAGGTGAAGTCTGCAGGGTGAATCAGAAGAAGCAGAAGAAGGAGAAGCAGAAGGTGAAGTCTGGAGGGTGAATCAGAAGAAGCAGAAGAAGGAGAAGGAGAAGCTGAAGTCTGGAGGGTGAATCAGAAGAAGCAGAAGAAGGAGATGGAGAAGGTGAAGTCAGGAGGGTTAAGCAGAAGAAGCAGAAGAAGGAGAAGGAGAAGGTGAAGTCTGGAGGGTGAATCAGAAGAAGCAGAAGAAGGAAAAGGAGAAGGTGAAGTCTGCAGGGTGAATCAGAAGAAGCAGAAGAAGGAGAAGCAGAAGGTGAAGTCTGGAGGGTGAATCAGAAGAAGCAGAAGAAGGAGAAGGAGAAGCTGAAGTCTGGAGGGTGAATCAGTAGAAGCAGAAGAAGGAGAAGGAGAAGATGAAGTCTGGAGGGTGAAGCAGAAGAAGCAGAAGAAGGAGAAGGAGAAGGTGAAGTCTGGAGGGTGAATCAGAAGAAGCAGAAGAAGGAGAAGGAGAAGTTGAAGTCAGGAGGATGAATCAGAAGAAGTAGAAGAAGGAGAAGGAGAAGGTGAAGTCTGGAGGGTGAATCAGAAGAAGCAGAAGAAGGAGAAGGAGAAGGTGAAGTCTGGAGGGTGAATCAGAAGAAGTAGAAGAAGGAGAAGGAGAAGGTGAAGTCTGGAGGGAGAAGCAGAAGAAGGAGAAGAATAAGGTGAAGTCAGGAGGGTGAATCAGAAGAAGTAGAAGAAGGAGAAGGAGAAGGTGAAGTCTGGAGGGTGAAGCAGAAGAAGCAGAAGAAGGAGAAGGAGAAGGTGAGGTCTGGAGGGTGAATCAGAAGAAGCAGAACAAGGAGAAGGAGAAGGTGAAGTCAGGAGGGTGAACAAGAAGAAGCAGAAGAAGGAGAAGGAGAAGGTGAAGTCTGGAGGGTGAATCAGAAGAAGGAGAAGAAGGAGAAGGCGAAGCTGAAGTCAGGAGGGTGAATCTGAAGAAGCAGAAGAAGGAGAAGGAGATGGTGGAGTCTAGAGGGAGAAGCAGAAGAAGTAGAAGAAGGAGAAGGAGAAGGTGAAGTCAGGAGGGAGAAACAGAAGAAGTAGAAGAAGGAGAAGGGGCAGGTGAAGTCTGGAGGGTGAATCAGAAGAAGCAGAAGAAGGAGAAGGAGAAGGTGAAGTCTGGAGGGTGAAGCAGAAGAAGCAGAAGAAGGAGAAGAAGGTGAAGTCTGGAGGGTGAATCAGAAGAAGCAGAAGAAGGAGAAGGATAAGGTGAAGTCAGGAGGGTGAATCAGAAGAAGCAGAAGAAGGAGAAGGAGAAGGTGAAGTCTGGAGGGTGAATCAGAAGAAGCAGAGGAAGGAGAAGGAGAAGGTGAAGTCTGGAGGGTGAATCAGAAGTAGAAGAAGGAGAAGGAGAAGGTGAAGTCAGGAGGGTGAATCAGAAGAAGTAGAAGAAGGAGAAGGAGAAGGTGAAGTCAGGAGGGTGAATCAGAAGAAGCAGAAGAAGGAGAAGGAGAAGGTGAAGTCTGGAGGGTGAATCAGAAGAAGCAGAAGAAGGAGAAGGAGAAGGTGAAGTCTGGAGGGTGAATCAGAAGAAGCAGAAGAAGGAGAAGGTGAAGTCTGGAGGGTGAAGCAGAAGAAGCAGAAGAAGGAGAAGGAGAAGGTGAAGTCTGGAGGGTGAATCAGAAGAAGCAATAGAAGGAAAAGGAGAAGGTGAAGTCTGGAGGGTGAATCAGAAGAAGCAGAAGAAGGAGAAGGAGAAGGTGAAGTCTGGAGGGTGAATCAGAAGAAGTAGAAGAAGGAGAAGGAGAAGGTGAAGTCTGGAGGGTGAAGCAGAAGAAGCAGAAGAAGGAGAAGGAGAAGGTGAAGTCTGGAGGGTGAATCAGAAGAAGTAGAAGAAGGAGAAGGAGAAGGTGAAGTCTGGAGGGAGAATCAGAAGAAGCAGAAGAAGAAGGAGAAGGTGAAGTCTGGAGGGTGAAGCAGAAGAAGTAGAAGAAGGAGAAGGAGAAGGTGAAGTCTGGAGGGTGAATCAGAAGAAGTAGAAGAAGGAGAAGGAGAAGGTGAAGTCTGGAGGGTGAATCAGAAGAAGCAGAAGAAGGAGATGGAGAAGGTGAAGTCAGGAGGGTGAAGCAGAAGAAGCAGAAGAAGGAGAAGGAGAAGGTGAAGTCTGGAGGGTGAATCAGAAGAAGCAGAAGAAGGAGAAGGAGAAGGTGAAGTCTGAAGGGTGAATCAGAAGAAGCAGAAGAAGGAGAAGGAGAAGGTGAAGTCTGGAGGGTGAATCAGAAGAAGCAGAAGAAGGAGAAGGAGAAGCTGAAGTCTGGAGGGTGAATCAGTAGAAGTAGAAGAAGGAGAAGGAGAAGGTGAAGTCTGGAGGGTGAAGCAGAAGAAGCAGAAGAAGGAGAAGGAGAAGGTGAAGTCTGGAGGGTGAATCAGAAGAAGCAGAAGAAGGAGAAGGAGAAGTTGAAGTCAGCAGGGTGAATCAGAAGAAGTAGAAGAAGGAGAAGGAGAAGGTGAAGTCTGGAGGGTGAATCAGAAGAAGCAGAAGAAGGAGAAGGAGAAGGTGAAGTCTGGAGGGTGAATCAGAAAAAGTAGAAGAAGGAGAAGGAGAAGGTGAAGTCTGAAGGGAGAAGCAGAAGAAGCAGAAGAAGGAGAAGGAGAAGGTGAAGTCAGGAGGGTGAATCAGAAGAAGTAGAAGAAGGAGAAGGAGAAGGTGAAGTCTGGAGGGTGAAGCAGAAGAAGCAGAAGAAGGAGAAGGAGAAGGTGAAGTCTGGAGGCTGAATCAGAGTAGTAGAACAAGGAGAAGGAGAAGGTGAAGTCTGGAGGGAGAAGCAGAAGAAGCAGAAGAAGGAGAAGGAGAAGGTGAAGTCTGGAGGGTGAAGCAGAAGATGTAGAAGAAGGAGAAGGAGAAGGTGAAGTCTGGAGGGTGAATCAGAAGAAGTAGAAGAAGGAGAAGGAGAAGGTGAAGTCTGGAGGGTGAATCAGAGGAAGCAGAAGAAGGAGAAGGAGAAGGTGAAGTCAGGAGGGTGAAGCAGAAAAAGCAGAAGAAGGAGAAGGAGAAGGTGAAGTCTGGAGGGTGAATCAGAAGAAGCAGAGGAAGGAGAAGGAGAAGGTGAAGTCTGGAGGGTGAAGCAGAAGAAGTAGAAGAAGGAGAAGCAGAAGGTGATGTCAGGAGGGTGAAGCAGAAGCAGTAGAAGAAGGAGAAGGAAAAGGTGAAGTCAGGAGGGTGAATCAGAAGAAGCAGAAGAAGGAGAAGGAGAAGGTGAAGTCTGGAGGGTGAATCAGAAGAAGTAGAAGAAGGAGAAGGCGAAGGTGAAGTCAGGAGGGTGAATCAGAGGAAGTAGAACAAGGAGAAGGAGAAGGTGAAGTCTGGAGGGAGAAGCAGAAGAAGCAGAAGAAGGAGAAGGAGAAGGTGAAGTCTGGAGGGTGAAGCAGAAGAAGCAGAAGAAGGAGAAGGAGAAGGTGAAGTCTGGAGGGTGAATCAGAAGAAGCAGAAAAAGGAGAAGGAGAAGGTGAAGTCTGGAGGGAGAAGCAGAAGAAGTAGAAGAAGGAGAAGGAGAAGGTAAAATCAGGAGGGTGAATCAGAAGAAGTAGAACAAGGAGAAGGAGAAGGTGAAGTCTGGAGGGAGAAGCAGAAGAAGCAGAAGAAGGAGAAGGAGAAGGTGAAGTCTGGAGGGTGAAGCAGAAGAAGCAGAAGAAGGAGAAGGAGAAGGTGAAGTCTGGAGGGTGAATCAGAAGAAGTAGAAGAAGGAGAAGGAGAAGCTGAAGTCTGGAGGGTGAATCAGAAGAAGTAGAAGAAGGAGAAGGAGAAGGTGAAGTCTGGAGGGTGAAGCAGAAGAAGCAGAAGAAGGAGAAGGTGAAGTCTGGAGGGTGAAGCAGAAGAAGCAGAAGAAGGAGAAGGAGAAGGTGAAGTCTGGAGGGTGAATCAGAAGAAGCAGTAGAAGGAAAAGGAGAAGGTGAAGTCTGGAGGGTGAATCAGAAGAAGCAGAAGAAGGAGAAGGGGAAGGTGAAGTCTGGAGGGTGAATCAGAAGAAGTAGAAGAAGGAGAAGGAGAAGGTGAAGTCTGGAGGGTGAAGCAGAAGAAGCAGAAGAAGGAGAAGGAGAAGGTGAAGTCTGGAGGGTGAATCAGAAGAAGTAGAAGAAGGAGAAGGAGAAGGTGAAGTCTGGAGGGAGAATCAGAAGAAGCAGAAGAAGAAGGAGAAGGTGAAGTCTGGAGGGTGAAGCAGAAGAAGTAGAAGAAGGAGAAGGAGAAGGTGAAGTCTGGAGGGTGAATCAGAAGAAGTAGAAGAAGGAGAAGGAGAAGGTGAAGTCTGGAGTGTGAATCAGAAGAAGCAGAAGAAGGAGATGGAGAAGGTGAAGTGAGGAGGGTGAAGCAGAAGAAGCAGAAGAAGGAGAAGGAGAAGGTGAAGTCTGGAGGGTGAATCAGAAGAAGCAGAAGAAGGAGAAGGAGAAGGTGAAGTCTGAAGGGTGAATCAGAAGAAGCAGAAGAAGGAGAAGGAGAAGGTGAAGTCTGGAGGGTGAATCAGAAGAAGCAGAAGAAGGAGAAGGAGAAGCTGAAGTCTGGAGGGTGAATCAGTAGAAGTAGAAGAAGGAGAAGGAGAAGGTGAAGTCAGCAGGGTGAATCAGAAGAAGTAGAAGAAGGAGAAGGAGAAGGTGAAGTCTGGAGGGTGAATCAGAAGAAGCAGAAGAAGGAGAAGGAGAAGGTGAAGTCTGGAGGGTGAATCAGAAAAAGTAGAAGAAGGAGAAGGAGAAGGTGAAGTCTGAAGGGAGAAGCAGAAGAAGCAGAAGAAGGAGAAGGAGAAGGTGAAGTCAGGAGGGTGAATCAGAAGAAGTAGAAGAAGGAGAAGGAGAAGGAGAAGTCTGGAGGGTGAAGCAGAAGAAGCAGAAGAAGGAGAAGGAGAAGGTGAAGTCTGGAGGGTGAATCAGAGGAAGTAGAACAAGGAGAAGGAGAAGGTGAAGTCTGGAGGGAGAAGCAGAAGAAGCAGAAGAAGGAGAAGGAGAAGGTGAAGTCTGGAGGGTGAAGCAGAAGATGTAGAAGAAGGAGAAGGAGAAGGTGAAGTCTGGATGGTGAATCAGAAGAAGTAGAAGAAGGAGAAGGAGAAGGTGAAGTCTGGAGGGTGAATCAGAGGAAGCAGAAGAAGGAGAAGGAGAAGGTGAAGTCAGGAGGGTGAAGCAGAAAAAGCAGAAGAAGGAGAAGGAGAAGGTGAAGTCTGGAGGGTGAATCAGAAGAAACAGAGGAAGGAGAAGGAGAAGGTGAAGTCTGGAGGGTGAATCAGAAGAAGTAGAAGAAGGAGAAGGCGAAGGTGAAGTCAGGAGGGTGAATCAGAGGAAGCAGAAGAAGGAGAAGGGGAAGGCGAAGTCAGGAGGGTGAATCAGAGGAAGCAGAAGAAGGCGAAGGGGAAGGTGAAGTCAGGAGGGTGAATCAGAGGAAGCAGAAGAAGGAGAAGGGGAAGGCGAAGTCTGGAGGGAGAAGCAGAAGAAGCAGAAGAAGGAGAAGGAGAAGGTGAAGTCTGGAGTGTGAATCAGAAGAAGTAGAAGAAGGAGAAGGCGAAGTTGAAGTCAGGAGAGTGAATCAGAAGAAGCAAAAGAAGGAGAAGGAGAAGGTGGAGTCTGGAGGGAGAAGCAGAAGAAGTAGAAGAAGGAGAAGGAGAAGGTGAAGTCAGGAGGGAGAAACAGAAGAAGTAGAAGCAGGAGAAGGAGCAGGTGAAGTCTGGAGGGTGAATCAGAAGAAGCAGAAGAAGGAGAAGGAGAAGGTGAAGTCTGGAGGGTGAAGCAGAAGAAGCAGAAGAAGGAGAAGGAGAAGGTGAAGTCTGGAGGGTGACGCAGAAGAAGTAGAAGAAGGAGAAGGAGAAGGTGAAGTCAGGAGGGTGAATCAGAAGAAGCAGAACAAGGAGAAGGAGAAGGTGAAGTCAGGAGGGTGAAGAAGAAGAAGCAGAAGAAGGAGAAGGAGAAGGTGAAGTCTGGAGGGTGAATCAGAAGAAGGAGAAGAAGGAGAAGGCGAAGCTGAAGTCAGGAGGGTGAATCTGAAGAAGCAGAAGAAGGAGAAGGAGATGGTGGAGTCTAGAGGGAGAAGCAGAAGAAGTAGAAGAAGGAGAAGGAGAAGGTGAAGTCAGGAGGGAGAAACAGAAGAAGTAGAAGAAGGAGAAGGGGCAGGTGAAGTCTGGAGGGTGAATCAGAAGAAGCAGAAGAAGGAGAAGGAGAAGGTGAAGTCTGGAGGGTGAAGCAGAAGAAGCAGAAGAAGGAGAAGAAGGTGAAGTCTGGAGGGTGAATCAGAAGAAGCAGAAGAAGGAGAAGGATAAGGTGAAGTCAGGAGGGTGAATCAGAAGAAGCAGAAGAAGGAGAAGGAGAAGGTGAAGTCTGGAGGGTGAATCAGAAGAAGCAGAGGAAGGAGAAGGAGAAGGTGAAGTCTGGAGGGTGAATCAGAAGTAGAAGAAGGAGAAGGAGAAGGTGAAGTCAGGAGGGTGAATCAGAAGAAGTAGAAGAAGGAGAAGGAGAAGGTGAAGTCAGGAGGGTGAATCAGAAGAAGCAGAAGAAGGAGAAGGAGAAGGTGAAGTCTGGAGGGTGAATCAGAAGAAGCAGAAGAAGGAGAAGGAGAAGGTGAAGTCTGGAGGGTGAATCAGAAGAAGCAGAAGAAGGAGAAGGTGAAGTCTGGAAGGTGAAGCAGAAGAAACAGAAGAAGGAGAAGGAGAAGGTGAAGTCTGGAGGGTGAATCAGAAGAAGCAGTAGAAGGAAAAGGAGAAGGTGAAGTCTGGAGGGTGAATCAGAAGAAGCAGAAGAAGGAGAAGGAGAAGGTGAAGTCTGGAGGGTGAATCAGAAGAAGTAGAAGAAGGAGAAGGAGAAGGTGAAGTCTGGAGGGTGAAGCAGAAGAAGCAGAAGAAGGAGAAGGAGAAGGTGAAGTCTGGAGGGTGAATCAGAAGAAGTAGAAGAAGGAGAAGGAGAAGCTGAAGTCTGGAGGGAGAATCAGAAGAAGCAGAAGAAGAAGGAGAAGGTGAAGTCTGGAGGGTGAAGCAGAAGAAGTAGAAGAAGGAGAAGGAGAAGGTGAAGTCTGGAGGGTGAATCAGAAGAAGTAGAAGAAGGAGAAGGAGAAGGTGAAGTCTGGAGGGTGAATCAGAAGAAGCAGAAGAAGGAGATGGAGAAGGTGAAGTCAGGAGGGTGAAGCAGAAGAAGCAGAAGAAGGAGAAGGAGAAGGTGAAGTCTGGAGGGTGAATCAGAAGAAGCAGAAGAAGGAGAAGGAGAAGGTGAAGTCTGAAGGGTGAATCAGAAGAAGCAGAAGAAGGAGAAGGAGAAGGTGAAGTCTGGAGGGTGAATCAGAAGAAGCAGAAGAAGGAGAAGGAGAAGCTGAAGTCTGGAGGGTGAATCAGTAGAAGTAGAAGAAGGAGAAGGAGAAGGTGAAGTCTGGAGGGTGAAGCAGAAGAAGCAGAAGAAGGAGAAGGAGAAGGTGAAGTCTGGAGGGTGAATCAGAAGAAGCAGAAGAAGGAGAAGGAGAAGTTGAAGTCAGCAGGGTGAATCAGAAGAAGTAGAAGAAGGAGAAGGAGAAGGTGAAGTCTGGAGGGTGAATCAGAAGAAGCAGAAGAAGGAGAAGGAGAAGGTGAAGTCTGGAGGGTGAATCAGAAAAAGTAGAAGAAGGAGAAGGAGAAGGTGAAGTCTGAAGGGAGAAGCAGAAGAAGCAGAAGAAGGAGAAGGAGAAGGTGAAGTCAGGAGGGTGAATCAGAAGAAGTAGAAGAAGGAGAAGGAGAAGGTGAAGTCTGGAGGGTGAAGCAGAAGAAGCAGAAGAAGGAGAAGGAGAAGGTGAAGTCTGGAGGGTGAATCAGAGTAGTAGAACAAGGAGAAGGAGAAGGTGAAGTCTGGAGGGAGAAGCAGAAGAAGCAGAAGAAGGAGAAGGAGAAGGTGAAGTCTGGAGGGTGAAGCAGAAGATGTAGAAGAAGGAGAAGGAGAAGGTGAAGTCTGGAGGGTGAATCAGAAGAAGTAGAAGAAGGAGAAGGAGAAGGTGAAGTCTGGAGGGTGAATCAGAGGAAGCAGAAGAAGGAGAAGGAGAAGGTGAAGTCAGGAGGGTGAAGCAGAAAAAGCAGAAGAAGGAGAAGGAGAAGGTGAAGTCTGGAGGGTGAATCAGAAGAAGCAGAGGAAGGAGAAGGAGAAGGTGAAGTCTGGAGGGTGAAGCAGAAGAAGTAGAAGAAGGAGAAGCAGAAGGTGAAGTCAGGAGGGTGAAGCAGAAGAAGTAGAAGAAGGAGAAGGAAAAGGTGAAGTCAGGAGGGTGAATCAGAAGAAGCAGAAGAAGGAGAAGGAGAAGGTGAAGTCTGGAGGGTGAATCAGAAGAAGTAGAAGAAGGAGAAGGCGAAGGTGAAGTCAGGAGGGTGAATCAGAGGAAGCAGAAGAAGGAGAAGGTGAAGGCGAAGTCTGGAGGGAGAAGCAGAAGAAGTAGAAGAAGGAGAAGGAGAAGGTAAAATCAGGAGGGTGAATCAGAAGAAGTAGAACAAGGAGAAGGAGAAGGTGAAGTCTGGAGGGAGAAGCAGAAGAAGCAGAAGAAGGAGAAGGAGAAGGTGAAGTCTGGAGGGTGAAGCAGAAGAAGCAGAAGAAGGAGAAGGAGAAGGTGAAGTCTGGAGGGTGAATCAGAAGAAGTAGAAGAAGGAGAAGGAGAAGCTGAAGTCTGGAGGGTGAATCAGAAGAAGTGGAAGAAGGAGAAGGAGAAGGTGAAGTCTGGAGGGTGAAGCAGAAGAAGCAGAAGAAGGAGAAGGTGAAGTCTGCAGGGTGAAGCAGAAGAAGCAGAAGAAGGAGAAGGAGAAGGTGAAGTCTGGAGGGTGAATCAGAAGAAGCAGTAGAAGGAAAAGGAGAAGGTGAAGTCTGGAGGGTGAATCAGAAGAAGCAGAAGAAGGAGAAGGGGAAGGTGAAGTCTGGAGGGTGAATCAGAAGAAGTAGAAGAAGGAGAAGGAGAAGGTGAAGTCTGGAGGGTGAAGCAGAAGAAGCAGAAGAAGGAGAAGGAGAAGGTGAAGTCTGGATGGTGAATCAGAAGAAGTAGAAGAAGGAGAAGGAGAAGGTGAAGTCTGGAGGGAGAATCAGAAGAAGCAGAAGAAGAAGGAGAAGGTGAAGTCTGGAGGGTGAAGCAGAAGAAGTAGAAGAAGGAGAAGGAGAAGGTGAAGTCTGGAGGGTGAATCAGAAGAAGTAGAAGAAGGAGAAGGAGAAGGTGAAGTCTGGAGGGTGAATCAGAAGAAGCAGAAGAAGGAGATGGAGAAGGTGAAGTGAGGAGGGTGAAGCAGAAGAAGCAGAAGAAGGAGAAGGAGAAGGTGAAGTCTGGAGGGTGAATCAGAAGAAGCAGAAGAAGGAGAAGGAGAAGGTGAAGTCTGAAGGGTGAATCAGAAGAAGCAGAAGAAGGAGAAGGAGAAGGTGAAGTCTGGAGGGTGAATCAGAAGAAGCAGAAGAAGGAGAAGGAGAAGCTGAAGTCTGGAGGGTGAATCAGTAGAAGTAGAAGAAGGAGAAGGAGAAGGTGAAGTCTGGAGGGTGAAGCAGAAGAAGCAGAAGAAGGAGAAGGAGAAGGTGAAGTCTGGAGGGTGAATCAGAAGAAGCAGAAGAAGGAGAAGGAGAAGTTGAAGTCAGCAGGGTGAATCAGAAGAAGTAGAAGAAGGAGAAGGAGAAGGTGAAGTCTGGAGGGTGAATCAGAAGAAGCAGAAGAAGGAGAAGGAGAAGGTGAAGTCTGGAGGGTGAATCAGAAAAAGTAGAAGACGGAGAAGGAGAAGGTGAAGTCTGAAGGGAGAAGCAGAAGAAGCAGAAGAAGGAGAAGGAGAAGGTGAAGTCAGGAGGGTGAATCAGAAGAAGTAGAAGAAGGAGAAGGAGAAGGTGAAGTCTGGAGGGTGAAGCAGAAGAAGCAGAAGAAGGAGAAGGAGAAGGTGAAGTCTGGAGGGTGAATCAGAGGAAGTAGAACAAGGAGAAGGAGAAGGTGAAGTCTGGAGGGAGAAGCAGAAGAAGCAGAAGAAGGAGAAGGAGAAGGTGAAGTCTGGAGGGTGAAGCAGAAGATGTAGAAGAAGGAGAAGGAGAAGGTGAAGTCTGGAGGGTGAATCAGAAGAAGTAGAAGAAGGAGAAGGAGAAGGTGAAGTCTGGAGGGTGAATCAGAGGAAGCAGAAGAAGGAGGAGGAGAAGGGGAAGTCAGGAGGGTGAAGCAGAAAAAGCAGAAGAAGGAGAAGGAGAAGGTGAAGTCTGGAGGGTGAATCAGAAGAAGCAGAGGAAGGAGAAGGAGAAGGTGAATTCTGGAGGGTGAAGCAGAAGAAGTAGAAGAAGGAGAAGCAGAAGGTGAAGTCAGGAGGGTGAAGCAGAAGAAGTAGAAGAAGGAGAAGGAAAAGTTGAAGTCAGGAGGGTGAATCAGAAGAAGCAGAAGAAGGAGAAGGAGAAGGTGAAGTCTGGAGGGTGAATCAGAAGAAGTAGAAGAAGGAGAAGGCGAAGGTGAAGTCAGGAGGGTGAATCAGAGGAAGCAGAAGAAGGAGAAGCGGAAGGCGAAGTCTGGAGGGAGAAGCAGAAGAAGCAGAAGAAGGAGAAGGAGAAGGTGAAGTCTGGAGTGTGAATCAGAAGAAGTAGAAGAAGGAGAAGGCGAAGTTGAAGTCAGGAGAGTGAATCAGAAGAAGCAAAAGAAGGAGAAGGAGAAGGTGGAGTCTGGAGGGAGAAGCAGAAGAAGTAGAAGAAGGAGAAGGAGAAGGTGAAGTCAGGAGGGAGAAACAGAAGAAGTAGAAGCAGGAGAAGGAGCAGGTGAAGTCTGGAGGGTGAATCAGAAGAAGCAGAAGAAGGAGAAGGAGAAGGTGAAGTCTGGAGGGTGAAGCAGAAGAAGCAGAAGAAGGAGAAGGAGAAGGTGAAGTCTGGAGGGTGACGCAGAAGAAGTAGAAGAAGGAGAAGGTGAAGTCAGGAGGGTGAATCAGAAGAAGCAGAAGAAGGAGAAGGAGAAGGTGAAGTCTGGAGGGTGAATCAGAAGAAGTAGAAGAAGGAGAAGGAGAAGGTGAAGTCTGGAGGGTGAAGCAGAAGAAGTAGAAGAAGGAGAAGGCGAAGATGAAGTCTGGAGGGTGAATCAGAAGAAGTAGAAGAAGGAGAAGGAGAAGGTGAAGTCTGGAGGGAGAAGCAGAAGAAGCAGAAGAAGGAGAAGGAGAAGGTGAAGTCAGGAGGGTGAATCAGAAGAAGTAGAAGAAGGAGAAGGAGAAGCTGAAGTCTGGAGGGTGAATCAGAAGAAGCAGAAGAAGGGGAAGGAGAAGGTGAAGTCTGCAGGGTGAATCAGAAGAAGCAGAAGAAGGAGAAGCAGAAGGTGAAGTCTGGAGGGTGAATCAGAAGAAGCAGAAGAAGGAGAAGGAGAAGCTGAAGTCTGGAGGGTGAATCAGAAGAAGCAGAAGAAGGAGATGGAGAAGGTGAAGTCAGGAGGGTTAAGCAGAAGAAGCAGAAGAAGGAGAAGGAGAAGGTGAAGTCTGGAGGGTGAATCAGAAGAAGCAGAAGAAGGAAAAGGAGAAGGTGAAGTCTGCAGGGTGAATCAGAAGAAGCAGAAGAAGGAGAAGCAGAAGGTGAAGTCTGGAGGGTGAATCAGAAGAAGCAGAAGAAGGAGAAGGAGAAGCTGAAGTCTGGAGGGTGAATCAGTAGAAGCAGAAGAAGGAGAAGGAGAAGGTGAAGTCTGGAGGGTGAAGCAGAAGAAGCAGAAGAAGGAGAAGGAGAAGGTGAAGTCTGGAGGGTGAATCAGAAGAAGTAGAAGAAGGAGAAGGAGAAGGTGAAGTCTGGAGGGAGAAGCAGAAGAAGCAGAAGAAGGAGAAGGATAAGGTGAAGTCAGGAGGGTGAATCAGAAGAAGTAGAAGAAGGAGAAGGAGAAGGTGAAGTCTGGAGGGTGAAGCAGAAGAAGCAGAAGAAGGAGAAGGAGAAGGTGAGGTCTGGAGGGTGAATCAGAAGAAGCAGAACAAGGAGAAGGAGAAGGTGAAGTCAGGAGGGTGAACAAGAAGAAGCAGAAGAAGGAGAAGGAGAAGGTGAAGTCTCGAGGGTGAATCAGAAGAAGGAGAAGAAGGAGAAGGCGAAGCTGAAGTCAGGAGGGTGAATCTGAAGAAGCAGAAGAAGGAGAAGGAGAAGGTGGAGTCTGGAGGGAGAAGCAGAAGAAGTAGAAGAAGGAGAAGGAGAAGGTGAAGTCAGGAGGGAGAAACAGAAGAAGTAGAAGAAGGAGAAGGGGCAGGTGAAGTCTGGAGGGTGAATCAGAAGAAGCAGAAGAAGGAGAAGGAGAAGGTGAAGTCTGGAGGGTGAAGCAGAAGAAGCAGAAGAAGGAGAAGAAGGTGAAGTCTGGAGGGTGAATCAGAAGAAGCAGAAGAAGGAGAAGGATAAGGTGAAGTCAGGAGGGTGAATCAGAAGAAGCAGAAGAAGGAGAAGGAGAAGGTGAAGTCTGGAGGGTGAATCAGAAGAAGCAGAGGAAGGAGAAGGAGAAGGTGAAGTCTGGAGGGTGAATCAGAAGAAGTAGAAGAAGGAGAAGGAGAAGGTGAAGTCAGGAGGGTGAATCAGAAGAAGTAGAAGAAGGAGAAGGAGAAGGTGAAGTCAGGAGGGTGAATCAGAAGAAGCAGAAGAAGGAGAAGGAGAAGGTGAAGTCTGGAGGGTGAATCAGAAGAAGCAGAAGAAGGAGAAGGAGAAGGTAAAGTCTGGAGGGTGAATCAGAAGAAGCAGAAGAAGGAGAAGGTGAAGTCTGGAGGGTGAAGCAGAAGAAGCAGAAGAAGGAGAAGGAGAAGGTGAAGTCTGGAGGGTGAATCAGAAGAAGCAGTAGAAGGAAAAGGAGAAGGTGAAGTCTGGAGGGTGAATCAGAAGAAGCAGAAGAAGGAGAAGGAGAAGGTGAAGTCTGGAGGGTGAATCAGAAGAAGTAGAAGAAGGAGAAGGAGAAGGTGAAGTCTGGAGGGTGAAGCAGAAGAAGCAGAAGAAGGAGAAGGAGAAGGTGAAGTCTGGAGGGTGAATCAGAAGAAGTAGAAGAAGGAGAAGGAGAAGGTGAAGTCTGTTGGGAGAATCAGAAGAAGCAGAAGAAGAAGGAGAAGGTGAAGTCTGGAGGGTGAAGCAGAAGAAGTAGAAGAAGGAGAAGGAGAAGGTGAAGTCTGGAGGGTGAATCAGAAGAAGTAGAAGAAGGAGAAGGAGAAGGTGAAGTCTGCAGGGTGAATCAGAAGAAGCAGAAGAAGGAGATGGAGAAGGTGAAGTCAGGAGGGTGAAGCAGAAGAAGCAGAAGAAGGAGAAGGAGAAGGTGAAGTCTGGAGGGTGAATCAGAAGAAGCAGAAGAAGGAGAAGGAGAAGTTGAAGTCTGAAGGGTGAATCAGAAGAAGCAGAAGAAGGAGAAGGAGAAGGTGAAGTCTGGAGGGTGAATCAGAAGAAGCATAAGAAGGAGAAGGAGAAGCTGAAGTCTGGAGGGTGAATCAGTAGAAGTAGAAGAAGGAGAATGAGAAGGTGAAGTCTGGAGGGTGAAGCAGAAGAAGCAGAAGAAGGAGAAGGAGAAGGTGAAGTCTGGAGGGTGAATCAGAAGAAGCAGAAGAAGGAGAAGGAGAAGTTGAAGTCAGCAGGGTGAATCAGAAGAAGTAGAAGAAGGAGAAGGAGAAGGTGAAGTCTGGAGGGTGAATCAGAAGAAGCAGAAGAAGGAGAAGGAGAAGGTGAAGTCTGGAGGGTGAATCAGAAAAAGTAGAAGAAGGAGAAGGAGAAGGTGAAGTCTGAAGGGAGAAGCAGAAGAAGCAGAAGAAGGAGAAGGAGAAGGTGAAGTCAGGAGGGTGAATCAGAAGAAGTAGAAGAAGGAGAAGGAGAAGGTGAAGTCTGGAGGGTGAAGCAGATGAAGCAGAAGAAGGAGAAGGAGAAGGTGAAGTCTGGAGGGTGAATCAGAGGAAGTAGAACAAGGAGAAGGAGAAGGTGAAGTCTGGAGGGAGAAGCAGAAGAAGCAGAAGAAGGAGAAGGAGAAGGTGAAGTCTGGAGGGTGAAGCAGAAGATGTAGAAGAAGGAGAAGGAGAAGGTGAAGTCTGGAGGGTGAATCAGAAGAAGTAGAAGAAGGAGAAGGAGAAGGTGAAGTCTGGAGGGTGAATCAGAGGAAGCAGAAGAAGGAGAAGGAGAAGGTGAAGTCAGGAGGGTGAAGCAGAAAAAGCAGAAGAAGGAGAAGGAGAAGGTGAAGTCTGGAGGGTGAATCAGAAGAAGCAGAGGAAGGAGAAGGAGAAGGTGAAGTCTGGAGGGTGAAGCAGAAGAAGTAGAAGAAGGAGAAGCAGAAGGTGAAGTCAGGAGGGTGAAGCAGAAGAAGTAGAAGAAGGAGAAGGAAAAGGTGAAGTCAGGAGGGTGAATCAGAAGAAGCAGAAGAAGGAGAAGGAGAAGGTGAAGTCTGGAGGGTGAATCAGAAGAAGTAGAAGAAGGAGAAGGCGAAGGTGAAGTCAGGAGGGTGAATCAGAGGAAGCAGAAGAAGGAGAAGGTGAAGGCGAAGTCTGGAGGGTGAATCAGAAGAAGTAGAAGAAGGAGAAGGAGAAGGTAAAATCAGGAGGGTGAATCAGAAGAAGTAGAACAAGGAGAAGGAGAAGGTGAAGTCTGGAGGGAGAAGCAGAAGAAGCAGAAGAAGGAGAAGGAGAAGGTGAAGTCTGGAGGGTGAAGCAGAAGAAGCAGAAGAAGGAGAAGGAGAAGGTGAAGTCTGGAGGGTGACGCAGAAGAAGTAGAAGAAGGAGAAGGAGAAGGTGAAGTCTGGAGGGTGAATCAGAAGAAGGAGAAGAAGGAGAAGGCGAAGCTGAAGTCAGGAGGGTGAATCTGAAGAAGCAGAAGAAGGAGAAGGAGATGGTGGAGTCTAGAGGGAGAAGCAGAAGAAGTAGAAGAAGGAGAAGGAGAAGGTGAAGTCAGGAGGGAGAAACAGAAGAAGTAGAAGAAGGAGAAGGGGCAGGTGAAGTCTGGAGGGTGAATCAGAAGAAGCAGAAGAAGGAGAAGGAGAAGGTGAAGTCTGGAGGGTGAAGCAGAAGAAGCAGAAGAAGGAGAAGAAGGTGAAGTCTGGAGGGTGAATCAGAAGAAGCAGAAGAAGGAGAAGGATAAGGTGAAGTCAGGAGGGTGAATCAGAAGAAGCAGAAGAAGGAGAAGGAGAAGGTGAAGTCTGGAGGGTGAATCAGAAGAAGCAGAGGAAGGAGAAGGAGAAGGTGAAGTCTGGAGGGTGAATCAGAAGTAGAAGAAGGAGAAGGAGAAGGTGAAGTCAGGAGGGTGAATCAGAAGAAGTAGAAGAAGGAGAAGGAGAAGGTGAAGTCAGGAGGGTGAATCAGAAGAAGCAGAAGAAGGAGAAGGAGAAGGTGAAGTCTGGAGGGTGAATCAGAAGAAGCAGAAGAAGGAGAAGGAGAAGGTGAAGTCTGGAGGGTGAATCAGAAGAAGCAGAAGAAGGAGAAGGTGAAGTCTGGAAGGTGAAGCAGAAGAAACAGAAGAAGGAGAAGGAGAAGGTGAAGTCTGGAGGGTGAATCAGAAGAAGCAGTAGAAGGAAAAGGAGAAGGTGAAGTCTGGAGGGTGAATCAGAAGAAGCAGAAGAAGGAGAAGGAGAAGGTGAAGTCTGGAGGGTGAATCAGAAGAAGTAGAAGAAGGAGAAGGAGAAGGTGAAGTCTGGAGGGTGAAGCAGAAGAAGCAGAAGAAGGAGAAGGAGAAGGTGAAGTCTGGAGGGTGAATCAGAAGAAGTAGAAGAAGGAGAAGGAGAAGCTGAAGTCTGGAGGGAGAATCAGAAGAAGCAGAAGAAGAAGGAGAAGGTGAAGTCTGGAGGGTGAAGCAGAAGAAGTAGAAGAAGGAGAAGGAGAAGGTGAAGTCTGGAGGGTGAATCAGAAGAAGTAGAAGAAGGAGAAGGAGAAGGTGAAGTCTGGAGGGGGAATCAGAAGAAGCAGAAGAAGGAGATGGAGAAGGTGAAGTCAGGAGGGTGAAGCAGAAGAAGCAGAAGAAGGAGAAGGAGAAGGTGAAGTCTGGAGGGTGAATCAGAAGAAGCAGAAGAAGGAGAAGGAGAAGGTGAAGTCTGAAGGGTGAATCAGAAGAAGCAGAAGAAGGAGAAGGAGAAGGTGAAGTCTGGAGGGTGAATCAGAAGAAGCAGAAGAAGGAGAAGGAGAAGCTGAAGTCTGGAGGGTGAATCAGTAGAAGTAGAAGAAGGAGAAGGAGAAGGTGAAGTCTGGAGGGTGAAGCAGAAGAAGCAGAAGAAGGAGAAGGAGAAGGTGAAGTCTGGAGGGTGAATCAGAAGAAGCAGAAGAAGGAGAAGGAGAAGTTGAAGTCAGCAGGGTGAATCAGAAGAAGTAGAAGAAGGAGAAGGAGAAGGTGAAGTCTGGAGGGTGAATCAGAAGAAGCAGAAGAAGGAGAAGGAGAAGGTGAAGTCTGGAGGGTGAATCAGAAAAAGTAGAAGAAGGAGAAGGAGAAGGTGAAGTCTGAAGGGAGAAGCAGAAGAAGCAGAAGAAGGAGAAGGAGAAGGTGAAGTCAGGAGGGTGAATCAGAAGAAGTAGAAGAAGGAGAAGGAGAAGGTGAAGTCTGGAGGGTGAAGCAGAAGAAGCAGAAGAAGGAGAAGGAGAAGGTGAAGTCTGGAGGGTGAATCAGAGTAGTAGAACAAGGAGAAGGAGAAGGTGAAGTCTGGAGGGAGAAGCAGAAGAAGCAGAAGAAGGAGAAGGAGAAGGTGAAGTCTGGAGGGTGAAGCAGAAGATGTAGAAGAAGGAGAAGGAGAAGGTGAAGTCTGGAGGGTGAATCAGAAGAAGTAGAAGAAGGAGAAGGAGAAGGTGAAGTCTGGAGGGTGAATCAGAGGAAGCAGAAGAAGGAGAAGGAGAAGGTGAAGTCAGGAGGGTGAAGCAGAAAAAGCAGAAGAAGGAGAAGGAGAAGGTGAAGTCTGGAGGGTGAATCAGAAGAAGCAGAGGAAGGAGAAGGAGAAGGTGAAGTCTGGAGGGTGAAGCAGAAGAAGTAGAAGAAGGAGAAGCAGAAGGTGAAGTCAGGAGGGTGAAGCAGAAGAAGTAGAAGAAGGAGAAGGAAAAGGTGAAGTCAGGAGGGTGAATCAGAAGAAGCAGAAGAAGGAGAAGGAGAAGGTGAAGTCTGGAGGGTGAATCAGAAGAAGTAGAAGAAGGAGAAGGCGAAGGTGAAGTCAGGAGGGTGAATCAGAGGAAGCAGAAGAAGGAGAAGGTGAAGGCGAAGTCTGGAGGGAGAAGCAGAAGAAGTAGAAGAAGGAGAAGGAGAAGGTAAAATCAGGAGGGTGAATCAGAAGAAGTAGAACAAGGAGAAGGAGAAGGTGAAGTCTGGAGGGAGAAGCAGAAGAAGCAGAAGAAGGAGAAGGAGAAGGTGAAGTCTGGAGGGTGAAGCAGAAGAAGCAGAAGAAGGAGAAGGAGAAGGTGAAGTCTGGAGGGTGAATCAGAAGAAGTAGAAGAAGGAGAAGGAGAAGCTGAAGTCTGGAGGGTGAATCAGAAGAAGTGGAAGAAGGAGAAGGAGAAGGTGAAGTCTGGAGGGTGAAGCAGAAGAAGCAGAAGAAGGAGAAGGTGAAGTCTGGAGGGTGAAGCAGAAGAAGCAGAAGAAGGAGAAGGAGAAGGTGAAGTCTGGCGGGTGAATCAGAAGAAGCAGTAGAAGGAAAAGGAGAAGGTGAAGTCTGGAGGGTGAATCAGAAGAAGCAGAAGAAGGAGAAGGGGAAGGTGAAGTCTGGAGGGTGAATCAGAAGAAGTAGAAGAAGGAGAAGGAGAAGGTGAAGTCTGGAGGGTGAAGCAGAAGAAGCAGAAGAAGGAGAAGGAGAAGGTGAAGTCTGGATGGTGAATCAGAAGAAGTAGAAGAAGGAGAAGGAGAAGGTGAAGTCTGGAGGGAGAATCAGAAGAAGCAGAAGAAGAAGGAGAAGGTGAAGTCTGGAGGGTGAAGCAGAAGAAGTAGAAGAAGGAGAAGGAGAAGGTGAAGTCTGGAGGGTGAATCAGAAGAAGTAGAAGAAGGAGAAGGAGAAGGTGAAGTCTGGAGGGTGAATCAGAAGAAGCAGAAGAAGGAGATGGAGAAGGTGAAGTGAGGAGGGTGAAGCAGAAGAAGCAGAAGAAGGAGAAGGAGAAGGTGAAGTCTGGAGGGTGAATCAGAAGAAGCAGAAGAAGGAGAAGGAGAAGGTGAAGTCTGAAGGGTGAATCAGAAGAAGCAGAAGAAGGAGAAGGAGAAGGTGAAGTCTGGAGGGTGAATCAGAAGAAGCAGAAGAAGGAGAAGGAGAAGCTGAAGTCTGGAGGGTGAATCAGTAGAAGTAGAAGAAGGAGAAGGAGAAGGTGAAGTCTGGAGGGTGAAGCAGAAGAAGCAGAAGAAGGAGAAGGAGAAGGTGAAGTCTGGAGGGTGAATCAGAAGAAGCAGAAGAAGGAGAAGGAGAAGTTGAAGTCAGCAGGGTGAATCAGAAGAAGTAGAAGAAGGAGAAGGAGAAGGTGAAGTCTGGAGGGTGAATCAGAAGAAGCAGAAGAAGGAGAAGGAGAAGGTGAAGTCTGGAGGGTGAATCAGAAAAAGTAGAAGACGGAGAAGGAGAAGGTGAAGTCTGAAGGGAGAAGCAGAAGAAGCAGAAGAAGGAGAAGGAGAAGGTGAAGTCAGGAGGGTGAATCAGAAGAAGTAGAAGAAGGAGAAGGAGAAGGTGAAGTCTGGAGGGTGAAGCAGAAGAAGCAGAAGAAGGAGAAGGAGAAGGTGAAGTCTGGAGGGTGAATCAGAGGAAGTAGAACAAGGAGAAGGAGAAGGTGAAGTCTGGAGGGAGAAACAGAAGAAGCAGAAGAAGGAGAAGGAGAAGGTGAAGTCTGGAGGGTGAAGCAGAAGATGTAGAAGAAGGAGAAGGAGAAGGTGAAATCTGGAGGGTGAATCAGAAGAAGTAGAAGAAGGAGAAGGAGAAGGTGAAGTCTGGAGGGTGAATCAGAGGAAGCAGAAGAAGGAGGAGGAGAAGGGGAAGTCAGGAGGGTGAAGCAGAAAAAGCAGAAGAAGGAGAAGGAGAAGGTGAAGTCTGGAGGGTGAATCAGAAGAAGCAGAGGAAGGAGAAGGAGAAGGTGAATTCTGGAGGGTGAAGCAGAAGAAGTAGAAGAAGGAGAAGCAGAAGGTGAAGTCAGGAGGGTGAAGCAGAAGAAGTAGAAGAAGGAGAAGGAAAAGTTGAAGTCAGGAGGGTGAATCAGAAGAAGCAGAAGAAGGAGAAGGAGAAGGTGAAGTCTGGAGGGTGAATCAGAAGAAGTAGAAGAAGGAGAAGGCGAAGGTGAAGTCAGGAGGGTGAATCAGAGGAAGCAGAAGAAGGAGAAGCGGAAGGCGAAGTCTGGAGGGAGAAGCAGAAGAAGCAGAAGAAGGAGAAGGAGAAGGTGAAGTCTGGAGTGTGAATCAGAAGAAGTAGAAGAAGGAGAAGGCGAAGTTGAAGTCAGGAGAGTGAATCAGAAGAAGCAAAAGAAGGAGAAGGAGAAGGTGGAGTCTGGAGGGAGAAGCAGAAGAAGTAGAAGAAGGAGAAGGAGAAGGTGAAGTCAGGAGGGAGAAACAGAAGAAGTAGAAGCAGGAGAAGGAGCAGGTGAAGTCTGGAGGGTGAATCAGAAGAAGCAGAAGAAGGAGAAGGAGAAGGTGAAGTCTGGAGGGTGAAGCAGAAGAAGCAGAAGAAGGAGAAGGAGAAGGTGAAGTCTGGAGGGTGACGCAGAAGAAGTAGAAGAAGGAGAAGGAGAAGGTGAAGTCAGGAGGGTGAATCAGAAGAAGCAGAAGAAGGAGAAGGAGAAGGTGATGTCTGGAGGGTGAATCAGAAGAAGTAGAAGAAGGAGAAGGAGAAGGTGAAGTCTGGAGGGTGAAGCAGAAGAAGTAGAAGAAGGAGAAGGAGAAGCTGAAGTCTGGAGGGAGAATCAGAAGAAGCAGAAGAAGGAGAAGGAGAAGGTGAAGTCAGGAGGGTGAATCAGAAGAAGTAGAAGAAGGAGAAGGAGAAGCTGAAGTCTGGAGGGTGAATCAGAAGAAGCAGAAGAAGGGGAAGGAGAAGGTGAAGTCTGCAGGGTGAATCAGAAGAAGCAGAAGAAGGAGAAGCAGAAGGTGAAGTCTGGAGGGTGAATCAGAAGAAGCAGAAGAAGGAGAAGGAGAAGCTGAAGTCTGGAGGGTGAATCAGAAGAAGCAGAAGAAGGAGATGGAGAAGGTGAAGTCAGGAGGGTTAAGCAGAAGAAGCAGAAGAAGGAGAAGGAGAAGGTGAAGTCTGGAGGGTGAAGCAGAAGAAGCAGAAGAAGGAGAAGGAGAAGGTGAAGTCTGGAGGGTGAATCAGAGGAAGTAGAACAAGGAGAAGGAGAAGGTGAAGTCTGGAGGGAGAAGCAGAAGAAGCAGAAGAAGGAGAAGGAGAAGGTGAAGTCTGGAGGGTGAAGCAGAAGATGTAGAAGAAGGAGAAGGAGAAGGTGAAGTCTGGAGGGTGAATCAGAAGAAGTAGAAGAAGGAGAAGGAGAAGGTGAAGTCTGGAGGGTGAATCAGAGGAAGCAGAAGAAGGAGGAGGAGAAGGGGAAGTCAGGAGGGTGAAGCAGAAAAAGCAGAAGAAGGAGAAGGAGAAGGTGAAGTCTGGAGGGTGAATCAGAAGAAGCAGAGGAAGGAGAAGGAGAAGGTGAATTCTGGAGGGTGAAGCAGAAGAAGTAGAAGAAGGAGAAGCAGAAGGTGAAGTCAGGAGGGTGAAGCAGAAGAAGTAGAAGAAGGAGAAGGAAAAGTTGAAGTCAGGAGGGTGAATCAGAAGAAGCAGAAGAAGGAGAAGGAGAAGGTGAAGTCTGGAGGGTGAATCAGAAGAAGTAGAAGAAGGAGAAGGCGAAGGTGAAGTCAGGAGGGTGAATCAGAGGAAGCAGAAGAAGGAGAAGCGGAAGGCGAAGTCTGGAGGGAGAAGCAGAAGAAGCAGAAGAAGGAGAAGGAGAAGGTGAAGTCTGGAGTGTGAATCAGAAGAAGTAGAAGAAGGAGAAGGCGAAGTTGAAGTCAGGAGAGTGAATCAGAAGAAGCAAAAGAAGGAGAAGGAGAAGGTGGAGTCTGGAGGGAGAAGCAGAAGAAGGAGAAGAAGGAGAAGGAGAAGGTGAAGTCAGGAGGGAGAAACAGAAGAAGTAGAAGCAGGAGAAGGAGCAGGTGAAGTCTGGAGGGTGAATCAGAAGAAGCAGAAGAAGGAGAAGGAGAAGGTGAAGTCTGGAGGGTGAAGCAGAAGAAGCAGAAGAAGGAGAAGGAGAAGGTGAAGTCTGGAGGGTGACGCAGAAGAAGTAGAAGAAGGAGAAGGAGAAGGTGAAGTCAGGAGGGTGAATCAGAAGAAGCAGAAGAAGGAGAAGGAGAAGGTGATGTCTGGAGGGTGAATCAGAAGAAGTAGAAGAAGGAGAAGGAGAAGGTGAAGTCTGGAGGGTGAAGCAGAAGAAGTAGAAGAAGGAGAAGGAGAAGCTGAAGTCTGGAGGGAGAATCAGAAGAAGCAGAAGAAGGAGAAGGAGAAGGTGAAGTCAGGAGGGTGAATCAGAAGAAGTAGAAGAAGGAGAAGGAGAAGCTGAAGTCTGGAGGGTGAATCAGAAGAAGCAGAAGAAGGGGAAGGAGAAGGTGAAGTCTGCAGGGTGAATCAGAAGAAGCAGAAGAAGGAGAAGCAGAAGGTGAAGTCTGGAGGGTGAATCAGAAGAAGCAGAAGAAGGAGAAGGAGAAGCTGAAGTCTGGAGGGTGAATCAGAAGAAGCAGAAGAAGGAGATGGAGAAGGTGAAGTCAGGAGGGTTAAGCAGAAGAAGCAGAAGAAGGAGAAGGAGAAGGTGAAGTCTGGAGGGTGAATCAGAAGAAGCAGAAGAAGGAAAAGGAGAAGGTGAAGTCTGCAGGGTGAATCAGAAGAAGCAGAAGAAGGAGAAGCAGAAGGTGAAGTCTGGAGGGTGAATCAGAAGAAGCAGAAGAAGGAGAAGGAGAAGCTGAAGTCTGGAGGGTGAATCAGTAGAAGCAGAAGAAGGAGAAGGAGAAGGTGAAGTCTGGAGGGTGAAGCAGAAGAAGCAGAAGAAGGAGAAGGAGAAGGTGAAGTCTGGAGGGTGAATCAGAAGAAGCAGAAGAAGGAGAAGGAGAAGTTGAAGCCAGGAGGGTGAATCAGAAGAAGTAGAAGAAGGAGAAGGAGAAGGTGAAGTCTGGAGGGTGAATCAGAAGAAGCAGAAGAAGGAGAAGGAGAAGGTGAAGTCTGGAGGGTGAATCAGAAGAAGTAGAAGAAGGAGAAGGAGAAGGTGAAGTCTGGAGGGAGAAGCAGAAGAAGCAGAAGAAGGAGAAGGATAAGGTGAAGTCAGGAGGGTGAATCAGAAGAAGTAGAAGAAGGAGAAGGAGAAGGTGAAGTCTGGAGGGTGAAGCAGAAGAAGCAGAAGAAGGAGAAGGAGAAGGTGAGGTCTGGAGGGTGAATCAGAAGAAGCAGAACAAGGAGAAGGAGAAGGTGAAGTCAGGAGGGTGAACAAGAAGAAGCAGAAGAAGGAGAAGGAGAAGGTGAAGTCTCGAGGGTGAATCAGAAGAAGGAGAAGAAGGAGAAGGCGAAGCTGAAGTCAGGAGGGTGAATCTGAAGAAGCAGAAGAAGGAGAAGGAGAAGGTGGAGTCTGGAGGGAGAAGCAGAAGAAGTAGAAGAAGGAGAAGGAGAAGGTGAAGTCAGGAGGGAGAAACAGAAGAAGTAGAAGAAGGAGAAGGGGCAGGTGAAGTCTGGAGGGTGAATCAGAAGAAGCAGAAGAAGGAGAAGGAGAAGGTGAAGTCTGGAGGGTGAAGCAGAAGAAGCAGAAGAAGGAGAAGAAGGTGAAGTCTGGAGGGTGAATCAGAAAAAGCAGAAGAAGGAGAAGGATAAGGTGAAGTCAGGAGGGTGAATCAGAAGAAGCAGAAGAAGGAGAAGGAGAAGGTGAAGTCTGGAGGGTGAATCAGAAGAAGCAGAGGAAGGAGAAGGAGAAGGTGAAGTCTGGAGGGTGAATCAGAAGAAGTAGAAGAAGGAGAAGGAGAAGGTGAAGTCAGGAGGGTGAATCAGAAGAAGTAGAAGAAGGAGAAGGAGAAGGTGAAGTCAGGAGGGTGAATCAGAAGAAGCAGAAGAAGGAGAAGGAGAAGGTGAAGTCTGGAGGGTGAATCAGAAGAAGCAGAAGAAGGAGAAGGAGAAGGTGAAGTCTGGAGGGTGAATCAGAAGAAGCAGAAGAAGGAGAAGGTGAAGTCTGGAGGGTGAAGCAGAAGAAGCAGAAGAAGGAGAAGGAGAAGGTGAAGTCTGGAGGGTGAATCAGAAGAAGCAGTAGAAGGAAAAGGAGAAGGTGAAGTCTGGAGGGTGAATCAGAAGAAGCAGAAGAAGGAGAAGGAGAAGGTGAAGTCTGGAGGGTGAATCAGAAGAAGTAGAAGAAGGAGAAGGAGAAGGTGAAGTCTGGAGGGTGAAGCAGAAGAAGCAGAAGAAGGAGAAGGAGAAGGTGAAGTCTGGAGGGTGAATCAGAAGAAGTAGAAGAAGGAGAAGGAGAAGGTGAAGTCTGTTGGGAGAATCAGAAGAAGCAGAAGAAGAAGGAGAAGGTGAAGTCTGGAGGGTGAAGCAGAAGAAGTAGAAGAAGGAGAAGGAGAAGGTGAAGTCTGGAGGGTGAATCAGAAGAAGTAGAAGAAGGAGAAGGAGAAGGTGAAGTCTGCAGGGTGAATCAGAAGAAGCAGAAGAAGGAGATGGAGAAGGTGAAGTCAGGAGGGTGAAGCAGAAGAAGCAGAAGAAGGAGAAGGAGAAGGTGAAGTCTGGAGGGTGAATCAGAAGAAGCAGAAGAAGGAGAAGGAGAAGTTGAAGTCTGAAGGGTGAATCAGAAGAAGCAGAAGAAGGAGAAGGAGAAGGTGAAGTCTGGAGGGTGAATCAGAAGAAGCATAAGAAGGAGAAGGAGAAGCTGAAGTCTGGAGGGTGAATCAGTAGAAGTAGAAGAAGGAGAATGAGAAGGTGAAGTCTGGAGGGTGAAGCAGAAGAAGCAGAAGAAGGAGAAGGAGAAGGTGAAGTCTGGAGGGTGAATCAGAAGAAGCAGAAGAAGGAGAAGGAGAAGTTGAAGTCAGCAGGGTGAATCAGAAGAAGTAGAAGAAGGAGAAGGAGAAGGTGAAGTCTGGAGGGTGAATCAGAAGAAGCAGAAGAAGGAGAAGGAGAAGGTGAAGTCTGGAGGGTGAATCAGAAAAAGTAGAAGAAGGAGAAGGAGAAGGTGAAGTCTGAAGGGAGAAGCAGAAGAAGCAGAAGAAGGAGAAGGAGAAGGTGAAGTCAGGAGGGTGAATCAGAAGAAGTAGAAGAAGGAGAAGGAGAAGGTGAAGTCTGGAGGGTGAAGCAGATGAAGCAGAAGAAGGAGAAGGAGAAGGTGAAGTCTGGAGGGTGAATCAGAGGAAGTAGAACAAGGAGAAGGAGAAGGTGAAGTCTGGAGGGAGAAGCAGAAGAAGCAGAAGAAGGAGAAGGAGAAGGTGAAGTCTGGAGGGTGAAGCAGAAGATGTAGAAGAAGGAGAAGGAGAAGGTGAAGTCTGGAGGGTGAATCAGAAGAAGTAGAAGAAGGAGAAGGAGAAGGTGAAGTCTGGAGGGTGAAGCAGAGGAAGCAGAAGAAGGAGAAGGAGAAGGTGAAGTCAGGAGGGTGAAGCAGAAAAAGCAGAAGAAGGAGAAGGAGAAGGTGAAGTCTGGAGGGTGAATCAGAAGAAGCAGAGGAAGGAGAAGGAGAAGGTGAAGTCTGGAGGGTGAAGCAGAAGAAGTAGAAGAAGGAGAAGCAGAAGGTGAAGTCAGGAGGGTGAAGCAGAAGAAGTAGAAGAAGGAGAAGGAAAAGGTGAAGTCAGGAGGGTGAATCAGAAGAAGCAGAAGAAGGAGAAGGAGAAGGTGAAGTCTGGAGGGTGAATCAGAAGAAGTAGAAGAAGGAGAAGGCGAAGGTGAAGTCAGGAGGGTGAATCAGAGGAAGCAGAAGAAGGAGAAGGTGAAGGCGAAGTCTGGAGGGTGAATCAGAAGAAGTAGAAGAAGGAGAAGGAGAAGGTAAAATCAGGAGGGTGAATCAGAAGAAGTAGAACAAGGAGAAGGAGAAGGTGAAGTCTGGAGGGAGAAGCAGAAGAAGCAGAAGAAGGAGAAGGAGAAGGTGAAGTCTGGAGGGTGAGGCAGAAGAAGCAGAAGAAGGAGAAGGAGAAGGTGAAGTCTGGAGGGTGAATCAGAAGAAGTAGAAGAAGGAGAAGGAGAAGCTGAAGTCTGGAGGGTGAATCAGAAGAAGTAGAAGAAGGAGAAGGAGATGGTGAAGTCTGGAGGGTGAAGCAGAAGAAGCAGAAGAAGGAGAAGGTGAAGTCTGGAGGGTGAAGCAGAAGAAGCAGAAGAAGGAGAAGGAGAAGGTGAAGTCTGGAGGGTGAATCAGAAGAAGCAGTAGAAGGAAAAGGAGAAGGTGAAGTCTGGAGGGTGAATCAGAAGAAGCAGAAGAAGGAGAAGGAGAAGGTGAAGTCTGGAGGGTGAATCAGAAGAAGTAGAAGAAGGAGAAGGAGAAGGTGAAGTCTGGAGGGTGAAGCAGAAGAAGCAGAAGAAGGAGAAGGAGAAGGTGAAGTCTGGAGGGTGAATCAGAAGAAGTAGAAGAAGGAGAAGGAGAAGGTGAAGTCTGGAGGGAGTATCAGAAGAAGCAGAAGAAGAAGGAGAAGGTGAAGTCTGGAGGGTGAAGCAGAAGAAGTAGAAGAAGGAGAAGGAGAAGGTGAAGTCTGGAGGGTGAATCAGAAGAAGTAGAAGAAGGAGAAGGAGAAGGTGAAGTCTGGAGGGTGAATCAGAAGAAGCAGAAGAAGGAGATGGAGAAGGTGAAGTGAGGAGGGTGAAGCAGAAGAAGCAGAAGAAGGAGAAGGAGAAGGTGAAGTCTGGAGGGTGAATCAGAAGAAGCAGAAGAAGGAGAAGGAGAAGGTGAAGTCTGAAGGGTGAATCAGAAGAAGCAGAAGAAGCAGAAGGAGAAGGTGAAGTCTGGAGGGTGAATCAGAAGAAGCAGAAGAAGGAGAAGGAGAAGCTGAAGTCTGGAGGGTGAATCAGTAGAAGTAGAAGAAGGAGAAGGAGAAGGTGAAGTCTGGAGGGTGAAGCAGAAGAAGCAGAAGAAGGAGAAGGAGAAGGTGATGTCTGGAGGGTGAATCAGAAGAAGCAGAAGAAGGAGAAGGAGAAGTTGAAGTCAGCAGGGTGAATCAGAAGAAGTAGAAGAAGGAGAAGGAGAAGGTGAAGTCTGGAGGGTGAATCAGAAGAAGCAGAAGAAGGAGAAGGCGAAGGTGAAGTCAGGAGGGTGAATCAGAGGAAGCAGAAGAAGGAGAAGGTGAAGGCGAAGTCTGGAGGGAGAAGCAGAAGAAGTAGAAGAAGGAGAAGGAGAAGGTAAAATCAGGAGGGTGAATCAAAAGAAGTAGAACAAGGAGAAGGAGAAGGTGAAGTCTGGAGGGAGAAGCAGAAGAAGCAGAAGAAGGAGAAGGTGAAGTCTGGAGGGTGAAGCAGAAGAAGCAGAAGAAGGAGAAGGAGAAGGTGAAGTCTGGAGGGTGAATCAGAAGAAGTAGAAGAAGGAGAAGGAGAAGCTGAAGTCTGGAGGGTGAATCAGAAGAAGTAGAAGGAGAAGGAGAAGGTGAAGTCTGGAGGGTGAAGCAGAAGAAGCAGAAGAAGGAGAAGGAGAAGGTGAAGTCTGGAGGGAGAAGCAGAAGAAGCAGAAGAAGGAGAAGGAGAAGGTGAGGTCTGGAGGGTGAAGCAGAAGAAGCGAAGAAGGAGATGGAGAAGGTGAAGTCTGGAGGGTGAATCAGAAGAAGCAGAAGAAGGAGAAGGAGAAGGTGAAGTCTGGAGGGTGAATCAGGAGAAGTAGAAGAAGGAGAAGGAGAAGGTGAAGTCAGGAGGGTGAATCAGAAGAAGTAGAAGAAGGAGAAGGAGAAGGTGAAGTCAGGAGGGTGAATCAGAAGAAGCAGAAGAAGGAGAAGGAGAAGGTGAAGTCTGGAGGGTGAATCAGAAGAAGCAGAAGAAGGAGAAGGAGAAGGTGAAGTGTGGAGTGTGAATCAGAAGAAGCAGAAGAAGGAGACAGAGAAGGTCAAGTCTGGAGGGTGAAGCAGAAGAAGCAGAAGAAGGAGAAGGAGAAGGTGAGGTCTGGAGGGTGAATCAGAAGAAGCAGAAGAAGGAAAAGGAGAAGGTGAAGTCTGGAGGGTGAATCAGAAGAAGCAGAAGAAGGAGAAGGAGAAGGTGAAGTCTGGAGGGTGAATCAGAAGAAGTAGAAGAAGGAGAAGGAGAAGGTGAAGTATGGAGGGTGAAGCAGAAGAAGCAGAAGAAGGAGAAGGAGAAGGTGAAGTCTGGAGGGTGAATCAGAAGAAGTAGAAGAAGGAGAAGGAGAAGGTGAAGTCTGAAGGGAGAAGCAGAAGAAGCAGAAGAAGGAGAAGGAGAAGGTGAAGTCTGGAGGGTGAAGCAGAAGAAGTAGAAGAAGGACAAGGAGAAGGTGAAGTCTGGAGGCTGAAGCAGAAGAAGCAGAAGAAGGAGAAGGAGAAGGTGAAGTCTGGAGGGTGAATCAGAAGAAGCAGATGAAGGAGAAGGAGAAGGTGAAGTCTGGAGGGTGAATCAGAAGAAGCAGAAGAAGGAGAAGGAGAAGGTGAAGTCTGGAGGTTGAATCAGAAGAAGCAGAAGAAGGAGAAGGAGAAGCTGAAGTCTGGAGGGTGAATCAGTAGAAGCAGAAGAAGGAGAAGGAGAAGGTGTAGTCTGGAGGGTGAAGCAGAAGAAGCAGAAGAAGGAGAAGAGGAAAGTGAAGTCTGGAGGGTGAATCAGAAGAAGCAGAAGAAGGAGAAGGAGAAGGTGAAGTCAGGAGGGTGAATCAGCAGAAGCAGAAGAAGGAGAAGGAGAAGGTGAAGTATGGAGGGTGAATCAGAAGAAGCAGAAGAAGGAGAAGGAGAAGGAGAAGTCTGGAGGGTGAAACAGAAGAAGTAGAAGAAGGAGAAGGAGAAGGTGAAGTCTGGAGGGAGAAGCAGAAGAAGCAGAAGGAGGAGAAGGAGAAGGTGAAGTCAGGAGGGTGAATCCGAAGAAGGAGAAGAAGGAGAAGGAGAAGGTAAAGTCTGGAGAGTGAAGCAGAAGAAGCAGAAGAAGGAGAAGGAGAAGGTGAAGTCTGGAGGGTGAATCAGCAGAAGTAGAAGAAGGAGAAGGAGAAGGTGAAGTCTGGAGGGAGAAGCAGAAGAAGTAGAAGAAGGAGAAGGAGAAGGTGAAGTCTGGAGGGAGAAACAGAAGAAGCAGAAGAAGAAGAAGGAGAAGGTGAAGTCTGGAGGGTGAAGCAGAAGAAGTAGAAGAAGGAGAAGGAGAAGGTGAAGTCTGGAGGGTGAATCAGAAGAAGTAGAGGAAGGAGAAGGAGAAGGTGAAGTCTGGAGGGTGAATCAGAAGAAGCAGAAGAAGGAGATGGAGAAGGTGAAGTCAGGAGGGTGAAGCAGAAGAAGCAGAAGAAGGAGAAGGAGAAGGTGAAGTCTGGAGGGTGAATCAGAAGAAGCAGAAGAAGGAGAAGGAGAAGGTGAAGTCTGAAGGGTGAATCAGAAGAAGTAGAAGAAGGAGAAGGAGAAGGTGAAGTCTGGAGGGTGAATCAGAAGAAGCAGAAGAAGGAGAAGGAGAAGCTGAAGTCTGGAGGGTGAATCAGTAGAAGCAGAAAAAGGAGAAGGAGAAGGTGAAGTCTGGAGGGTGAAGCAGAAGAAGCAGAAGAAGGAGAAGGAGAAGGTGAAGTCTGGAGGGTGAATCAGAAGAGGCAGAGGAAGGAGAAGGAGAAGTTGAAGTCAGGAGGGTGAATCAGAAGAAGTAGAAGAAGGAGAAGGAGAAGGTGAAGTCTGGAGGGAGAAGCAGAAGAAGCAGAAGAAGGAGAAGGAGAAGGTGAAGTCAGGAGGGTGAATCAGAAGAAGTAGAAGAAGGAGAAGGAGAAGGTGAAGTCTGGAGAGTGAAGCAGAAGAAGCAGAAGAAGGAGAAGGAGAAGGTGAAGTCTGGAGGGTGAATCAGAAGAAGTAGAACAAGGAGAAGGAGAAGGTGAAGTCTGGAGGGAGAAGCAGAAGAAGCAGAAGAAGGAGAAGGAGAAGGTGAAGTCTGGAGGGTGAAGCAGAAGAAGTAGAAGAAGGAGAAGGAGAAGGTGACGTCTGGAGGATGAATCAGAAGAAGTAGAAGAAGGAGAAGGAGAAGGTGAAGTCTGGAGGGTGAATCAGAGGAAGCAGAAGAAGGAGAAGGAGAAGGTGAAGTCAGGAGGGTGAAGCAGAAAAAGCAGAAGAAGGAGAAGGAGAAGGTGAAGTCTGGAGGGTGAATCAGAAGAAGCAGAAGAAGGAGAAGGAGAAGGTGAACTCTGGAGGGTGAAGCAGAAGAAGTAGAAGAAGGAGAAGGAGAAGGTGAAGTCAGGAGGGTGAAGCAGAAGAAGTAGAAGAAGGAGAAGGAAAAGCTGAAGTCAGGAGGGTGAATCAGAAGAAGCAGAAGAAGGAGAAGGAGAAGGTGAAGTCTGGAGGGTGAATCAGAAGAAGTAGAAGAAGGAGAAGGCGAAGGTGAAGTCAGGAGGGTGAATCAGAAGAAGCAGAAGAAGGAGAAGGAGAAGACGAAGTCTGGAGGGAGAAGCAGAAGAAGTAGAAAAAGGAGAAGGAGAAGGTGAAGTCAGGAGGGTGAATCAGAAGAAGTAGAAGGAGAAGGAGAAGGTGAAGTCTTGAGGGTGAATCAGAAGAAGCAGAAGAAGGAGAAGGAGAAGGTGAAGTCTGGAGGGTGAAGCAGAAGACGCAGAAGAAGGAGAAGGAGAAGGTGAAGTCTGGAGGGTGAAGCAGAAGAAGTAGAAGCAGGAGAAGGAGAAGGTGAAGTCAGGAAGGTGAATCAGAAGAAGCAGAAGAAGGAGAAGGAGAAGGTGAAGTCTGGAGGGTGAATCAGAAGAAGTAGAAGAAGGAGAAGGAGAAGGTGAAGTCTGGAGGGTGAAGCAGAAGAAGTAGAAGAAGGAGAAGGCGAAGGTGAAGTCTGGAGGGTGAATCAGAAGAAGTAGAAGGAGAAGGAGAAGGTGAAGTCTGGAGGGAGAAGCAGAAGAAGCAGAAGAAGGAGAAGGAGACGGTGAAGTCAGGAGGGTGAATCAGAAGAAGTAGAAGAAGGAGAAGGAGAAGGTGAAGCCTGGAGGGTGGAGCAGAAAAAGCAGAAGAAGGAGAAGGGGAAGGTGTAGTCTGGAGGGTGAACCAGAAGAAGTAGAAGAAGGAGAAGGAGAAGCTGAAGTCTGGAGGGTGAATCAGAAGAAGTAGAAGAAGGAGAAGGAGAAGGTGAAGTCTGGAGGGTGAAGCAGAAGAAGCAGCAGAAGGAGAAGGAGAAGGTGAAGTCTGGAGGGAGAAGCAGAAGAAGCAGAAGAAGGCGAAGGAGAAGGTGAAGTCTGGAGGGTGAAGCAGAAGAAGCGAAGAAGGAGAAGGAGAAGGTGAAGTCTGGAGGGTGAACCAGAAGAAGCAGAAGAAGGAGAAGGAGAAGGTGAAGTCTGGAGGGTGAATCAGAAGAAGTGGAAGAAGGAGAAGGAGAAGTTGAAGTCAGGAGGGTGAATCAGAAGAAGTAGAAGAAGGAGAAGGAGAAGGTGAAGTCAGGAGGGTGAATCAGAAGAAGCAGAAGAAGGAGAAGGAGAAGGTGAAGTCTGGAGGGTGAATCAGAAGAAGCAGAAGAAGGAGAAGGAGAAGGTGAAGTCTGGAGGGTGAATCAGAAGAAGCAGAAGAAGGAGAAGGAGAAGATGAAGTCTGGAGGGTGAAGCAGAAGAAGCAGAAGAAGGAGAAGGAGAAGGTGAAGTCTGGAGGGAGAATCAGAAGAAGCAGAAGAATGAAAAGGAGAAGGTGAAGTCTGGGGGGTGAATCAAAAGAAGCAGAAGAAGGAGAAGGAGAAGGTGAAGTCTGGGGGGTGAATCAGAAGAAGTAGAAGAAGGAGAAGGAGAAGGTGAAGTCTGGAGGGTGAAGCAGAAGAAGCAGAAGAAGGAGAAGGAGAAGGTGAAGTCTGGAGGGTGAATCAGAAGAAGTAGAAGAAGGAGAAGGAGAAGGTGAAGTCTGAAGGGAGAAGCAGAAGAAGCAGAAGAAGGAGAAGGAGAAGGTGAAGTCTGGAGGGTGAAGCAGAAGAAGTAGAAGAAGGAGAAGGAGAAGGTGAAGTCTGGAGGGTGAAGCAGAAGAAGCAGAAGAAGGAGGAGGAGAAGGTGAAGTCTGGAGGTTAAATCAGAAGAAGCAGAAGAAGGAGAAGGAGAAGCTGAAGTCTGGAGGGTGAATCAGAAGAAGCAGAAGAAGGAGAAGGAGAAGCTGAAGTCTGGAGGGTGAATCAGAAGAAGCAGAAGAAGGAGAAGGAGAAGCTGAAGTCTGGAGGGTGAATCAGTAGAAGCAGAAGAATGAGAAGGAGAAGGTGAAGTCTGGAGGGTGAAGCAGAAGAAGCAGAAGAAGGAGAAGAGGAAAGTGAAGTCTGGAGGGTGAATCAGAAGAAGCAGAAGAAGGAGAAGGAGAAGGTGAAGTCAGGAGGGTGAATCAGCAGAAGCAGAAGAAGGAGAAGGAGAAGGTGAAGTCTGGAGGGTGAATCATAAGAAGTAGAAGAAGGAGAAGGAGAAGGTGAAGTCTGGAGGGAGAAGCAGAAGAAGCAGAAGGAGGAGAAGGAGAAGGTGAAGTCTGGAGGGTGAAGCAGAAGAAGCAGAAGAAGGAGAAGCAGAAGGTGAAGTCTGGAGGGTGAATCAGAAGAAGTAGAAGAAGGAGAAGGAGAAGGTGAAGTCTGGAGGGAGAAGCAGAAGAAGCAGAAGAAGGAGAAGGAGAAGGTGAAGTCTGGAGGGTGAAGCAGAAGAAGTAGAAGAAGGAGAAGGAGAAGGTGAAGTCAGGAGGGTGAATCAGAAGAAGAAGAAGAAGGAGAAGGAGAAGGTGAAGTCTGGAGGGTGAATCAGAAGAAGTAGAAGAAGGGGAAGGCGAAGGTGAAGTCAGGAGGGTGAATCAGAAGAAGCAGAAGAAGGAGAAGGAGAAGGTGAAGTCTGGAGGGAGAAGCAGAAAAAGTAGAAGAAGGAGAAGGTGAAGTCAGGAGGGTGAATCAGAAGAAGCAGAAGAAGGAGAAGGAGAAGGTGAAGTCTGGAGGGAGAAGCAGAAGAAGCAGAAGAAGGAGAAGGAGAAGGTGAAGTCAGGAGGGTGAATCAGAAGAAGTAGAAGAAGGAGAAGGAGAAGGTGAAAACTGGAGGGTGAAGCAGAAGAAGCAGAAGATGGAGAAGGAGAAGGTGAAGTCTGGAGGGTGAATCAGAAGAAGCAGAAGAAGGAGAAGGAGAAGGTGAAGTCTGGACGGTGAATCAGAAGAAGTAGAAGAAGGAGAAGGAGGAGGTGAAGTCAGGAGGGTGAATCAGAAGAAGTAGAAGAAGGAGAAGGAGAAGGTGAAGTCAGGAGGGTGAATCAGAAGAAGCAAAAGAAGGAGAAGGAGAAGGTGAAGTCTGCAGGGTGAATCAGAAGAAGCAGAAGAAGGAGAAGGAGAAGGTGAAGACTGGAGGGTGAATCAGAAGAAGCAGAAGAAGGAGAAGGAGAAGGTGAAGTCTGGAGGGTGAAGCAGAAGAAGCAGAAGAAGGAGAAGGAGAAGGTGAAGTCTGGAGGGTGAAGCAGAAGAAGTAGAAGAAGGAGAAGGCGAAGGTGAAGTCTGGAGGGTGAATCAGAAGAAGTAGAAGGAGAAGGAGAAGGTGAAGTCTGGAGGGAGAAGCAGAAGAAGCAGAAGAAGGAGAAGGAGACGGTGAAGTCAGGAGGGTGAATCAGAAGAAGTAGAAGAAGGAGAAGGAGAAGGTGAAGCCTGGAGGGTGGAGCAGAAGAAGCAGAAGAAGGAGAAGGAGAAGGTGAAGTCTGGAGGGTGAATCAGAAGAAGTAGAAGAAGGAGAAGGAGAAGCTGAAGTCTGGAGGGTGAATCAGAAGAAGTAGAAGAAGGAGAAGGAGAAGGTGAAGTCTGGAGGGTGAAGCAGAAGAAGCAGAAGAAGGAGAAGGAGAAGGTGAAGTCTGGAGGGAGAAGCAGAAGAAGCAGAAGAAGGCGAAGGAGAAGGTGAAGCCTGGAGGGTGAAGCAGAAGAAGCGAAGAAGGAGAAGGAGAAGGTGAAGTCTGGAGGGTGAATCAGAAGAAGCAGAAGAAGGAGAAGGAGAAGGTGAAGTCTGGAGGGTGAATCAGAAGAAGTGGAAGAAGGAGAAGGAGAAGTTGAAGTCAGGAGGGTGAATCAGAAGAAGTAGAAGAAGGAGAAGGAGAAGGTGAAGTCAGGAGGGTGAATCAGAAGAAGCAGAAGAAGGAGAAGGAGAAGGTGAAGTCTGGAGGGTGAATCAGAAGAAGCAGAAGAAGGAGAAGGAGAAGGTGAAGTCTGGAGGGTGAATCAGAAGAAGCAGAAGAAGGAGAAGGAGAAGATGAAGTCTGGAGGGTGAAGCAGAAGAAGCAGAAGAAGGAGAAGGAGAAGGTGAAGTCTGGAGGGTGAATCAGAAGAAGCAGAAGAAGGAAAAGGAGAAGGTGAAGTCTGGAGGGTGAATCAAAAGAAGCAGAAGAAGGAGAAGGAGAAGGTGAAGTCTGGGGGGTGAATCAGAAGAAGTAGAAGAAGGAGAAGGAGAAGGTGAAGTCTGGAGGGTGAAGCAGAAGAAGCAGAAGAAGGAGAAGGAGAAGGTGAAGTCTGGAGGGTGAATCAGAAGAAGTAGAAGAAGGAGAAGGAGAAGGTGAAGTCTGAAGGGAGAAGCAGAAGAAGCAGAAGAAGGAGAAGGAGAAGGTGAAGTCTGGAGGGTGAAGCAGAAGAAGTAGAAGAAGGAGAAGGAGAAGGTGAAGTCTGGAGGGTGAAGCAGAAGAAGCAGAAGAAGGAGAAGGAGAAGGTGAAGTCTGGAGGGTAAATCAGAAGAAGCAGAAGAAGGAGAAGGAGAAGGTGAAGTCTGGAGGGTGAATCAGAAGAAGCAGAAGAAGGAGAAGGAGAAGGTGAAGTCTGGAGGGTGAATCAGAAGAAGCAGAAGAAGGAGAAGGAGAAGCTGAAGTCTGGAGGGTGAATCAGTAGAAGCAGAAGAATGAGAAGGAGAAAGTGAAGTCTGGAGGGTGAAGCAGAAGAAGCAGAAGAAGGAGAAGAGGAAAGTGAAGTCTGGAGGGTGAATCAGAAGAAGCAGAAGAAGGAGAAGGAGAAGGTGAAGTCAGGAGGGTGAATCAGCAGAAGCAGAAGAAGGAGAAGGAGAAGGTGAAGTCTGGAGGGTGAATCATAAGAAGTGGAAGAAGGAGAAGGAGAAGGTGAAGTCTGGAGGGAGAAGCAGAAGAAGCAGAAGGAGGAGAAGGAGAAGGTGAAGTCAGGAGGGTGAATCAGAAGAAGTAGAAGAAGGAGAAGGAGAAGGTGAAGTCTGGAGGGTGAAGCAGAAGAAGCAGAAGAAGGAGAAGCAGAAGGTGAAGTCTGGAGGGTGACTCAGAAGAAGTAGAAGAAGGAGAAGGAGAAGGTGAAGTCTGGAGGGAGAAGCAGAAGAAGCAGAAGAAGGAGAAGGAGAAGGTGAAGTCTGGAGGGTGAAGCAGAAGAAGTAGAAGAAGGAGAAGGAGAAGGTGAAGTCAGGAGGGTGAATCAGAAGAAGAAGAAGAAGGAGAAGGAGAAGGTGAAGTCTGGAGGGTGAATCAGAAGAAGTAGAAGAAGGAGAAGGCGAAGGTGAAGTCAGGAGGGTTAATCAGAAGAAGCAGAAGAAGGAGAAGGAGAAGGTGAAGTCTGGAGGGAGAAGCAGAAAAAGTAGAAGAAGGAGAAGGTGAAGTCAGGAGGGTGAATCAGAAGAAGCAGAAGAAGGAGAAGGAGAAGGTGAAGTCTGGAGGGAGAAGCAGAAAATGCAGAAAAAGGAGAAGGAGAAGGTGAAGACAGGAGGGTGAATCAGAAGAAGTAGAAGAAGGAGAAGGAGAAGGTGAAAACTGGAGGGTGAAGCAGAAGAAGCAGAATATGGAGAAGGAGAAGTTGAAGTCTGGAGGGTGAATCAGAAGAAGCAGAAGAAGGAGAAGGAGAAGGTGAAGTCTGGAGGGTGAATCAGAAGAAGTAGAAGAAGGAGAAGGAGGAGGTGAAGTCAGGAGGGTGAATCAGAAGAAGTAGAAGAAGGAGAAGGAGAAGGTGAAGTCAGGAGGGTGAATCAGAAGAAGCAAAAGAAGGAGAAGGAGAAGGTGAAGTCTGCAGGGTGAATCAGAAGAAGCAGAAGAAGGAGAAGGAGAAGGTGAAGACTGGAGGGTGAATCAGAAGAAGCAGAAGAAGGAGAAGGAGAAGGTGAAGTCTGGAGGGTGAAGCAGAAGAAGCAGAAGAAGGAGAAGGAGAAGGTGAAGTCTGGAGGGTGAATCAGAAGAAGCAGAAGAAGGAGAAGGAGAAGGTGAAATCTGGAGGGTGAATCAGGAGAAGCAGAAGAAGGAGAAGGAGAGGGTGAAGTCTGGAGGGTGAATCAGAAGAAGCAGAAGAAGGAGAAGGAGAAGGTGAAGTCTGGAGGGTGAAGCAGAAGAAGCAGAAGAAGGAGAAGGAGAAGGTGAAGTCTGGAGGGTGAATCAGAAGAAGCAGAAGAAGGAGAAGGAGAAGGTGAAGTCTGGAGGGTGAATCAGAAGAAGCAGAAGAAGGAGAAGGAGAAGGTGAAGTCAGGAGGTTGAAGTAGAAGAAGCAGAAGAAGGAGAAGGAGAAGGTGAAGTCTGGAGGGTGAATGAGAAGAAGCAGAAGAAGGAGAAGAAGAAAGTGAAGTCTGGAGGGTGAATCAGAAGAAGTCGAAGAAGGAGAAGGAGAAGGTGAAGTCTGGAGGGTGAATCAGAAGAAGTAGAAGAAGGAGAAGGAGAAGGTGAAGTCTGGAGGTTGAATCAGAAGAAGTAGAAGAAGGAGAAGGAGAAGGTGAAGTCTGGAGGGTGAAGCAGAAGTAGCAGAAGAAGGAGAAGGAGAAGGTGAAGTCTGGAGGGTGAATCAGAAGAAGCAGAAGAAGGAGAAGGAGAAGGTGAAGTCTGGAGGGTGAATCAGAAGAAGTAGAAGAAGGAGAAGGCGAAGGTGAAGTCTGGAGGGTGAGTCAGAAGAAGCAGAAGAAGGAGAAGGAGAAGGTGAAGTCTGGAGGGTGAATCAGAAGAAGTAGAAGAAGGAGAAGGAGAAGGTGAAGTCTGGAGGGTGAATTAGAAGAAGTAGAAGAAGGAGAAGGAGAAGGTGATGTCTGGAGGGTGAATCAGAAGAAGTAGAAGAAGGAGATGGAGAAGGTGAATTCTGGAGGGTGAAGCAGAAGAAGGAGAAGGAGAATGTGAAGTCTGGAGGGTGAATCAGAAGACGTAGAACTAGGAGAAGGAGAAGGTGAAGTCTGGAGGGAGAAGCAGAAGAAGCAGAAGAAGGAGAAGGAGAAGGTGAAGTCTGGAGGGTGAAGCAGAAGAAGTAGAAGAAGGAGAAGGAGAAGGTGAAGTCTGGAGGGTGAATCAGCAGAAGTAGAAGAAGGAGAAGGAGAAGGCGAATTCTGGAGGATGAATCAGAGGAAGCAGAAGAAGGAGAAGGAGAAGGTGAAGTCAGGAGGGTGAAGCAGAAGAAGCAGAAGAAGGAGAAGGTGAAGTCTGGAGGGTGAATCAGAAGAAGCAGAAGAAGGAGAAGGAGAAGGTGACGTCTGGAGGGTGAAGCAGAAGAAGTAGAAGAAGGAGAAGGAGAAGGTGAAGTCTGGAGGGTGAAGCAGAAGAAGTAGAAGAAGGAGAAGGAGAAGGTGAAGTCAGGAGGGTGAATCAGAAGAAGCAGAAGAAGGAGAAGGAGAAGGTGAAGTCTGGAGGGTGAATCAGAAGAAGTAGAAGAAGGAGAAGGCGAAGGTGAAGTCAGGAGGGTGAATCAGAAGAAGCAGAAGAAGGAGAAGGAGAAGGTGAAGTCTGGAGGGAGAAGCAGAAGAAGTAGAAGAAGGAGAATGAGAAGGTGAAGTCAGGAGGGTGAATCAGAAGAAGTAGAAGAAGGAGAAGGAGAAGGTGAAGTCTGGAGGGTGAATCAGAAGAAGCAGAAGAAGGAGAAGGAGAAGGTGAAGTCTGGAGGGTGAAGCAGAAGAAGCAGAAGAAGGAGAAGGAGAAGGTGAAGTCTGGAGGGTGAAGCAGAAGAAGTAGAAGAAGGAGAAGGAGAAGGTGAAGCCGGGAGGGTGAATCAGAAGAAGCAGAAGAAGGAGAAGGAGAAGGTGAAGTCTGGAGGGTGAATCAGAAGAAGTAGAAGAAGGAGAAGGAGAAGGTGAAGTCTGGAGGGTGAAGCAGAAGAAGTAGAAGAAGGAGAAGGCGAAGGTGAAGTCTGGAGGGTGAATCAGAAGAAGTAGAAGAAAGAGAAGGAGAAGGTGAAGTCTGGAGGGAGAAGCAGAAGAAGCAGAAGAAGGAGAAGGAGAAGGTGAAGTCAGGAGGGTGAATCAGAAGAAGTAGAAGTAGGAGAAGGAGAAGGTGAAGTCTGGAGGGTGAAGCAGAAGAAGCAGAAGAAGGAGAAGGAGAAGGTGAAGTCTAGAGGGTGAATCAGATGAAGTAGAAGAAGGAGAAGGAGAAGCTGAAGTCTGGTGGGTGAATCAGAAGTAGAAGAAGGAGAAGGAGAAGGTGAAGTCTGGAGGGTGAATAAGAAGCAGCAGAAGAAGGAGAAGGAGAAGGTGAAGTCTGGAGGGAGAAGCAGAAGAAGCAGAAGAAGGAGAAGGAGAAGGTGAAGTCTGGAGGGTGAAGCAGAAGAAGCAGAAGAAGGAGAAGGAGAAGGTGAAGTCTGGAGGGTGAATCAGAAGAAGCAGAAGAAGGAGAAGGAGAAGGTGAAGTCTGGAGGGTGAATCAGAAGAGGCAGAAGAAGGAGAAGGAGAAGTTGAAGTCAGGAGGGTGAATCAGAAGAAGTAGAAGAAGGAGAAGGAGAAGGTGAAGTCTGGAGGGTGAATCAGAAGAAGCAGAAGAAGGAGAAGGAGAAGGTGAAGTCTGGAGGGTGAATAAGAAGAAGTAGAAGAAGGAGAAGGAGAAGGTGAAGTCTGGAGGGAGAAGCAGAAGAAGCAGAAGAAGGAGAAGGAGAAGGTGAAGTCAGGAGGGTGAATCAGAAGAAGCAGAAGAAGGAGAAGGAGAAGGTGAAGTCTGGAGGGAGAAGCAGAAGAAGCAGAAGAAGGAGAAGGAGAAGGTGAAGTCAGGAGGGTGAATCAGAAGAAGTAGAAGAAGGAGAAGGAGAAGGTGAAAACTGGAGGGTGAAGCAGAAGAAGCAGAAGATGGAGAAGGAGAAGGTGAAGTCTGGAGGGTGAATCAGAAGAAGCAGAAGAAGGAGAAGGAGAAGGTGAAGTCTGGAGGGTGAATCAGAAGAAGTAGAAGAAGGAGAAGGAGGAGGTGAAGTCAGGAGGGTGAATCAGAAGAAGTAGAAGAAGGAGAAGGAGTAGGTGAAGTCAGGAGGGTGAATCAGAAGAAGCAAAGGAAGGAGAAGGAGAAGGTGAAGTCTGCAGGGGGAATCAGAAGAAACAGCAGAAGGAGAAGGAGAAGGTGAAGACTGGAGGGTGAATCAGAAGAAGCAGAAGAAGGAGAAGGAGAAGGTGAAGTCTGGAGGGTGAAGCAGAAGAAGCAGAAGAAGGAGAAGGAGAAGGTGAAGTCTGGAGGGTGAATCAGAAGAAGCAGAAGAAGGAGGAGAAGGTGAAATCTGGAGGGTGAATCAGAAGAAGCAGAAGAAGGAGAAGGAGAGGGTGAAGTCTGGAGGGTGAATCAGAAGAAGCAGAAGAAGGAGAAGGAGAAGGTGAAGTCTGGAGGGTGAAGCAGAAGAAGCAGAAGAAGGAGAAGGAGAAGGTGAAGTCTGGAGGGTGAATCAGAAGAAGCAGAAGAAGGAGAAGGAGAAGGTGAAGTCTGGAGGGTGAATCAGAAGAAGCAGAAGAAGGAGAAGGAGAAGGTGAAGTCAGGAGGTTGAAGTAGAAGAAGCAGAAGAAGGAGAAGGAGAAGGTGAAGTCTGGAGGGTGAATGAGAAGAAGCAGAAGAAGGAGAAGAAGAAAGTGAAGTCTGGAGGGTGAATCAGAAGAAGTCGAAGAAGGAGAAGGAGAAGGTGAAGTCTGGAGGGTGAATCAGAAGAAGTAGAAGAAGGAGAAGGAGAAGGAGAAGGTGAAGTCTGGAGGTTGAATCAGAAGACGTAGAAGAAGGAGAAGGAGAAGGTGAAGTCTGGAGGGTGAAGCAGAAGTAGCAGAAGAAGGAGAAGGAGAAGGTGAAGTCTGGAGGGTGAATCAGAAGAAGCAGAAGAAGGAGAAGGAGAAGGTGAAGTCTGGAGGGCGAATCAGAAGAAGTAGAAGAAGGAGAAGGCGAAGGTGAAGTCTGGAGGGTGAATCAGAAGAAGCAGAAGAAGGAGAAGGAGAAGGTGAAGTCTGGAGGGTGAATCAGAAGAAGTAGAAGAAGGAGAAGGAGAAGGTGAAGTCTGGAGGGTGAATTAGAAGAAGTAGAAGAAGGAGAAGGAGAAGGTGAAGTCTGGAGGGTGAATCAGAAGAAGTAGAAGAAGGAGATGGAGAAGGTGAATTCTGGAGGGTGAAGCAGAAGAAGGAGAAGGAGAATGTGAAGTCTGGAGGGTGAGTCAGAAGACGTAGAACTAGGAGAAGGAGAAGGTGAAGTCTGGAGGGAGAAGCAGAAGAAGCAGAAGAAGGAGAAGGAGAAGGTGAAGTCTGGAGGGTGAAGCAGAAGAAGTAGAAGAAGGAGAAGGAGAAGATGCAGTCTGGAGGGTGAATCAGAAGAAGTAGAAGAAGGAGAAGGAGAAGGCGAATTCTGGAGGATGAATCAGAGGAAGCAGAAGAAGGAGAAGGAGAAGGTGAAGTCAGGAGGGTGAAGCAGAAGAAGCAGAAGAAGGAGAAGGAGAAGGTGAAGTCTGGAGGGTGAATCAGAAGAAGCAGAAGAAGGAGAAGGAGAAGGTGACGTCTGGAGGGTGAAGCAGAAGAAGTAGAAGAAGGAGAAGGAGAAGGTGAAGTCAGGAGGGTGAAGCAGAAGAAGTCGAAGAAGGAGAAGGAGAAGGTGAAGTCAGGAGGGTGAATCAGAAGAAGCAGAAGAAGGAGAAGGAGAAGGTGAAGTCTGGAGGGTGAATCAGAAGAAGTAGAAGAAGGAGAAGGCGAAGGTGAAGTCAGGAGGGTGAATCAGAAGAAGCAGAAGAAGGAGAAGGAGAAGGTGAAGTCTGGAGGGAGAAGCAGAAGAAGTAGAAGAAGGAGAATGAGAAGGTGAAGTCAGGAGGGTGAATTAGAAGAAGTAGAAGAAGGAGAAGGAGAAGGTGAAGTCTGGAGGGTGAATCAGAAGAAGCAGAAGAAGGAGAAGGAGAAGGTGAAGTCTGGAGGGTGAAGCAGAAGAAGCAGAAGAAGGAGAAGGAGAAGGTGAAGTCTGGAGGGTGAAGCAGAAGAAGTAGAAGAAGGAGAAGGAGAAGGTGAAGCCGGGAGGGTGAATCAGAAGAAGCAGAAGAAGGAGAAGGAGAAGGTGAAGTCTGGAGGGTGAATCAGAAGAATTAGAAGAAGGAGAAGGAGAAGGTGAAGTCTGGAGGGTGAAGCAGAAGAAGTAGAAGAAGGAGAAGGCGAAGGTGAAGTCTGGAGGGTGAATCAGAAGAAGTAGAAGAAAGAGAAGGAGAAGGTGAAGTCTGGAGGGAGAAGCAGAAGAAGCAGAAGAAGGAGAAGGAGAAGGTGAAGTCAGGAGGGTGAATCAGAAGAAGTAGAAGTAGGAGAAGGAGAAGGTGAAGTCTGGAGGGTGAAGCAGAAGAAGCAGAAGAAGGAGAAGGAGAAGGTGAAGTCTGGAGGGTGAATCAGATGAAGTAGAAGAAGGAGAAGGAGAAGCTGAAGTCTGGTGGGTGAATCAGAAGTAGAAGAAGGAGAAGGAGAAGGTGAAGTCTGGAGGGTGAATAAGAAGCAGCAGAAGAAGGAGAAGGAGAAGGTGAAGTCTGGAGGGAGAAGCAGAAGAAGCAGAAGAAGGAGAAGGAGAAGGTGAAGTCTGGAGGGTGAAGCAGAAGAAGTAGAAGAAGGAGAAGGCGAAGGTGAAGTCTGGAGGGTGAATCAGAAGAAGCAGAAGAAGGAGAAGGAGAAGGTGAAGTCTGGAGGGTGAATCAGAAGAGGCAGAAGAAGGAGAAGGAGAAGTTTAAGTCAGGAGGGTGAATCAGAAGAAGTAGAAGAAGGAGAAGGAGAAGGTGAAGTCTGGAGGGTGAATCAGAAGAAGCAGAAGAAGGAGAAGGAGAAGGTGAAGTCTGGAGGGTGAATAAGAAGAAGTAGAAGAAGGAGAAGGAGAAGGTGAAGTCTGGAGGGAGAAGCAGAAGAAGCAGAAGAAGGAGAAGGAGAAGGTGAAGTCAGGAGGGTGAATCAGAAGAAGTAGAAGAAGGAGAAGGAGAAGGTGAAGTCTGGAGGGTGAAGCAGAAGAAGCAGAAGAAGGAGAAGGAGAAGGTGAAGTCTGGAGAGTGAATCAGAAGTAGAACAAGGAGAAGGAGAAGGTGAAGTCTGGAGGGAGAAGCAGAAGAAGCAGAAGAAGGAGAAGGAGAAGGTGAAGTCTGGAGGGTGAAGCAGAAGAAGTAGAAGAAGGAGTAGGAGAAGGTGACGTCTGGAGGGTGAATCAGAAGAAGTAGAAGAAGGAGAAGGAGAAGGTGAAGTCTGGAGGGTGAATCAGAGGAAGCAGTAGAAGGAGAATGAGAAGGTGAAGTCAGGAGGGTGAAGCAGAAAAAGCAGAAGAAGGAGAAGGAGAAGGTGAAGTCTGGAGGGTGAATCAGAAGAAGCAGAAGAAGGAGAAGGAGAGGGTGAAGTCTGGAGGGTGAAGCAGAAGAAGTAGAAGAAGGAGAAGGCGAAGGTGAAGTCTGGAGGGTGAATCAGAAGAAGTAGAAGAAAGAGAAGGAGAAGGTGAAGTCTGGAGGGAGAAGCAGAAGAAGCAGAAGAAGGAGAAGGAGAAGGTGAAGTCAGGAGGGTGAATCAGAAGAAGTAGAAGTAGGAGAAGGAGAAGGTGAAGTCTGGAGGGTGAAGCAGAAGAAGCAGAAGAAGGAGAAGGAGAAGGTGAAGTCTGGAGGGTGAATCAGATGAAGTAGAAGAAGGAGAAGGAGAAGCTGAAGTCTGGTGGGTGAATCAGAAGTAGAAGAAGGAGAAGGAGAAGGTGAAGTCTGGAGGGTGAATAAGAAGCAGCAGAAGAAGGAGAAGGAGAAGGTGAAGTCTGGAGGGAGAAGCAGAAGAAGCAGAAGAAGGAGAAGGAGAAGGTGAAGTCTGGAGGGTGAAGCAGAAGAAGCAGAAGAAGGAGAAGGAGAAGGTGAAGTCTGGAGGGTGAATCAGAAGAAGCAGAAGAAGGAGAAGGAGAAGGTGAAGTCTGGAGGGTGAATCAGAAGAGGCAGAAGAAGGAGAAGGAGAAGTTGAAGTCAGGAGGGTGAATCAGAAGAAGCAGAAGAAGGAGAAGGAGAAGGTGAAGTCTGGAGGGAGAAGCAGAAGAAGTAGAAGAAGGAGAATGAGAAGGTGAAGTCAGGAGGGTGAATCAGAAGAAGTAGAAGAAGGAGAAGGAGAAGGTGAAGTCTGGAGGGTGAATCAGAAGAAGCAGAAGAAGGAGAAGGAGAAGGTGAAGTCTGGAGGGTGAAGCAGAAGAAGCAGAAGAAGGAGAAGGAGAAGGTGAAGTCTGGAGGGTGAAGCAGAAGAAGTAGAAGAAGGAGAAGGAGAAGGTGAAGCCGGGAGGGTGAATCAGAAGAAGCAGAAGAAGGAGAAGGAGAAGGTGAAGTCTGGAGGGTGAATCAGAAGAATTAGAAGAAGGAGAAGGAGAAGGTGAAGTCTGGAGGGTGAAGCAGAAGAAGTAGAAGAAGGAGAAGGCGAAGGTGAAGTCTGGAGGGTGAATCAGAAGAAGTAGAAGAAAGAGAAGGAGAAGGTGAAGTCTGGAGGGAGAAGCAGAAGAAGCAGAAGAAGGAGAAGGAGAAGGTGAAGTCAGGAGGGTGAATCAGAAGAAGTAGAAGTAGGAGAAGGAGAAGGTGAAGTCTGGAGGGTGAAGCAGAAGAAGCAGAAGAAGGAGAAGGAGAAGGTGAAGTCTGGAGGGTGAATCAGATGAAGTAGAAGAAGGAGAAGGAGAAGCTGAAGTCTGGTGGGTGAATCAGAAGTAGAAGAAGGAGAAGGAGAAGGTGAAGTCTGGAGGGTGAATAAGAAGCAGCAGAAGAAGGAGAAGGAGAAGGTGAAGTCTGGAGGGAGAAGCAGAAGAAGCAGAAGAAGGAGAAGGAGAAGTTGAAGTCTGGAGGGTGAAGCAGAAGAAGCAGAAGAAGGAGAAGGAGAAGGTGAAGTCTGGAGGGTGAATCAGAAGAAGCAGAAGAAGGAGAAGGAGAAGGTGAAGTCTGGAGGGTGAATCAGAAGAGGCAGAAGAAGGAGAAGGAGAAGTTTAAGTCAGGAGGGTGAATCAGAAGAAGTAGAAGAAGGAGAAGGAGAAGGTGAAGTCTGGAGGGTGAATCAGAAGAAGCAGAAGAAGGAGAAGGAGAAGGTGAAGTCTGGAGGGTGAATAAGAAGAAGTAGAAGAAGGAGAAGGAGAAGGTGAAGTCTAGAGGGAGAAGCAGAAGAAGCAGAAGAAGGAGAAGGAGAAGGTGAAGTCAGGAGGGTGAATCAGAAGAAGTAGAAGAAGGAGAAGGAGAAGGTGAAGTCTGGAGGGTGAAGCAGAAGAAGCAGAAGAAGGAGAAGGAGAAGGTGAAGTCTGGAGAGTGAATCAGAAGAAGTAGAACAAGGAGAAGGAGAAGGTGAAGTCTGGAGGGAGAAGCAGAAGAAGCAGAAGAAGGAGAAGGAGAAGGTGAAGTCTGGAGGGTGAAGCAGAAGAAGTAGAAGAAGGAGTAGGAGAAGGTGACGTCTGGAGGGTGAATCAGAAGAAGTAGAAGAAGGAGAAGGAGAAGGTGAAGTCTGGAGGGTGAATCAGAGGAAGCAGTAGAAGGAGAAGGAGAAGGTGAAGTCAGGAGGGTGAAGCAGAAAAAGCAGAAGAAGGAGAAGGAGAAGGTGAAGTCTGGAGGGTGAATCAGAAGAAGCAGAAGAAGGAGAAGGAGAGGGTGAAGTCTGGAGGGTGAAGCAGAAGAAGTAGAAGAAGGAGAAGGCGAAGGTGAAGTCTGGAGGGTGAATCAGAAGAAGTAGAAGAAAGAGAAGGAGAAGGTGAAGTCTGGAGGGAGAAGCAGAAGAAGCAGAAGAAGGAGAAGGAGAAGGTGAAGTCAGGAGGGTGAATCAGAAGAAGTAGAAGTAGGAGAAGGAGAAGGTGAAGTCTGGAGGGTGAAGCAGAAGAAGCAGAAGAAGGAGAAGGAGAAGGTGAAGTCTGGAGGGTGAATCAGATGAAGTAGAAGAAGGAGAAGGAGAAGCTGAAGTCTGGTGGGTGAATCAGAAGTAGAAGAAGGAGAAGGAGAAGGTGAAGTCTGGAGGGTGAATAAGAAGCAGCAGAAGAAGGAGAAGGAGAAGGTGAAGTCTGGAGGGAGAAGCAGAAGAAGCAGAAGAAGGAGAAGGAGAAGGTGAAGTCTGGAGGGTGAAGCAGAAGAAGCAGAAGAAGGAGAAGGAGAAGGTGAAGTCTGGAGGGTGAATCAGAAGAAGCAGAAGAAGGAGAAGGAGAAGGTGAAGTCTGGAGGGTGAATCAGAAGAGGCAGAAGAAGGAGAAGGAGAAGTTGAAGTCAGGAGGGTGAATCAGAAGAAGTAGAAGAAGGAGAAGGAGAAGGTGAAGTCTGGAGGGTGAATCAGAAGAAGCAGAAGAAGGAGAAGGAGAAGGTGAAGTCTGGAGGGTGAATAAGAAGAAGTAGAAGAAGGAGAAGGAGAAGGTGAAGACTGGAGGGAGAAGCAGAAGAAGCAGAAGAAGGAGAAGGAGAAGGTGAAGTCAGGAGGGTGAATCAGAAGAAGCAGAAGAAGGAGAAGGAGAAGGTGAAGTCTGGAGGGAGAAGCAGAAGAAGCAGAAGAAGGAGAAGGAGAAGGTGAAGTCAGGAGGGTGAATCAGAAGAAGTAGAAGAAGGAGAAGGAGAAGGCGAAAACTGGAGGGTGAAGCAGAAGAAGCAGAAGATGGAGAAGGAGAAGGTGAAGTCTGGAGGGTGAATCAGAAGAAGCAGAAGAAGGAGAAGGAGAAGGTGAAGTCTGGAGGGTGAATCAGAAGAAGTAGAAGAAGGAGAAGGAGGAGGTGAAGTCAGGAGGGTGAATCAGAAGAAGTAGAAGAAGGAGAAGGAGAAGGTGAAGTCAGGAGGGTGAATCAGAAGAAGCAAAAGAAGGAGAAGGAGAAGGTGAAGTCTGCAGGGTGAATCAGAAGAAGCAGAAGAAGGAGAAGGAGAAGGTGAAGTCTGGAGGGTGAATCAGAAGAAGTAGAAGAAGGAGAAGGAGAAGGTGAAGTCTGGAGGGTGAATTAGAAGAAGTAGAAGAAGGAGAAGGAGAAGGTGAAGTCTGGAGGGTGAATCAGAAGAAGTAGAAGAAGGAGATGGAGAAGGTGAATTCTGGAGGGTGAAGCAGAAGAAGGAGAAGGAGAATGTGAAGTCTGGAGGGAGAAGCAGAAGAAGCAGAAGAAGGAGAAGGAGAAGGTGAAGTCTGGAGGGTGAAGCAGAAGAAGTAGAAGAAGGAGAAGGAGAAGATGAAGTCTGGAGGGTGAATCAGAAGAAGTAGAAGAAGGAGAAGGAGAAGGCGAATTCTGGAGGATGAATCAGAGGAAGCAGAAGAAGGAGAAGGAGAAGGTGAAGTCAGGAGGGTGAAGCAGAAGAAGCAGAAGAAGGAGAAGGAGAAGGTGAAGTCTGGAGGGTGAATCAGAAGAAGCAGAAGAAGGAGAAGGAGAAGGTGACGTCTGGAGGGTGAAGCAGAAGAAGTAGAAGAAGGAGAAGGAGAAGGTGAAGTCAGGAGGGTGAATCAGAAGAAGCAGAAGAAGGAGAAGGAGAAGGTGAAGTCTGGAGGGTGAATCAGAAGAAGTAGAAGAAGGAGAAGGCGAAGGTGAAGTCAGGAGGGTGAATCAGAAGAAGCAGAAGAAGGAGAAGGAGAAGGTGAAGTCTGGAGGGAGAAGCAGAAGAAGTAGAAGAAGGAGAATGAGAAGGTGAAGTCAGGAGGGTGAATCAGAAGAAGTAGAAGAAGGAGAAGGAGAAGGTGAAGCCGGGAGGGTGAATCAGAAGAAGCAGAAGAAGGAGAAGGAGAAGGTGAAGTCTGGAGGGTGAATCAGAAGAAGTAGAAGAAGGAGAAGGGGAAGGTGAAGTCTGGAGGGTGAAGCAGAAGAAGTAGAAGAAGGAGAAGGCGAAGGTGAAGTCTGGAGGGTGAATCAGAAGAAGTAGAAGAAAGAGAAGGAGAAGGTGAAGTCTGGAGGGAGAAGCAGAAGAAGCAGAAGAAGGAGAAGGAGAAGGTGAAGTCAGGAGGGTGAATCAGAAGAAGTAGAAGTAGGAGAAGGAGAAGGTGAAGTCTGGAGGGTGAAGCAGAAGAAGCAGAAGAAGGAGAAGGAGAAGGTGAAGTCTGGAGGGTGAATCAGATGAAGTAGAAGAAGGAGAAGGAGAAGCTGAAGTCTGGTGGGTGAATCAGAAGTAGAAGAAGGAGAAGGAGAAGGTGAAGTCTGGAGGGTGAATAAGAAGCAGCAGAAGAAGGAGAAGGAGAAGGTGAAGTCTGGAGGGAGAAGCAGAAGAAGCAGAAGAAGGAGAAGGAGAAGGTGAAGTCTGGAGGGTGAAGCAGAAGAAGCAGAAGAAGGAGAAGGAGAAGGTGAAGTCTGGAGGGTGAATCAGAAGAAGCAGAAGAAGGAGAAGGAGAAGGTGAAGTCTGGAGGGTGAATCAGAAGAGGCAGAAGAAGGAGAAGGAGAAGTTGAAGTCAGGAGGGTGAATCAGAAGAAGTAGAAGAAGGAGAAGGAGAAGGTGAAGTCTGGAGGGTGAATCAGAAGAAGCAGAAGAAGGAGAAGGAGAAGGTGAAGTCTGGAGGGTGAATAAGAAGAAGTAGAAGAAGGAGAAGGAGAAGGTGAAGTCTGGAGGGAGAAGCAGAAGAAGCAGAAGAAGGAGAAGGAGAAGGTGAAGTCAGGAGGGTGAATCAGAAGAAGTAGAAGAAGGAGAAGGAGAAGGTGAAGTCTGGAGGGTGAATCAGAAGAAGCAGAAGAAGGAGAAGGAGAAGGTGAAGTCTGGAGGGTGAAACAGAAGAAGTAGAACAAGGAGAAGGAGAAGGTGAAGTCTGGAGGGAGAAGCAGAAGAAGCAGAAGAAGGAGGAGGAGAAGGTGAAGTCTGGAGGGTGAAGCAGAAGAAGTAGAAGAAGGAGTAGGAGAAGGTGACGTCTGGAGGGTGAATCAGAAGAAGTAGAAGAAGGAGAAGGAGAAGCTGAAGTCTGGAGGGTGAATCAGAGGAAGCAGTAGAAGGAGAAGGAGAAGGTGAAGTCAGGAGGGTGAAGCAGAAAAAGCAGAAGAATGAGAAGGAGAAGGTGAAGTCTGGAGGGTGAATCAGAAGAAGCAGAAGAAGGAGAAGGAGAGGGTGAAGTCTGGAGGGTGAAGCAGAAGAAGTAGAAGAAGGAGAAGGAGAAGGTGAAGTCAGGAGGGTGAAGCAGAAGAAGTAGAAGAAGGAGAAGGAAAAGGTGAAGTCAGGAGGGTGAATCAGAAGAAGCAGAAGAAGGAGAAGGAGAAGGTGAAGTCTGGAGGGTGAATCAGAAGAAGTGGAAGAAGGAGAAGGCGAAGGTGAAGTCAGGAGGGTGAATCAGAAGAAGCAGAAGAAGGAGAAGGAGAAGGCGAAGTCTGGATGAGAAGCAGAAGAAGCAGAAGAAGGAGAAGGAGAAGGTGAAGTCTGGAGGGTGTATCAGAAGAAGCAGAAGAAGGAGAAGGAGAAGGTGACGTCTGGAGGGTGAAGCAGAAGAAGTAGAAGAAGGTGAAGGAGAAGGTGAAGTCTGGAGGGTGAATCAGAAGAAGCAGAAGAAGGAGAAGGAGAAGGTGAAGTCTGGAGCGTGAAGCAGAAGAAACAGAAGAAGGAGAAGGAGAAGCTGAAGTCTGGAGGGTGAAGCAGAAGAAGTAGAAGAAGGAGAAGGAGAAGGTGAAGTCAGGAAGGTGAATCAGAAGAAGCAGAAGAAGGAGAAGGAGAAGATGAAGTCTGGAGGGTGAATCAGAAGAAGTAGAAGAAGGAGAAGGAGAAGGTGAAGTCTGGAGGGTGAAGCAGAAGAAGTAGAAGAAGGAGAAGGCGAAGGTGAAGTCTGGAGGGTGAATCAGAAGACGTAGAAGAAGGAGAAGGAGAAGGTGAAGTCTGGAGGGAGAAGCAGAAGAAGCAGAAGAAGGAGAAGGAGAAGGTGAAGTCAGGAGGGTGAATCAGAAGAAGTAGAAGAAGGAGAAGGAGAAGGTGAAGTCTGGAGGGTGAAGCAGAAGAAGCAGAAGAAGGAGAAGGAGAAGGTGAAGTCTGGAGGGTGAATCAGAGGAAGTAGAAGAAGGAGAAGGAGAAGCTGAAGTCTGGAGGGTGAATCAGAAGAAGTAGAAGAAGGAGAAGGAGAAGGTGAAGTCTGGAGGGTGAAGCAGAAGAAGCAGAAGAAGGAGAAGGAGAAGGTGAAGTCTGGAGGGAGAAGCAGAAGAAGCAGAAGAAGGAGAAGGAGAAGGTGAAGTCTGGAGGGTGAAGCAGAAGAAGCGAAGAAGGAGAAGGAGAAGGTGAAGTCTGGAGGGTGAATCAGAAGAAGCAGAAGAAGGAGAAGGAGAAGGTGAAGTCTGGAGGGTGAATCAGAAGAAGTAGAAGAAGGAGAAGGAGAAGGTGAAGTCAGGAGGGTGAACCAGAAGAGGTAGAAGAAGGAGAAGGAGAAGGTGAAGTCAGGAGGGTGAATCAGAAGAAGCAGAAGAAGGAGAAGTAGAAGGTGAAGTCTGGAGGGTGAATCAGAAGAAGCAGAAGAAGGAGAAGGAGAAGGTGAAGCCTGGAGGGTGAAGCAGAAGAAGCAGAAGAAGGAGAAGGAGAAGGTGAAGTCTGGAGGGTGAATCAGAAGAAGCAGAAGAAGGAGAAGGAGAAGGTGAAGTCTGGAGGGTGAATCAGAAGAAGCAGAAGAAGGAGAAGGAGAAGGTGAAGTTTGGAGGGTGAATCAGAAGAAGTAGAAGAAGGAGAAGGAGAAGGTGAAGTCTGGAGGGTGAAGCAGAAGAAGCAGAAGAAGGAGAAGGAGAAGGTGAAGTCTGGAGGGTGAATCAGAAGAAGTAGAAGAAGGAGAAGGAGAAGGTGAAGTCTGAAGGGAGAAGCAGAAGAAGCAGAAGAAGGAGAAGGAGAAGGTGAAGTCTGGAGGGTGAAACAGAAGAAGTAGAAGAAGGAGAAGGAGAAGGTGAAGTCTGGAGGGTGAAGCAGAAGAAGCAGAAGAAGGAGAAGGAGAAGGTGAAGTCTGGAGGGAGAAGCAGAAGAAGCAGAAGAAGGAGAAGGAGAAGGTGAAGTCTGGAGGGTGAATCAGAAGAAGCAGAAGAAGGAGAAGGAGAAGGTGAAGTCTGGAGGGTGAATCAGAAGAAGTAGAAGAAGGAGAAGGAGAACGTGAAGTCAGGAGGGTGAATCAGAAGAAGTAGAAGAAGGAGAAGGAGAAGGTGAAGTCAGGAGGGTGAATCAGAAGAAGCAGAAGAAGGAGAAGGAGAAGTTGAAGTCTGGAGGGTGAGTCAGAAGATGCAGAAGAAGGAGAAGGTGAAGTCTGGAGGGTGAATCAGAAGAAGCAGAAGAAGGAGAAGGAGAAGGTGAAGTCAGGAGGGTGAATCAGAAGAAGTAGAAGTAGGAGAAGGAGAAGGTGAAGTCTGGAGGGTGAAGCAGAAGAAGCAGAAGAAGGAGAAGGAGAAGGTGAAGTCTGGAGGGTGAATCAGATGAAGTAGAAGAAGGAGAAGGAGAAGCTGAAGTCTGGTGGGTGAATCAGAAGTAGAAGAAGGAGAAGGAGAAGGTGAAGTCTGGAGGGTGAATAAGAAGCAGCAGAAGAAGGAGAAGGAGAAGGTGAAGTCTGGAGGGAGAAGCAGAAGAAGCAGAAGAAGGAGAAGGAGAAGGTGAAGTCTGGAGGGTGAAGCAGAAGAAGCAGAAGAAGGAGAAGGAGAAGGTGAAGTCTGGAGGGTGAATCAGAAGAAGCAGAAGAAGGAGAAGGAGAAGGTGAAGTCTGGAGGGTGAATCAGAAGAGGCAGAAGAAGGAGAAGGAGAAGTTGAAGTCAGGAGGGTGAATCAGAAGAAGTAGAAGAAGGAGAAGGAGAAGGTGAAGTCTGGAGGGTGAATCAGAAGAAGCAGAAGAAGGAGAAGGAGAAGGTGAAGTCTGGAGGGTGAATAAGAAGAATTAGAAGAAGGAGAAGGAGAAGGTGAAGTCTGGAGGGAGAAGCAGAAGAAGCAGAAGAAGGAGAAGGAGAAGGTGAAGTCAGGAGGGTGAATCAGAAGAAGTAGAAGAAGGAGAAGGAGAAGGTGAAGTCTGGAGGGTGAAGCAGAAGAAGCAGAAGAAGGAGAAGGAGAAGGTGAAGTCTGGAGGGTGAATCAGAAGAAGTAGAACAAGGAGAAGGAGAAGGTGAAGTCTGGAGGGAGAAGCAGAAGAAGCAGAAGAAGGAGAAGGAGAAGGTGAAGTCTGGAGGGTGAAGCAGAAGAAGTAGAAGAAAGAGTAGGAGAAGGTGACGTCTGGAGGGTGAATCAGAAGAAGTAGAAGAAGGAGAAGGAGAAGGTGAAGTCTGGAGGGTGAATCAGAGGAAGCAGTAGAAGGAGAAGGAGAAGGTGAAGTCAGGAGGGTGAAGCAGAAAAAGCAGAAGAAGGAGAAGGAGAAGTTGAAGTCTGGAGGGTGAATCAGAAGAAGCAGAAGAAGGAGAAGGAGAGGGTGAAGTCTGGAGGGTGAAGCAGAAGAAGTAGAAGAAGGAGAAGGAGAAGGTGAAGTCAGGAGGGTGAAGCAGAAGAAGTAGAAGAAGGAGAAGGAAAAGGTGAAGTCAGGAGGGTGAATCAGAAGAAGCAAAAGAAGGAGAAGGAGAAGGTGAAGTCTGGAGGGTGAATCAGAAGAAGTGGAAGAAGGAGAAGGCGAAGGTGAAGTCAGGAGGGTGAATCAGAAGAAGCAGAAGAAGGAGAAGGAGAAGGCGAAGTCTGGATGAGAAGCAGAAGAAGCAGAAGAAGGAGAAGGAGAAGGTGAAGTCTGGAGGGTGTATCAGAAGAAGCAGAAGAAGGAGATGGAGAAGGTGACGTCTGGAGGGTGAAGCAGAAGAAGTAGAAGAAGGAGAAGGAGAAGGTGAAGTCTGGAGGGTGAATCAGAAGAAGCAGAAGAAGGAGAAGGAGAAGGTGAAGTCTGGAGGGTGAAGCAGAAGCAGCAGAAGAAGGAGAAGGAGAAGGTGAAGTCTGGAGGGTGAAGCAGAAGAAGTAGAAGAAGGAGAAGGAGAAGGTGAAGTCAGGAAGGTGAATCAGAAGAAGCAGAAGAAGGAGAAGGAGAAGATGAAGTCTGGAGGGTGAATCAGAAGAAGTAGAAGAAGGAGAAGGAGAAGGTGAAGTCTGGAGGGTGAAGCAGAAGAAGTAGAAGAAGGAGAAGGCGAAGGTGAAGTCTGGAGGGTGAATCAGAAGATGTAGAAGAAGGAGAAGGAGAAGGTGAAGTCTGGAGGGAGAAGCAGAAGAAGCAGAAGAAGGAGAAGGAGAAGGTGAAGTCTGGAGGGTGAAGCAGAAGAAGCGAAGAAGGAGAAGGAGAAGGTGAAGTCTGGAGGGTGAATCAGAAGAAGCAGAAGAAGGAGAAGGAGAAGGTGAAGTCTGGAGGGTGAATCAGAAGAAGTAGAAGAAGGAGAAGGCGAAGGTGAAGTCAGGAGGGTGAATCAGAAGAAGTAGAAGAAGGAGAAGGAGAAGGTGAAGTCAGGAGGGTGAAATAGAAGAAGCAGAAGAAGGAGAAGGAGAAGGTGAAGTCTGGAGGGTGAATCAGAAGAAGCAGAAGAAGGAGAAGGAGAAGGTGAAGCCTGGAGGGTGAAGCAGAAGAAGCAGAAGAAGGAGAAGGAGAAGGTGAAGTCTGGAGGGTGAATCAGAAGAAGCAGAAGAAGGAGAAGGAGAAGGTGAAGTCTGGAGGGTGAATCAGAAGAAGCAGAAGAAGGAGAAGGAGAAGGTGAAGTCTGGAGGGTGAATCAGAAGAAGTAGAAGAAGGAGAAGGAGAAGGTGAAGTCTGGAGGGTGAAGCAGAAGAAGCATAAGAAGGAGAAGGAGAAGGTGAAGTCTGGAGGGTGAATCAGAAGAAGTAGAAGAAGGAGAAGGAGAAGGTGAAGTCTGAAGGGAGAAGCAGAAGAAGCAGAAGAAGGAGAAGGAGAAGGTGAAGTCTGGAGGGTGAAACAGAAGAAGTAGAAGAAGGAGAAGGAGAAGGTGAAGTCTGGAGGGTGAAGCAGAAGAAGCAGAAGAAGGAGAAGGAGAAGGTGAAGTCTGGAGGGAGAAGCAGAAGAAGCAGAAGAAGGAGAAGGAGAAGGTGAAGTCTGGAGGGTGAATCAGAAGAAGCAGAAGAAGGAGAAGGAGAAGGTGAAGTCTGGAGGGTGAATCAGAAGAAGTAGAAGAAGGAGAAGGAGAACGTGAAGTCAGGAGGGTGAATCAGAAGAAGTAGAAGAAGGAGAAGGAGAAGGTGAAGTCTGGAGGGTGAAGCAGAAGAAGCAGAAGAAGGAGAAGGAGAAGCTGAAGTCTGGAGGGTGAAGCAGAAGAAGTAGAAGAAGGAGAAGGAGAAGGTGAAGTCAGGAAGGTGAATCAGAAGAAGCAGAAGAAGGAGAAGGAGAAGATGAAGTCTGGAGGGTGAATCAGAAGAAGTAGAAGAAGGAGAAGGAGAAGGTGAAGTCTGGAGGGTGAAGCAGAAGAAGTAGAAGAAGGAGAAGGCGAAGGTGAAGTCTGGAGGGTGAATCAGAAGACGTAGAAGAAGGAGAAGGAGAAGGTGAAGTCTGGAGGGAGAAGCAGAAGAAGCAGAAGAAGGAGAAGGAGAAGGTGAAGTCAGGAGGGTGAATCAGAAGAAGTAGAAGAAGGAGAAGGAGAAGGTGAAGTCTGGAGGGTGAAGCAGAAGAAGCAGAAGAAGGAGAAGGAGAAGGTGAAGTCTGGAGGGTGAATCAGAGGAAGTAGAAGAAGGAGAAGGAGAAGCTGAAGTCTGGAGGGTGAATCAGAAGAAGTAGAAGAAGGAGAAGGAGAAGGTGAAGTCTGGAGGGTGAAGCAGAAGAAGCAGAAGAAGGAGAAGGAGAAGGTGAAGTCTGGAGGGAGAAGCAGAAGAAGCAGAAGAAGGAGAAGGAGAAGGTGAAGTCTGGAGGGTGAAGCAGAAGAAGCGAAGAAGGAGAAGGAGAAGGTGAAGTCTGGAGGGTGAATCAGAAGAAGCAGAAGAAGGAGAAGGAGAAGGTGAAGTCTGGAGGGTGAATCAGAAGAAGTAGAAGAAGGAGAAGGAGAAGGTGAAGTCAGGAGGGTGAACCAGAAGAGGTAGAAGAAGGAGAAGGAGAAGGTGAAGTCAGGAGGGTGAATCAGAAGAAGCAGAAGAAGGAGAAGTAGAAGGTGAAGTCTGGAGGGTGAATCAGAAGAAGCAGAAGAAGGAGAAGGAGAAGGTGAAGCCTGGAGGGTGAAGCAGAAGAAGCAGAAGAAGGAGAAGGAGAAGGTGAAGTCTGGAGGGTGAATCAGAAGAAGCAGAAGAAGGAGAAGGAGAAGGTGAAGTCTGGAGGGTGAATCAGAAGAAGCAGAAGAAGGAGAAGGAGAAGGTGAAGTCTGGAGGGTGAATCAGAAGAAGTAGAAGAAGGAGAAGGAGAAGGTGAAGTCTGGAGGGTGAAGCAGAAGAAGCAGAAGAAGGAGAAGGAGAAGGTGAAGTCTGGAGGGTGAATCAGAAGAAGTAGAAGAAGGAGAAGGAGAAGGTGAAGTCTGAAGGGAGAAGCAGAAGAAGCAGAAGAAGGAGAAGGAGAAGGTGAAGTCTGGAGGGTGAAACAGAAGAAGTAGAAGAAGGAGAAGGAGAAGGTGAAGTCTGGAGGGTGAAGCAGAAGAAGCAGAAGAAGGAGAAGGAGAAGGTGAAGTCTGGAGGGAGAAGCAGAAGAAGCAGAAGAAGGAGAAGGAGAAGGTGAAGTCTGGAGGGTGAATCAGAAGAAGCAGAAGAAGGAGAAGGAGAAGGTGAAGTCTGGAGGGTGAATCAGAAGAAGTAGAAGAAGGAGAAGGAGAACGTGAAGTCAGGAGGGTGAATCAGAAGAAGTAGAAGAAGGAGAAGGAGAAGGTGAAGTCAGGAGGGTGAATCAGAAGAATCAGAAGAAGGAGAAGGAGAAGTTGAAGTCTGGAGGGTGAGTCAGAAGATGCAGAAGAAGGAGAAGGTGAAGTCTGGAGGGTGAATCAGAAGAAGCAGAAGAAGGAGAAGGAGAAGGTGAAGTCTGGAGGGTGAAGCAGAAGAAGCAGAAGAAGGAGAAGGAGAAGGTGAAGTCAGGAGGGTGAATCAGAAGAAGTAGAAGTAGGAGAAGGAGAAGGTGAAGTCTGGAGGGTGAAGCAGAAGAAGCAGAAGAAGGAGAAGGAGAAGGTGAAGTCTGGAGGGTGAATCAGATGAAGTAGAAGAAGGAGAAGGAGAAGCTGAAGTCTGGTGGGTGAATCAGAAGTAGAAGAAGGAGAAGGAGAAGGTGAAGTCTGGAGGGTGAATAAGAAGCAGCAGAAGAAGGAGAAGGAGAAGGTGAAGTCTGGAGGGAGAAGCAGAAGAAGCAGAAGAAGGAGAAGGAGAAGGTGAAGTCTGGAGGGTGAAGCAGAAGAAGCAGAAGAAGGAGAAGGAGAAGGTGAAGTCTGGAGGGTGAATCAGAAGAAGCAGAAGAAGGAGAAGGAGAAGGTGAAGTCTGGAGGGTGAATCAGAAGAGGCAGAAGAAGGAGAAGGAGAAGTTGAAGTCAGGAGGGTGAATCAGAAGAAGTAGAAGAAGGAGAAGGAGAAGGTGAAGTCTGGAGGGTGAATCAGAAGAAGCAGAAGAAGGAGAAGGAGAAGGTGAAGTCTGGAGGGTGAATAAGAAGAATTAGAAGAAGGAGAAGGAGAAGGTGAAGTCTGGAGGGAGAAGCAGAAGAAGCAGAAGAAGGAGAAGGAGAAGGTGAAGTCAGGAGGGTGAATCAGAAGAAGTAGAAGAAGGAGAAGGAGAAGGTGAAGTCTGGAGGGTGAAGCAGAAGAAGCAGAAGAAGGAGAAGGAGAAGGTGAAGTCTGGAGGGTGAATCAGAAGAAGTTGAACAAGGAGAAGGAGAAGGTGAAGTCTGGAGGGAGAAGCAGAAGAAGCAGAAGAAGGAGAAGGAGAAGGTGAAGTCTGGAGGGTGAAGCAGAAGAAGTAGAAGAAGGAGTAGGAGAAGGTGACGTCTGGAGGGTGAATCAGAAGAAGTAGAAGAAGGAGAAGGAGAAGGTGAAGTCTGGAGGGTGAATCAGAGGAAGCAGTAGAAGGAGAAGGAGAAGGTGAAGTCAGGAGGGTGAAGCAGAAAAAGCAGAAGAAGGAGAAGGAGAAGTTGAAGTCTGGAGGGTGAATCAGAAGAAGCAGAAGAAGGAGAAGGAGAGGGTGAAGTCTGGAGGGTGCAGCAGAAGAAGTAGAAGAAGGAGAAGGAGAAGGTGAAGTCAGGAGGGTGAAGCAGAAGAAGTAGAAGAAGGAGAAGGAAAAGGTGAAGTCAGGAGGGTGAATCAGAAGAAGCAAAAGAAGGAGAAGGAGAAGGTGAAGTCTGGAGGGTGAATCAGAAGAAGTGGAAGAAGGAGAAGGCGAAGGTGAAGTCAGGAGGGTGAATCAGAAGAAGCAGAAGAAGGAGAAGGAGAAGGCGAAGTCTGGATGAGAAGCAGAAGAAGCAGAAGAAGGAGAAGGAGAAGGTGAAGTCTGGAGGGTGTATCAGAAGAAGCAGAAGAAGGAGAAGGAGAAGGTGACGTCTGGAGGGTGAAGCAGAAGAAGTAGAAGAAGGAGAAGGAGAAGGTGAAGTCTGGAGGGTGAATCAGAAGAAGCAGAAGAAGGAGAAGGAGAAGGTGAAGTCTGGAGGGTGAAGCAGAAGAAGCAGAAGAAGGAGAAGGAGAAGGTGAAGTCTGGAGGGTGAAGCAGAAGAAGTAGAAGAAGGAGAAGGAGAAGGTGAAGTCAGGAAGGTGAATCAGAAGAAGCAGAAGAAGGAGAAGGAGAAGATGAAGTCTGGAGGGTGAATCAGAAGAAGTAGAAGAAGGAGAAGGAGAAGGTGAAGTCTGGAGGGTGAAGCAGAAGAAGTAGAAGAAGGAGAAGGCGAAGGTGAAGTCTGGAGGGTGAATCAGAAGATGTAGAAGAAGGAGAAGGAGAAGGTGAAGTCTGGAGGGAGAAGCAGAAGAAGCAGAAGAAGGAGAAGGAGAAGGTGAAGTCTGGAGGGTGAAGCAGAAGAAGTGAAGAAGGAGAAGGAGAAGGTGAAGTCTGGAGGGTGAATCAGAAGAAGCAGAAGAAGGAGAAGGAGAAGGTAAAGTCTGGAGGGTGAATCAGAAGAAGTAGAAGAAGGAGAAGGCGAAGGTGAAGTCAGGAGGGTGAATCAGAAGAAGTAGAAGAAGGAGAAGGAGAAGGTGAAGTCAGGAGGGTGAAATAGAAGAAGCAGAAGAAGGAGAAGGAGAAGGTGAAGTCTGGAGGGTGAATCAGAAGAAGCAGAAGAAGGAGAAGGAGAAGGTGAAGCCTGGAGGGTGAAGCAGAAGAAGCAGAAGAAGGAGAAGGAGAAGGTGAAGTCTGGAGGGTGAATCAGAAGAAGCAGAAGAAGGAGAAGGAGAAGGTGAAGTCTGGAGGGTGAATCAGAAGAAGCAGAAGAAGGAGAAGGAGAAGGTGAAGTCTGGAGGGTGAATCAGAAGAAGTAGAAGAAGGAGAAGGAGAAGGTGAAGTCTGGAGGGTGAAGCAGAAGAAGCATAAGAAGGAGAAGGAGAAGGTGAAGTCTGGAGGGTGAATCAGAAGAAGTAGAAGAAGGAGAAGGAGAAGGTGAAGTCTGAAGGGAGAAGCAGAAGAAGCAGAAGAAGGAGAAGGAGAAGGTGAAGTCTGGAGGGTGAAACAGAAGAAGTAGAAGAAGGAGAAGGAGAAGGTGAAGTCTGGAGGGTGAAGCAGAAGAAGCAGAAGAAGGAGAAGGAGAAGGTGAAGTCTGGAGGGAGAAGCAGAAGAAGCAGAAGAAGGAGAAGGAGAAGGTGAAGTCTGGAGGGTGAATCAGAAGAAGCAGAAGAAGGAGAAGGAGAAGGTGAAGTCTGGAGGGTGAATCAGAAGAAGTAGAAGAAGGAGAAGGAGAACGTGAAGTCAGGAGGGTGAATCAGAAGAAGTAGAAGAAGGAGAAGGAGAAGGTGAAGTCAGGAGGGTGAATCAGAAGAAGCAGAAGAAGGAGAAGGAGAAGTTGAAGTCTGGAGGGTGAGTCAGAAGATGCAGAAGAAGGAGAAGGTGAAGTCTGGAGGGTGAATCAGAAGAAGCAGAAGAAGGAGAAGGAGAAGGTGAAGTCTGGAGGGTGAAGCAGAAGAAGCAGAAGAAGGAGAAGGAGAAGGTGAAGTCTGCAGGGTGAATCAGAAGAAGCAGAAGAAGGAAAAGGAGAAGGTGAAGTCTGGAGGGTGAATCAGAAGAAGCAGAAGAAGGGGAAGGAGAAGGTGAAGTCTGGAGGGTGAATCAGAAGAAGTAGAAGAAGGAGAAGGAGAAGGTGAAGGCTGGAGGGTGAAGCAGAAGAAGCAGAAGAAGGAGAAGGAGAAGGTGAAGTCTGGAGGGTAAATCAGCAGAAGTAGAAGAAGGAGAAGGAGAAGGTGAAGTCTGGAGGAAGAAGCAGAAGAAGCAGAAGAAGGAGAAGGTGAAGTCTGGAGGGTGAATCAGAAGAAGAAGAAGAAGGAGAAGGCGAAGGTGAAGTCAGGAGGGTGAATCAGAAGGGGCAGAAGAAGGAGAAGGAGAAGGTGAAGTCTGGAGGGAGAAGCAGATGAAGTAGAAGAAGGAGAAGGTGAAGTCAGGAGGGTGAATCAGATGAAGTAGAAGAAGGAGAAGGAGAAGCTGAAGTCTGGTGGGTGAATCAGAAGTAGAAGAAGGAGAAGGAGAAGGTGAAGTCTGAAGGGTGAATAAGAAGCAGCAGAAGAAGGAGAAGGAGAAGGTGAAGTCTGGAGGGAGAAGCAGAAGAAGCAGAAGAAGGAGAAGGAGAAGGTGAAGTCTGGAGGGTGAAGCAGAAGAAGCAGAAGAAGGAGAAGGAGAAGGTGAAGTCTGGAGGGTGAATCAGAAGAAGCAGAAGAAGGAGAAGGAGAAGGTGAAGTCTGGAGGGTGAATCAGAAGAGGCAGAAGAAGGAGAAGGAGAAGTTTAAGTCAGGAGGGTGAATCAGAAGAAGGAGAAGAAGGAGAAGGAGAAGGTGAAGTCTGGAGGGTGAATCAGAAGAAGCAGAAGAAGGAGAAGGAGAAGGTGAAGTCTGGAGGGTGAATAAGAAGAAGTAGAAGAAGGAGAAGGAGAAGGTGAAGTCTGGAGGGAGAAGCAGAAGAAGCAGAAGAAGGAGAAGGAGAAGGTGAAGTCAGGAGGGTGAATCAGAAGAAGTAGAAGAAGGAGAAGGAGAAGGTGAAGTCTGGAGGGTGAAGCAGAAGAAGCAGAAGAAGGAGAAGGAGAAGGTGAAGTCTGGAGGGTGAATCAGAAGAAGTAGAACAAGGAGAAGGAGAAGGTGAAGTCTGGAGGGAGAAGCAGAAGAAGCAGAAGAAGGAGAAGGAGAAGGTGAAGTCTGGAGGGTGAAGCAGAAGAAGTAGAAGAAGGAGTAGGAGAAGGTGACGTCTGGAGGGTGAATCAGAAGAAGTAGAAGAAGGAGAAGGAGAAGGTGAAGTCTGGAGGGTGAATGAGAGGAAGCAGTAGAAGGAGAAGGAGAAGGTGAAGTCAGGAGGGTGAAGCAGAAAAAGCATAAGAAGGAGAAGGAGAAGTTGAAGTCTGGAGGGTGAATCAGAAGAAGCAGAAGAAGGAGAAGGAGAGGGTGAAGTCTGGAGGGTGAAGCAGAAGAAGTAGAAGAAGGAGAAGGAGAAGGTGAAGTCAGGAGGGTGAAGCAGAAGAAGTAGAAGAAGGAGAAGGATAAGGTGAAGTCAGGAGGGTGAATCAGAAGAAGCAGAAGAAGGAGAAGGAGAAGGTGAAGTCTGGAGGGTGAATCAGAAGAAGTGGAAGAAGGAGAAGGCGAAGGTGAAGTCAGGAGGGTGAATCAGAAGAAGCAGAAGAAGGAGAAGGAGAAGGCGAAGTCTGGAGGGAGAAGCAGAAGAAGCAGAAGAAGGAGAAGGAGAAGGTGAAGTCTGGAGGGTGTATCAGAAGAAGCAGAAGAAGGAGAAGGAGAAGGTGACGTCTGGAGGGTGAAGCAGAAGAAGTAGAAGAAGGAGAAGGAGAAGGTGAAGTCTGGAGGGTGAATCAGAAGAAGCAGAAGAAGGAGAAGGAGAAGGTGAAGTCTGGAGGGTGAAGCAGAAGAAGCAGAAGAAGGAGAAGGAGAAGGTGAAGTCTGGAGGGTGAAGCAGAAGAAGTAGAAGAAGGAGAAGGAGAAGGTGAAGTCAGGAAGGTGAATCAGAAGGAGCAGAAGAAGGAGAAGGAGAAGGTGAAGTCTGGAGGGTGAATCAGAAGAAGTAGAAGAAGGAGAAGGAGAAGGTGAAGTCTGGAGGGTGAAGCAGAAGAAGTAGAAGAAGGAGAAGGCGAAGGTGAAGTCTGGAGGGTGAATCAGAAGAAGTAGAAGAAGGAGAAGGAGAAGGTGAAGTCTGGAGGGAGAAGCAGAAGAAGCAGAAGAAGGAGAAGGAGAAGGTGAAGTCAGGAGGGTGAATCAGAAGAAGTAGAAGAAGGAGAAGGAGAAGGTGAAGTCTGGAGGGTGAAGCAGAAGAAGCAGAAGAAGGAGAAGGAGAAGGTGAAGTCTGGAGGGTGAATCAGAGGAAGTAGAAGAAGGAGAAGGAGAAGCTGAAGTCTGGAGGGTGAATCAGAAGAAGTAGAAGAAGGAGAAGGAGAAGGTGAAGTCTGGAGGGTGAAGCAGAAGAAGCAGAAGAAGGAGAAGGAGAATGTGAAGTCTGGAGGGAGAAGCAGAAGAAGCAGAAGAAGGAGAAGGAGAAGGTGAAGTCTGGAGGGTGAAGCAGAAGAAGCGAAGAAGGAGAAGGAGAAGGTGAAGTCTGGAGGGTGAATCAGAAGAAGCAGAAGAAGGAGAAGGAGAAGGTGAAGTCTGGAGGGTGAATCAGAAGAAGTAGAAGAAGGAGAAGGAGAAGGTGAAGTCAGGAGGGTGAATCAGAAGAAGTAGAAGAAGGAGAAGGAGAAGGTGAAGTCAGGAGGGTGAATCAGAAGAAGCAGAAGAAGGAGAAGGAGAAGGTGAAGTCTGGAGGGTGAATCAGAAGAAGCAGAAGAAGGAGAAGGAGAAGGTGAAGCCTGGAGGGTGAATCAGAAGAAGCAGAAGAAGGAGAAGGAGAAGGTGAAGTCTGGAGGGTGAATCAGAAGAAGCAGAAGAAGGAGAAGGAGAAGGTGAAGTCTGGAGGGTGAATCAGAAGAAGTAGAAGAAGGAGAAGGAGAAGGTGAAGTCTGGAGGGTGAAGCAGAAGAAGCAGAAGAAGGAGAAGGAGAAGGTGAAGTCTGGAGGGTGAATCAGAAGAAGTAGAAGAAGGAGAAGGAGAAGGTGAAGTCTGAAGGGAGAAGCAGAAGAAGCAGAAGAAGGAGAAGGAGAAGGTGAAGTCTGGAGGGTGAAACAGAAGAAGTAGAAGAAGGAGAAGGAGAAGGTGAAGTCTGGAGGGTGAATCAGAAGAAGTAGAAGAAGGAGAAGGAGAAGGTGAAGTCAGGAGGGTGAATCAGAAGAAGCAGAAGAAGGAGAAGGAGAAGTTGAAGTCTGGAGGGTGAGTCAGAAGATGCAGAAGAAGGAGAAGGTGAAGTCTGGAGGGTGAATCAGAAGAAGCAGAAGAAGGAGAAGAAGAATGTGAAGTCTGGAGGGTGAAGCAGAAGAAGCAGAAGAAGGAGAAGGAGAAGGTGAAGTCTGGAGGGTGAATCAGAAGAAGCAGAAGAAGGAAAAGGAGAAGGTGAAGTCTGGAGGGTGAATCAGAAGAAGCAGAAGAAGGGGAAGGAGAAGGTGAAGTCTGGAGGTTGAATCAGAAGAAGTAGAAGAAGGAGAAGGAGAAGGTGAAGGCTGGAGGGTGAAGCAGAAGAAGCAGAAGAAGGAGAAGGAGAAGGTGAAGTCTGGAGGGTAAATCAGCAGAAGTAGAAGAAGGAGAAGGAGAAGGTGAAGTCTGGAGGAAGAAGCAGAAGAAGCAGAAGAAGGAGAAGGAGAAGGTGAAGTCTGGAGGGTGAATCAGAAGAAGAAGAAGAAGGAGAAGGCGAAGGTGAAGTCAGGAGGGTGAATCAGAAGGGGCAGAAGAAGGAGAAGGAGAAGGTGAAGTCTGGAGGGAGAAGCAGATGAAGTAGAAGAAGGAGAAGGTGAAGTCAGGAGGGTGAATCAGAAGAAGCAGAAGAAGGAGAAGGAGAAGGTGAAGTCTGGAGGGAGAAGCAGGAGAAGCAGAAGAAGGAGAAGGAGCAGGTGAAGTCAGGAGGGTGAATCAGAAGAAGTAGAAGAAGGAGAAGGAGAAGGGGAAGTCTGGAGGGTGAAGCAGAAGAAGCAGAAGATGGAGAAGGAGAAGGTGAAGTCTGAAGGGTGAATCACAAGAAGCAGAAGAAGGAGAAGGAAAAGGTGAAGTCTGGAGGGTGAATCAGAAGAAGCAGAAGAAGGAGAAGGAGAAGGTGAAGTCTGGAGGGTGAATCAGAAGAAGTGGAAGAAGGAGAAGGCGAAGGTGAAGTCAGGAGGGTGAATCAGAAGAAGCAGAAGAAGGAGAAGGAGAAGGCGAAGTCTGGAGGGAGAAGCAGAAGAAGCAGAAGAAGGAGAAGGAGAAGGTGAAATCTGGAGGGTGAATCAGAAGAAGCAGAAGAAGGAGAAGGAGAAGGTGACGTCTGGAGGGTGAAGCAGAAGAAGTAGAAGAAGGAGAAGGAGAAGGTGAAGTCTGGAGGGTGAATCAGAAGAAGCAGAAGAAGGAGAAGGAGAAGGTGAAGTCTGGAGGGTGAAGCAGAAGAAGCAGAAGAAGGAGAAGGAGAAGGTGAAGTCTGGAGGGTGAAGCAGAAGAAGTAGAAGAAGGAGAAGGAGAAGGTGAAGTCAGGAAGGTGAATCAGAAGAAGCAGAAGAAGGAGAAGGAGAAGGTGAAGTCTGGAGGGTGAATCAGAAGAAGTAGAAGAAGGAGAAGGAGAAGGTGAAGTCTGGAGGGTGAAGCAGAAGAAGTAGAAGAAGGAGAAGGCGAAGGTGAAGTCTGGAGGGTGAATCAGAAGAAGTAGAAGAAGGAGAAGGAGAAGGTGAAGTCTGGAGGGAGAAGCAGAAGAAGCAGAAGAAGCAGAAGGAGACGGTAAAGTCAGGAGGGTGAATCAGAAGAAGTAGAAGAAGGAGAAGGAGAAGGTGAAGTCTGGAGGGTGAAGCAGAAGAAGCAGAAGAAGGAGAAGGAGAAGGTGAAGTCTGGAGGGTGAAGCAGAAGAAGCAGAAGAAGGAAAGGAGAAGGTGAAGTCAGGAGGGTGAATCAGAAGGGGCAGAAGAAGGAGAAGGAGAAGGTGAAGTCTGGAGGAAGAAGCAGAAGAAGCAGAAGAAGGAGAAGGAGAAGGTGAAGTCTGGAGGGTGAATCAGAAGAAGAAGAAGAAGGAGAAGGCGAAGGTGAAGTCAGGAGGGTGAATCAGAAGGGGCAGAAGAAGGAGAAGGAGAAGGTGAAGTCTGGAGGGAGAAGCAGATGAAGTAGAAGAAGGAGAAGGTGAAGTCAGGAGGGTGAATCAGAAGAAGCAGAAGAAGGAGAAGGAGAAGGTGAAGTCTGGAGGGAGAAGCAGGAGAAGCAGAAGAAGGAGAAGGAGCAGGTGAAGTCAGGAGGGTGAATCAGAAGAAGTAGAAGAAGGAGAAGGAGAAGGGGAAGTCTGGAGGGTGAAGCAGAAGAAGCAGAAGATGGAGAAGGAGAAGGTGAAGTCTGAAGGGTGAATCACAAGAAGCAGAAGAAGGAGAAGGAAAAGGTGAAGTCTGGAGGGTGAATCAGAAGAAGCAGAAGAAGGAGAAGGAGAAGGTGAAGTCTGGAGGGTGAATCAGAAGAAGTGGAAGAAGGAGAAGGCGAAGGTGAAGTCAGGAGGGTGAATCAGAAGAAGCAGAAGAAGGAGAAGGAGAAGGCGAAGTCTGGAGGGAGAAGCAGAAGAAGCAGAAGAAGGAGAAGGAGAAGGTGAAATCTGGAGGGTGAATCAGAAGAAGCAGAAGAAGGAGAAGGAGAAGGTGACGTCTGGAGGGTGAAGCAGAAGAAGTAGAAGAAGGAGAAGGAGAAGGTGAAGTCTGGAGGGTGAATCAGAAGAAGCAGAAGAAGGAGAAGGAGAAGGTGAAGTCTGGAGGGTGAAGCAGAAGAAGCAGAAGAAGGAGAAGGAGAAGGTGAAGTCTGGAGGGTGAAGCAGAAGAAGTAGAAGAAGGAGAAGGAGAAGGTGAAGTCAGGAAGGTGAATCAGAAGAAGCAGAAGAAGGAGAAGGAGAAGGTGAAGTCTGGAGGGTGAATCAGAAGAAGTAGAAGAAGGAGAAGGAGAAGGTGAAGTCTGGAGGGTGAAGCAGAAGAAGTAGAAGAAGGAGAAGGCGAAGGTGAAGTCTGGAGGGTGAATCAGAAGAAGTAGAAGAAGGAGAAGGAGAAGGTGAAGTCTGGAGGGAGAAGCAGAAGAAGCAGAAGAAGCAGAAGGAGACGGTAAAGTCAGGAGGGTGAATCAGAAGAAGTAGAAGAAGGAGAAGGAGAAGGTGAAGTCTGGAGGGTGAAGCAGAAGAAGCAGAAGAAGGAGAAGGAGAAGGTGAAGTCTGGAGGGTGAATCAGAGGAAGTAGAAGAAGGAGAAGGAGAAGCTGAAGTCTGGAGGGTGAATCAGAAGAAGTAGAAGAAGGAGAAGGAGAAGGTGAAGTCTGGAGGGTGAAGCAGAAGAAGCAGAAGAAGGAGAAGGAGAAGGTGAAGTCTGGAGGGAGAAGCAGAAGAAGCAGAAGAAGGAGAAGGAGAAGGTGAAGTCTGGAGGGTGAAGCAGAAGAAGCGAAGAAGGAGAAGGAGAAGGTGAAGTCTGGAGGGTGAATCAGAAGAAGCAGAAGAAGGAGAAGGAGAAGGTGAAGTCTGGAGGGTGAATCAGAAGAAGTAGAAGAAGGAGAAGGAGAAGGTGAAGTCAGGAGGGTGAATCAGAAGAAGTAGAAGAAGGAGAAGGAGAAGGTGAAGTCAGGAGGGTGAATCAGAAGAAGCAGAAGAAGGAGAAGGAGAAGGTGAAGTCTGGAGGGTGAATCAGAAGAAGCAGAAGAAGGAGAAGGAGAAGGTGAAGTCTGGAGGGTGAAGCAGAAGAAGCAGAAGAAGGAGAAGGAGAAGGTGAAGTCTGGAGGGTGAATCAGAAGAAGCAGAAGAAGGAAAAGGAGAAAGTGAAGTCTGGAGGGTGAATCAGAAGAAGCAGAAGAAGGAGAAGGAGAAGGTGAAGTCTGGAGGGTGAATCAGAAGAAGTAGAAGAAGGAGAAGGAGAAGGTGAAGTCTGGAGGGTGAAGCAGAAGAAGCAGAAGAAGGAAAAGGAGAAGGCGAAGTCTGGAGGGTGAATCAGAAGAAGTAGAAGAAGGAGAAGGAGAAGGTGAAGTCTGAAGGGAGAAGCAGAAGGAGCAGAAGAAGGAGAAGGAGAAGGTGAAGTCTGGAGGGTGAAGCCGAAGAAGTAGAAGAAGGAGAAGGAGAAGGTGAAGTCTGGAGGGTGAAGCAGAAGAAGCAGAAGAAGGAGAAGGAGAAGGTGAAGTCTGGAGGGAGAAGCAGAAGAAGCAGAAGAAGGAGAAGGAGAAGGTGAAGTCTGGAGGGTGAATCAGAAGAAGCAGAAGAAGGAGAAGGAGAAGGTGAAGTCTGGAGGGTGAATCAGAAGAAGTAGAAGAAGGAGAAGGAGAACGTGAAGTCAGGAGGGTGACTCAGAAGAAGTAGAAGAAGGAGAAGGAGAAGGTGAAGTCAGGAGGGTGAATCAGAAGAAGCAGAAGAAGGAGAAGAAGAAGTTGAAGTCTGGAGGGTGAGTCAGAAGATGCAGAAGAAGGAGAAGGTGAAGTCTGGAGGGTGAATCAGAAGAAGCAGAAGAAGGAGAAGGAGAAGATGAAGTCTGGAGGGTGAAGCAGAAGAAGCAGAAGAAGGAGAAGGTGAAGTCTGGAGGGTGAATCAGAAGAAGCAGAAGAAGGAAAAGGAGAAGGTGAAGTCTGGAGGGTGAATCAGAAGAAGCAGAAGAAGGGGAAGGAGAAGGTGAAGACTGGAGGGTGAATCAGAAGAAGTAGAAGATGGAGAAGGAGAAGGTGAAGGCTGGAGGGTGAAGCAGAAGAAGTAGAAGAAGGAGAAGGAGAAGGTGAAGTCTGGAGGGTGAAGCAGAAGAAGCAGAAGAAGGAGAAGGAGAAGGTGAAGTCTGGAGGGAGAAGCAGAAGAAGCAGAAGAAGGAGAAGGAGAAGGTGAAGTCAGGAGGGTGAATCAGAAGAAGCAGAAGAAGGAGAAGGAGAAGGTGAAGTCTGGAGGGTGAATCAGAAGAAGCAGAAGAAGGAGAAGGAGAAGGTGAAGCCTGGAGGGTGAAGCAGAAGAAGCAGAAGAAGGAGAAGGAGAAGGTGAAGTCTGGAGGGTGAATCAGAAGAAGCAGAAGAAGGAGAAGGAGAAGGTGAAGTCTGGAGGGTGAATCAGAAGAAGCAGAAGAAGGAGAAGGAGAAGGTGAAGTCTGGAGGGTGAATCAGAAGAAGTAGAAGAAGGAGAAGGAGAAGGTGAAGTCTGGAGGGTGAAGCAGAAGAAGCAGAAGAAGGAGAAGGAGAAGGTGAAGTCTGGAGGGTGAATCAGAAGAAGTAGAAGAAGGAGAAGGAGAAGGTGAAGTCTGAAGGGAGAAGCAGAAGAAGCAGAAGAAGGAGAAGGAGAAGGTGAAGTCTGGAGGGTGAAACAGAAGAAGTAGAAGAAGGAGAAGGAGAAGGTGAAGTCTGGAGGGTGAAGCAGAAGAAGGAGAAGGAGAAGGTGAAGTCTGGAGGGAGAAGCAGAAGAAGCAGAAGAAGGAGAAGGAGAAGGTGAAGTCTGGAGGGAGAATCAGAAGAAGCAGAAGAAGGAGAAGGAGAAGGTGAAGTCTGGAGGGTGAATCAGAAGAAGTAGAAGAAGGAGAAGGAGAACGTGAAGTCAGGAGGGTGAATCAGAAGAAGTAGAAGAAGGAGAAGGAGAAGGTGAAGTCAGGAGGGTGAATCAGAAGAAGCAGAAGAAGGAGAAGGAGAAGTTGAAGTCTGGAGGGTGAGTCAGAAGATGCAGAAGAAGGAGAAGGTGAAGTCTGGAGGGTGAATCAGAAGAAGCAGAAGAAGGAGAAGAAGAAGGTGAAGTCTGGAGGGTGAAGCAGAAGAAGCAGAAGAAGGAGAAGGAGAAGGTGAAGTCTGGAGGGTGAATCAGAAGAAGCAGAAGAAGGAAAAGGAGAAGGTGAAGTCTGGAGGGTGAATCAGAAGAAGCAGAAGAAGGGGAAGGAGAAGGTGAAGTCTGGAGGGTGAATCAGAAGAAGTAGAAGAAGGAGAAGGAGAAGGTGAAGGCTGGAGGGTGAAGCAGAAGAAGCAGAAGAAGGAGAAGGAGAAGGTGAAGTCTGGAGGGTAAATCAGCAGAAGTAGAAGAAGGAGAAGGAGAAGGTGAAGTCTGGAGGAAGAAGCAGAAGAAGCAGAAGAAGGAGAAGGAGAAGGTGAAGTCTGGAGGGTGAATCAGAAGAAGAAGAAGAAGGAGAAGGCGAAGGTGAAGTCAGGAGGGTGAATCAGAAGGGGCAGAAGAAGGAGAAGGAGAAGGTGAAGTCTGGAGGGAGAAGCAGATGAAGTAGAAGAAGGAGAAGGTGAAGTCAGGAGGGTGAATCAGAAGAAGCAGAAGAAGGAGAAGGAGAAGGTGAAGTCTGGAGGGAGAAGCAGGAGAAGCAGAAGAAGGAGAAGGAGAAGGTGAAGTCAGGAGGGTGAATCAGAAGAAGTAGAAGAAGGAGAAGGAGAAGGGGAAGTCTGGAGGGTGAAGCAGAAGAAGCAGAAGATGGAGAAGGAGAAGGTGAAGTCTGAAGGGTGAATCACAAGAAGCAGAAGAAGGAGAAGGAAAAGGTGAAGTCTGGAGGGTGAATCAGAAGAAGCAGAAGAAGGAGAAGGAGAAGGTGAAGTCTGGAGGGTGAATCAGAAGAAGTGGAAGAAGGAGAAGGCGAAGGTGAAGTCAGGAGGGTGAATCAGAAGAAGCAGAAGAAGGAGAAGGAGAAGGCGAAGTCTGGAGGGAGAAGCAGAAGAAGCAGAAGAAGGAGAAGGAGAAGGTGAAATCTGGAGGGTGAATCAGGAGAAGCAGAAGAAGGAGAAGGAGAAGGTGACGTCTGGAGGGTGAAGCAGAAGAAGTAGAAGAAGGAGAAGGAGAAGGTGAAGTCTGGAGGGTGAATCAGAAGAAGCAGAAGAAGGAGAAGGAGAAGGTGAAGTCTGGAGGGTGAAGCAGAAGAAGCAGAAGAAGGAGAAGGAGAAGGTGAAGTCTGGAGGGTGGAGCAGAAGAAGTAGAAGAAGGAGAAGGAGAAGGTGAAGTCAGGAAGGTGAATCAGAAGAAGCAGAAGAAGGAGAAGGAGAAGGTGAAGTCTGGAGGGTGAATCAGAAGAAGTAGAAGAAGGAGAAGGAGAAGGTGAAGTCTGGAGGGTGAAGCAGAAGAAGTAGAAGAAGGAGAAGGCGAAGGTGAAGTCTGGAGGGTGAATCAGAAGAAGTAGAAGAAGGAGAAGGAGAAGGTGAAGTCTGGAGGGAGAAGCAGAAGAAGCAGAAGAAGCAGAAGGAGACGGTAAAGTCAGGAGGGTGAATCAGAAGAAGTAGAAGAAGGAGAAGGAGAAGGTGAAGTCTGGAGGGTGAAGCAGAAGAAGCAGAAGAAGGAGAAGGAGAAGGTGAAGTCTGGAGGGTGAATCAGAGGAAGTAGAAGAAGGAGAAGGAGAAGCTAAAGTCTGGAGGGTGAATCAGAAGAAGTAGAAGAAGGAGAAGGAGAAGGTGAAGTCTGGAGGGTGAAGCAGAAGAAGCAGAAGAAGGAGAAGGAGAAGGTGAAGTCTGGAGGGAGAAGCAGAAGAAGCAGAAGAAGGAGAAGTAGAAGGTGAAGTCTCAGCGTGAAGCAGAAGAAGCGAAGAAGGAGAAGGAGAAGGTGAAGTCTGGAGGGTGAATCAGAAGAAGCAGAAGAAGGAGAAGGAGAAGGTGAAGTCTGGAGGGTGAATCAGAAGAAGTAGAAGAAGGAGAAGGAGAAGGTGAAGTCAGGAGGGTGAATCAGAAGAAGTAGAAGAAGGAGAAGGTGAAGTCAGGAGGGTGAATCAGAAGAAGCAGAAGAAGGAGAAGGAGAAGGTGAAGTCTGGAGGGTGAATCAGAAGAAGCAGAAGAAGGAGAAGGAGAAGGTGAAGTCTGGAGGGTGAAGCAGAAGAAGCAGAAGAAGGAGAAGGAGAAGGTGAAGTCTGGATGGTGAATCAGAAGAAGCAGAAGAAGGAAAAGGAGAAGGTGAAGTCTGGAGGGTGAATCAGAAGAAGCAGAAGAAGGAGAAGGAGAAGGTGAAGTCTGGAGGGTGAATCAGAAGAAGTAGAAGAAGGAGAAGGAGAAGGTGAAGTCTGGAGGGTGAAGCAGAAGAAGCAGAAGAAGGAAAAGGAGAAGGCGAAGTCTGGAGGGTGAATCAGAAGAAGTAGAAGAAGGAGAAGGAGAAGCTGAAGTCTGAAGGGAGAAGCAGAAGAAGCAGAAGAAGGAGATGGAGAAGGTGAAGTCTGGAGGGTGAAGCAGAAGAAGTAGAAGAAGGAGAAGGAGAAGGTGAAGTCTGGAGGGTGAAGCGGAAGAAGCAGAAGAAGGAGAAGGAGAAGGTGAAGTCTGGAGGGAGAAGCAGAAGAAGCAGAAGAAGGAGAAGGAGAAGGTGAAGTCTGGAGGGTGAATCAGAAGAAGCAGAAGAAGGAGAAGGAGAAGGTGAAGTCTGGAGGGTGAATCAGTAGAAGTAGAAGAAGGAGAAGGAGAACGTGAAGTCAGGAGGGTGACTCAGAAGAAGTAGAAGAAGGAGAAGGAGAAGGTGAAGTCAGGAGGGTGAATCAGAAGAAGCAGAAGAAGGAGAAGAAGAAGTTGAAGTCTGGAGGGTGTGTCAGAAGATGCAGAAGAAGGAGAAGGTGAAGTCTGGAGGGTGAATCAGAAGAAGCAGAAGAAGGAGAAGGAGAAGGTGAAGTCTGGAGGGTGAAGCAGAAGAAGCAGAAGAAGGAGAAGGAGAAGGTGAAGTCTGGAGGGTGAATCAGAAGAAGCAGAAGAAGGAAAAGGAGAAGGTGAAGTCTGGAGGGTGAATCAGAAGAAGCAGAAGAAGGGGAAGGAGAAGGTGAAGACTGGAGGGTGAATCAGAAGAAGTAGAAGATGGAGAAGGAGAAGGTGAAGGCTGGAGGGTGAAGCAGAAGAAGTAGAAGAAGGAGAAGGAGAAGGTGAAGTCTGGAGGGTGAAGCAGAAGAAGCAGAAGAAGGAGAAGGAGAAGGTGAAGTCTGGAGGGAGAAGCAGAAGAAGCAGAAGAAGGAGAAGGAGAAGGTGAAGTCTGGAGGGTGAAGCAGAAGAAGCGAAGAAGGAGAAGGAGAAGGTGAAGTCTGGAGGGTGAATCAGAAGAAGCAGAAGAAGGAGAAGGAGAAGGTGAAGTCTGGAGGGTGAATCAGAAGAAGTAGAAGAAGGAGAAGGAGAAGGTGAGGTCAGGAGGGTGAATCAGAAGAAGTAGAAGAAGGAGAAGGAGAAGGTGAAGTCAGGAGGGTGAATCAGAAGAAGCAGAAGAAGGAGAAGGAGAAGGTGAAGTCTGGAGGGTGAATCAGAAGAAGCAGAAGAAGGAGAAGGAGAAGGTGAAGCCTGGAGGGTGAAGCAGAAGAAGCAGAAGAAGGAGAAGGAGAAGGTGAAGTCTGGAGGGTGAATCAGAAGAAGCAGAAGAAGGAGAAGGAGAAGGTGAAGTCTGGAGGGTGAATCAGAAGAAGCAGAAGAAGGAGAAGGAGAAGGTGAAGTCTGGAGGGTGAATCAGAAGAAGTAGAAGAAGGAGAAGGAGAAGGTGAAGTCTGGAGGGTGAAGCAGAAGAAGCAGAAGAAGGAGAAGGAGAAGGTGAAGTCTGGAGGGTGAATCAGAGGAAGTAGAAAAAGGAGAAGGAGAAGGTGAAGTCTGAAGGGAGAAGCAGAAGAAGCAGAAGAAGGAGAAGGAGAAGGTGAAGTCTGGAGGGTGAAACAGAAGAAGTAGAAGAAGGAGAAGGAGAAGGTGAAGTCTGGAGGGTGAAGCAGAAGAAGCAGAAGAAGGAGAAGGAGAAGGTGAAGTCTGGAGGGAGAAGCAGAAGAAGCAGAAGAAGGAGAAGGAGAAGGTGAAGTCTGGAGGGTGAATCAGAAGAAGCAGAAGAAGGAGAAGGAGAAGGTGAAGTCTGGAGGGTGAATCAGAAGAAGTAGAAGAAGGAGAAGGAGAACGTGAAGTCAGGAGGGTGAATCAGAAGAAGTAGAAGAAGGAGAAGGAGAAGGTGAAGTCAGGAGGGTGAATCAGAAGAAGCAGAAGAAGGAGAAGGAGAAGTTGAAGTCTGGAGGGTGAGTCAGAAGATGCAGAAGAAGGAGAAGGTGAAGTCTGGAGGGTGAATCAGAAGAAGCAGAAGAAGGAGAAGGAGAAGGTGAAGTCTGGAGGGTGAAGCAGAAGAAGCAGAAGAAGGAGAAGGAGAAGGTGAAGTCTGGAGGGTGAATCAGAAGAAGCAGAAGAAGGAAAAGGAGAAGGTGAAGTCTGGAGGGTGAATCAGAAGAAGCAGAAGAAGGGGAAGGAGAAGGTGAAGTCTGGAGGGTGAATCAGAAGAAGTAGAAGAAGGAGAAGGAGAAGGTGAAGGCTGGAGGGTGAAGCAGAAGAAGCAGAAGAAGGAGAAGGAGAAGGTGAAGTCTGGAGGGTAAATCAGCAGAAGTAGAAGAAGGAGAAGAAGAAGGTGAAGTCTGGAGGAAGAAGCAGAAGAAGCAGAAGAAGGAGAAGGAGAAGGTGAAGTCTGGAGGGTGAATCAGAAGAAGAAGAAGGAGAAGGCGAAGGTGAAGTCAGGAGGGTGAATCAGAAGGGGCAGAAGAAGGCGAAGGTGAAGTTGAAGTCTGGAGGGAGAAGCAGATGAAGTAGAAGAAGGAGAAGGTGAAGTCAGGAGGGTGAATCAGAAGAAGCAGAAGAAGGAGAAGGAGAAGGTGAAGTCTGGAGGGAGAAGCAGGAGAAGCAGAAGAAGGAGAAGGAGAAGGTGAAGTCAGGAGGGTGAATCAGAAGAAGCAGAAGAAGGAGAAGGAGAAGGTGACGTCTGGAGGGTGAAGCAGAAGAAGTAGAAGAAGGAGAAGGAGAAGGTGAAGTCTGGAGGGTGAATCAGAAGAAGCAGAAGAAGGAGAAGGAGAAGGTGAAGTCTGGAGGGTGAAGCAGAAGAAGCAGAAGAAGGAGAAGGAGAAGGTGAAGTCTGGAGGGTGAAGCAGAAGAAGTAGAAGAAGGAGAAGGAGAAGGTGAAGTCAGGAAGGTGAATCAGTAGAAGCAGAAGAAGGAGAAGGAGAAGGTGAAGTCTGGAGGGTGAATCAGAAGAAGTAGAAGAAGGAGAAGGAGAAGGTGAAGTCTGGAGGGTGAAGCAGAAGAAGTAGAAGAAGGAGAAGGCGAAGGTGAAGTCTGGAGGGTGAATCAGAAGAAGTAGAAGAAGGAGAAGGAGAAGGTGAAGTCTGGAGGGAGAAGCAGAAGAAGCAGAAGAAGGAGAAGGAGACGGTGAAGTCAGGAGGGTGAATCAGAAGAAGTAGAAGAAGGAGAAGGAGAAGGTGAAGTCTGGAGGGTGAAGCAGAAGAAGCAGAAGAAGGAGAAGGAGAAGGTGAAGTCTGGAGGGTGAATCAGAGGAAGTAGATGAAGGAGAAGGAGAAGCTGAAGTCTGGAGGGTGAATCAGAAGAAGTAGAAGAAGGAGAAGGAGAAGGTGAAGTCTGGAGGGTGAAGCAGAAGAAGCAGAAGAAGGAGAAGGAGAAGGTGAAGTCTGGAGGGAGAAGCAGAAGAAGCAGAAGAAGGAGAAGGAGAAGGTGAAGTCTGGAGGGTGAAGCAGAAGAAGCGAAGAAGGAGAAGGAGAAGGTGAAGTCTGGAGGGTGAATCAGAAGAAGCAGAAGAAGGAGAAGGAGAAGGTGAAGTCTGGAGGGTGAATCAGAAGAAGTAGAAGAAGGAGAAGGAGAAGGTGAAGTCAGGAGGGTGAATCAGAAGAAGTAGAAGAAGGAGAAGGAGAAGGTGAAGTCAGGAGGGTGAATCAGAAGAAGCAGAAGAAGGAGAAGGAGAAGGTGAAGTCTGGAGGGTGAATCAGAAGAAGCAGAAGAAGGAGAAGGAGAAGGTGAAGTCTGGAGGGTGAAGCAGAAGAAGCAGAAGAAGGAGAAGGAGAAGGTGAAGTCTGGAGGGTGAATCAGAAGAAGCAGAAGAAGGAAAAGGAGAAGGTGAAGTCTGGAGGGTGAATCAGAAGAAGCAGAAGAAGGAGAAGGAGAAGGTGAAGTCTGGAGGGTGAATCAGAAGAAGTAGAAGAAGGAGAAGGAGAAGGTGAAGTCTGGAGGGTGAAGCAGAAGAAGCAGAAGAAGGAAAAGGAGAAGGCGAAGTCTGGAGGGTGAATCAGAAGAAGTAGAAGAAGGAGAAGGAGAAGGTGAAGTCTGAAGGGAGAAGCAGAAGAAGCAGAAGAAGGAGAAGGAGAAGGTGAAGTCTGAAGGGTGAAGCAGAAGAAGTAGAAGAAGGAGAAGGAGAAGGTGAAGTCTGGAGGGTGAAGCAGAAGAAGCAGAAGAAGGAGAAGGAGAAGGTGAAGTCTGGAGGGAGAAGCAGAAGAAGCAGAAGAAGGAGAAGGAGAAGGTGAAGTCTGGAGGGTGAATCAGAAGAAGCAGAAGAAGGAGAAGGAGAAGGTGAAGTCTGGAGGGTGAATCAGTAGAAGTAGAAGAAGGAGAAGGAGAACGTGAAGTCAGGAGGGTGACTCAGAAGAAGTAGAAGAAGGAGAAGGAGAAGGTGAAGTCAGGAGGGTGAATCAGAAGAAGCAGAAGAAGGAGAAGAAGAAGTTGAAGTCTGGAGGGTGAGTCAGAAGATGCAGAAGAAGGAGAAGGTGAAGTCTGGAGGGTGAATCAGAAGAAGCAGAAGAAGGAGAAGGAGAAGGTGAAGTCTGGAGTGTGAAGCAGAAGAAGCAGAAGAAGGAGAAGGAGAAGGTGAAGTCTGGAGGGTGAATCAGAAGAAGCAGAAGAAGGAAAAGGAGAAGGTGAAGTCTGGAGGGTGAATCAGAAGAAGCAGAAGAAGGGGAAGGAGAAGGTGAAGTCTGGAGGGTGAATCAGAAGAAGTAGAAGATGGAGAAGGAGAAGGTGAAGGCTGGAGGGTGAAGCAGAAGAAGTAGAAGAAGGAGAAGGAGAAGGTGAAGTCTGGAGGGTGAAGCAGAAGAAGCAGAAGAAGGAGAAGGAGAAGGTGAAGTCTGGAGGGAGCAGCAGAAGAAGCAGAAGAAGGAGAAGGAGAAGGTGAAGTCTGGAGGGTGAAGCAGAAGAAGCGAAGAAGGAGAAGGAGAAGGTGAAGTCTGGAGGGTGAATCAGAAGAAGCAGAAGAAGGAGAAGGAGAAGGTGAAGTCTGGAGGGTGAATCAGAAGAAGTAGAAGAAGGAGAAGGAGAAGGTGAAGTCAGGAGGGTGAATCAGAAGAAGTAGAAGATGGAGAAGGAGAAGGTGAAGTCAGGAGGGTGAATCAGAAGAAGCAGAAGAAGGAGAAGGAGAAGGTGAAGTCTGGAGGGTGAATCAGAAGAAGCAGAAGAAGGAGAAGGAGAAGGTGAAGCCTGGAGGGTGAAGCAGAAGAAGCAGAAGAAGGAGAAGGAGAAGGTGAAGTCTGGAGGGTGAATCAGAAGAAGCAGAAGAAGGAGAAGGAGAAGGTGAAGTCTGGAGGGTGAATCAGAAGAAGCAGAAGAAGGAGAAGGAGAAGGTGAAGTCTGGAGGGTGAATCAGAAGAAGTAGAAGAAGGAGAAGGAGAAGGTGAAGTCTGGAGGGTGAAGCAGAAGAAGCAGAAGAAGGAGAAGGAGAAGGTGAAGTCTGGAGGGTGAATCAGAAGAAGTAGAAGAAGGAGAAGGAGAAGGTGAAGTCTGAAGGGAGAAGCAATAGAAGCAGAAGAAGGAGAAGAAGAAGGTGAAGTCTGGAGGGTGAAACAGAAGAAGTAGAAGAAGGAGAAGGAGAAGGTGAAGTCTGGAGGGTGAAGCAGAAGAAGCAGAAGAAGGAGAAGGAGAAGGTGAAGTCTGGAGGGAGAAGCAGAAGAAGCAGAAGAAGGAGAAGGAGAAGGTGAAGTCTGGAGGGTGAATCAGAAGAAGCAGAAGAAGGAGAAGGAGAAGGTGAAGTCTGGAGGGTGAATCAGAAGAAGTAGAAGAAGGAGAAGGAGAGAACGTGAAGTCAGGAGGGTGAATGAGAAGAAGTAGAAGAAGGAGAAGGAGAAGGTGAAGTCAGGAGGGTGAATCAGAAGAAGCAGAAGAAGGAGAAGGAGAAGTTGAAGTCTGGAGGGTGAGTCAGAAGATGCAGAAGAAGGAGAAGGTGAAGTCTGGAGGGTGAATCAGAAGAAGCAGAAGAAGGAGAAGGAGAAGGTGAAGTCTGGAGGGTGAAGCAGAAGAAGCAGAAGAAGGAGAAGGAGAAGGTGAAGTCTGGAGTGTGAATCAGAAGAAGCAGAAGAAGGAAAAGGAGAAGGTGAAGTCTGGAGGGTGAATCAGAAGAAGCAGAAGAAGGGGAAGGAGAAGGTGAAGTCTGGAGGGTGAATCAGAAGAAGTAGAAGAAGGAGAAGGAGAAGGTGAAGGCTGGAGGGTGAAGCAGAAGAAGCAGAAGAAGGAGAAA
>NC_141019.1:0-51325 GCF_052327205.1 Somniosus microcephalus
TGAGATAGTTTGAGTTTGAGAAGTGAGGTAGTTTGATTTCGAGCAGTGAGGTAGTTTGAGATCGAGCTGTGAGGCAATTTGAGTTTGAGCAGTGATGTAGTTTTGATTTCGTGCAGTGAGGAAGTTTGAGATCGAGCAGTGAGGTAGTTTGAGTTTGAGCAGTGAGGTAGTTTGAGTTTGAGCAGTGAGGTAGTTTGAGTTTGAGCAGTGAGGTAGTTTGAGATTGAGCAGTGAGGTAGTTTGAGATCGAGCAGTGAGGTAGTTTGAGCTCGAGCAGTGAGGTAGATTGAGATCGAGCAGTGAGGTAGTTTGAGTTCGAGCAGTGAGGTAGTTTGAGTTCGAGCAGTGAGGTAGATTGAGTTTGAGCAGTGAGGTAGTTTGAGTTTGAGCAGTGAGGTAGTTTGAGTTTGAGCAGTGAGGTAGTTTGAGTTGGAGCAGTGAGGTAGTTTGAGATCGAGCAGTGAGGAAGTTTGAGTTCGAGCAGTGAGGTAGTTTGAGTTTGAGCAGTGAGGTAGTTTGAGTTGGAGCAGTGAGGTAGTTTGAGATCGAGCAGTGAGGTAGTTTGAGTTCGATCAGTGACGTAGCTTGAGTTGGAGCAGTTAGGTAGTTTGAGTGAAGTGTGTCAGTGAGTGTGGTGCAATATGTTTGAGTGAAGTGTGTCAGTGAGTGTGGTGCAATGTGTTTGCCTGAAGTGTGTCAGTGAGTGTGGTGCAATGTGTTTGGGTGAAGTGTGTCAGTGAGTGTGGTGTAATGTATTTGGGTGAAGTGTGTCAGTGAGTGTGGTGCAATGTGTTTGGGTGAAGTGTGTCAGTGAGTGTGGTGCAATGTGTTTGGGTGAAGTGTGTCAGTGAGTGTGAAGCAATGTTTCTGGGTGAAGTTTGTCAGTGAGTGTGGTGCAATGTGTTTGGGTGAAGTGTGTCAGTGACTGTGGTGCAGTGTTTTTGGTTGAAGTGTGTCAGTGAGTGTCGTGCAATGTGTTTGGGTGAAGTGTGTCAGTGAGTGTGGTGCAATGTGTTTGGGTGAAGTGTGTCAGTGAGTGTGGTGCAGTGTGTTTGGGTGAAGTGTGTCAGTGACTGTGGTGCAGTGTTTTTGGTTGAAGTGTGTCAGTGAGTGTCGTGCAATGTGTTTGGGTGAAGTGTGTCAGTGAGTGTGGTGCAATGTGTTTGGGTGAAGTGTGTCTGTGAATGTGGTGCAATGTGTTTGGGTGAAGTGTGTCAGTGAGTGTGGTGCAATGTGTTTGGGTGAAGTGTGTCAGTGAGTGTGGTGCAATGTGTTTGGGTGAAGTGTGTCTGTGAGTGTGGTGCAATGTGTTTGGGTGAAGTGTGTCAGTGAGTGTGGTGCAATGTGTTTGGGTGAAGTGTGTCTGTGAGTGTGGTGCAATGTGTTTGGATGAAGTGTGTCAGTGAGAGTGGTGCAATGTGTTTGGGTGAAGCGTGTCAGTGAGTGTGGTGCAATGTGTTTGGGTGAAGTGTGTCAGTGAGTGTGGTGCAATGTGTTTGGGTGAAGTGTGTCAGTGAGTGTGGTGCAATGTGTTTGGGTGAAGTGTGTCACTGTGTGTGGTGCAATGTGTTTGGATGAAGTTTGTCAGTGAGTGTGGTGCAATGTGTTTGGGTGAAGTGTGTCACTGAGTGTGGTGCAATGTGTTTGGGTGAAGTGTGTCAGTGAGTGTGGTGCGGTGTGTTTGGGTGAAGTGTGTCAGTGAGTGTGGTGCAATGTGTTTGGGTGAAGTGTGTCAGTGAGTGTGGTGCAATGTGTTTGGGTTAAGTGTGTCAGTGGGTGTGATGCAATGTGTTTGGGTGAAGTGTGTCAGTGAGTGTGGTGCAATGTGTTTGGGTGAAGTGTGTCAGTGAGTGTGCTGCAATGTGTTTGGGTTAAGTGTGTCAGTGGGTGTGATGCAATGTGTTTGGGTGATGTGTGTCAGTGAGTGTGGTGCAATACGTTTGGGTGAAGTGCGTCAGTGAGTGTGGTGCAATGTGTTTGGGTGAAGTGTGTCAGTGAGTGTGGTGCAATGTGTTTGGGTGAAGTGTGTCAGTGAGTGTGGTGCAATGTGTTTGGGGGAAGTGTGTCAGTGAGTGTGGTGCAATGTGTTTGGATGAAGTGTGTCAGTGAGTGTGGTGCAGTGTGTTTGGGTGAAGTGTGTCAGTGACTGTGGTGCAGTGTGTTTGGTTGAAGTGTGTCAGTGAGTGTCGTGCAATGTGTTTGGGTGAAGTGTGTCTGTGAGTGTGGTGCAATGTGTTTGGGTGAAGTGTGTCAGTGAGTGTGGTGCAATGTGTTTGGGTGAAGTGTGTCAGTGAGTGTGGTGCAATGTGTTTGGGTGAAGTGTGTCAGTGAGCGTGGTGCAATATGTTTGGGTGAAGTGTGTCAGTGAGTGTGGTGCAATGTGTTTGGGTGAAGTGTGTCAGTGAGTGTGGTGCAATGTGTTTGGGTGAAGTGTGTCTGTGAGTGTGGTGCAATGTGTTTGGGTGAAGTGTGTCAGTGAGTGTGGTGCAATGTGTGGGTGAAGTGTGTCTGTGAGTGTGGTGCAATGTGTTTGGATGAAGTGTGTCAGTGAGAGTGGTGCAATGTGTTTGGGTGAAGCGTGTCAGTGAGTGTGGTGCAATGTGTTTGGGTGAAGTGTGTCAGTGAGTGTGGTGCAATGTGTTTGGGTGAAGTGTGTCAGTGAGTGTGGTGCAATGTGTTTGGGTGAAGTGTGTCACTGTGTGTGGTGCAATGTGTTTGGATGAAGTGTGTCAGTGAGTCTGGTGCAATGTGTTTGGGTGAAGTGTGTCACTGAGTGTGGTGCAATGTGTTTGGATGAAGTGTGTCAGTGAGTGTGGTGCAATGTGTTTGGGTGAAGTGTGTCAGTGAGTGTGGTGCGGTGTGTTTGGGTGAAGTGTGTCAGTGAGTGTGGTGCAATGTGTTTGGGTGAAGTGTGTCAGTGAGTGTGGTGCAATGTGTTTGGGTGAAGTGTGTCAGTGAGTGTGAAGCAATGTTTCTGGGTGAAGTTTGTCAGTGAGTGTGGTGCAGTGTGTTTGGGTGAAGTGTGTCAGTGACTGTGGTGCAGTGTTTTTGGTTGAAGTGTGTCAGTGAGTGTCGTGCAATGTGTTTGGGTGAAGTGTGTCAGTGAGTGTGGTGCAATGTGTTTGGGTGAAGTGTGTCTGTGAATGTGGTGCAATGTGTTTGGGTGAAGTGTGTCAGTGAGTGTGGTGCAATGTGTTTGGGTGAAGTGTGTCAGTGAGTGTGGTGCAATGTGTTTGGGTGAAGTGTGTCTGTGAGTGTGGTGCAATGTGATTGGGTGAAGTGTGTCAGTGAGTGTGGTGCAATGTGTTTGGGTGAAGTGTGTCTGTGAGTGTGGTGCAATGTGTTTGGATGAAGTGTGTCAGTGAGAGTGGTGCAATGTGTTTGGGTGAAGCGTGTCAGTGAGTGTGGTGCAATGTGTTTGGGTGAAGTGTGTCAGTGAGTGTGGTGCAATGTGTTTGGGTGAAGTGTGTCAGTGAGTGTGGTGCAATGTGTTTGGGTGAAGTGTGTCACTGTGTGTGGTGCAATGTGTTTGGATGAAGTTTGTCAGTGAGTGTGGTGCAATGTGTTTGGGTGAAGTGTGTCACTGAGTGTGGTGCAATGTGTTTGGGTGAAGTGTGTCAGTGAGTGTGGTGCGGTGTGTTTGGGTGAAGTGTGTCAGTGAGTGTGGTGCAATGTGTTTGGGTGAAGTGTGTCAGTGAGTGTGGTGCAATGTGTTTGGGTTAAGTGTGTCAGTGGGTGTGATGCAATGTGTTTGGGTGAAGTGTGTCAGTGAGTGTGGTGCAATGTGTTTGGGTGAAGTGTGTCAGTGAGTGTGCTGCAATGTGTTTGGGTTAAGTGTGTCAGTGGGTGTGATGCAATGTGTTTGGGTGATGTGTGTCAGTGAGTGTGGTGCAATACGTTTGGGTGAAGTGCGTCAGTGAGTGTGGTGCAATGTGTTTGGGTGAAGTGTGTCAGTGAGTGTGGTGCAATGTGTTTGGGTGAAGTGTGTCAGTGAGTGTGGTGCAATGTGTTTGGGGGAAGTGTGTCAGTGAGTGTGGTGCAATGTGTTTGGATGAAGTGTGTCAGTGAGTGTGGTGCAGTGTGTTTGGGTGAAGTGTGTCAGTGACTGTGGTGCAGTGTGTTTGGTTGAAGTGTGTCAGTGAGTGTCGTGCAATGTGTTTGGGTGAAGTGTGTCTGTGAGTGTGGTGCAATGTGTTTGGGTGAAGTGTGTCAGTGAGTGTGGTGCAATGTGTTTGGGTGAAGTGTGTCAGTGAGTGTGGTGCAATGTGTTTGGGTGAAGTGTGTCAGTGAGCGTGGTGCAATATGTTTGGGTGAAGTGTGTCAGTGAGTGTGGTGCAATGTGTTTGGGTGAAGTGTGTCAGTGAGTGTGGTGCAATGTGTTTGGGTGAAGTGTGTCTGTGAGTGTGGTGCAATGTGTTTGGGTGAAGTGTGTCAGTGAGTGTGGTGCAATGTGTGGGTGAAGTGTGTCTGTGAGTGTGGTGCAATGTGTTTGGATGAAGTGTGTCAGTGAGAGTGGTGCAATGTGTTTGGGTGAAGCGTGTCAGTGAGTGTGGTGCAATGTGTTTGGGTGAAGTGTGTCAGTGAGTGTGGTGCAATGTGTTTGGGTGAAGTGTGTCAGTGAGTGTGGTGCAATGTGTTTGGGTGAAGTGTGTCACTGTGTGTGGTGCAATGTGTTTGGATGAAGTGTGTCAGTGAGTCTGGTGCAATGTGTTTGGGTGAAGTGTGTCACTGAGTGTGGTGCAATGTGTTTGGATGAAGTGTGTCAGTGAGTGTGGTGCAATGTGTTTGGGTGAAGTGTGTCAGTGAGTGTGGTGCGGTGTGTTTGGGTGAAGTGTGTCAGTGAGTGTGGTGCAATGTGTTTGGGTGAAGTGTGTCAGTGAGTGTGGTGCAATGTGTTTGGGTGAAGTGTGTCAGTGGTTGTGATGCAATGTGTTTGGGTGAAGTGTGTCAGTGAGTGTGGTGCAATGTGTTTGGGTGAAGTGTGTCAGTGAGTGTGGTGCAATACGTTTGGGTGAAGTGCGTCAGTGAGTGTGGTGCAATGTGTTTGGGTGAAGTGTGTCAGTGAGTGTGGTGAAATGTGTTTGGGTGAAGTGTGTCACTGATTGTGGTGCAATGTGTTTGGGTGAAGTGTGTCAGTGAGTGTGGTGCAATGTGTTTGGGTGAAGTGTGTCAGTGAGTGTGGTGCAATGTGTTTGGATGAAGTGTGTCAGTGAGTGTGGTGCAATGTGTTTGGGTGAAGTGTGTCAGTGAGTGTGGTGATATGTGTTTGGGTGAAGTGTGTCAGTCAGTGTGGTGCAATGTGTTTGGGTGAAGTGTGTCAGTCAGTGTGGTGCAATGTGTTTGGGTGAAGTGTGTCAGTGAGTGTGAAGCAATGTTTCTGGGTGAAGTTTGTCAGTGAGTGTGATGCAGTGTGTTTGGGTGAAGTGTGTCAGTGACTGTGGTGCAGTGTGTTTGGTTGAAGTGTGTCAGTGAGTGTCGTGCAATGTGTTTGGGTGAAGTGTGTCAGTGAGCGTGGTGCAATATGTTTGGGTGAAGTGTGTCAGTGAGTGTGGTGCAATGTGTTTGGGTGAAGTGTGTCAGTGAGTGTGATGCAATGTGTTTGGGTGAAGTGTGTCAGTGAGTGTGGTGCAATGTGTTTGGGTGAAGTGTGTCAGTGAGTGTGGTGCAATGTGTTTGGGTGAACTGTGTCAGTGAGTGTGGTGCAATGTGTTTGGGTGAAGTGTGTCAGTGAGTATGGTGCAATGTGTTTGTGTGATGTGTGTCAGTGAGTGTGGTGCAATGTGTTTGGGTGAAGTGTGTCAGTGAGTGTGGTGCAGTGTGTTTGGGTGAAGTGTGTCAGTGAGTGTGGTGCAATGTGTTTTGGTGATGCGTGTGTCAGTGAGTGTGCTGCAATGTGTTTGGGGGAAGTGTGTCAGTGAGTGTGGTGCAATGTGTTTGGGTGAAGTGTGTCAGTGAGTGTGGTGCACAATGTTTGGGTGAAGTGTGTCAGTGGTTATGGTGCAATGTTTCTGGCTGAAGTGTGTCAGTGAGTGTGGTGCAATGTGTTTCGGTGAAGTGTGTCACTGAGTGTGGGTGTAATGTGTTTGGGTGAAGTGTGTCAGTGAGTGTGGTGCAATGTGTTTGGGTGAAGTGTGTCAGTGAGTGTGGTGCAATGTGTTTGGGTGAAGTGTGTCAGTGAGTGTGGTGCAATGTGTTTGGGTGAAGTGTGTCAGTGAGTGTGGTGCACAATGTTTGGGTGAAGTGTGTCAGTGGTTATGGTGCAATGTTTCTGGCTGAAGTGTGTCAGTGAGTGTGGTGCAGTGTGTTTGGGTGAAGTGTGTCAGTGAGTGTGTTGCAATATGTTTGAGTGAAGTGTGTCAGTGAGTGTGGTGCAATGTGTTTGCCTGAAGTGTGTCAGTGAGTGTGGTGCAATGTGTTTGGGTGAAGTGTGTCAGTGAGTGTGGTCCAACGTGTTTGGGTGAAGTGTGTGAGTGAGTGTGGTGCAGTGTGTTTGGGTGAAGTGTGTCAGTGAGTGTGGTGCAATATGTTTGGGTGAAGTGTGTCAGTGAGTGTGGTGCAATGTGTTTGGGTGAAGTGTGTCAGTGAGTGTGATGCAATGTGTTTGGGTGAAGTGTGTCAGTGAGTGTGGTGCAATGTGTTTGGGTGAAGTGTGTCAGTGAGTGTGGTGCAATGTGTTTGGGTGAAGTGTGTCAGTGAGTGTGATGCAATGTGTTTGGGTGAAGTGTGTCAGTGAGTGTGGTGCAATGTGTTTGGGTGAAGTGTGTCAGTGAGTGTGGTGCAATGTGTTTGGGTGAAGTGTGTCAGTGAGTGTGGTGCAATGTGTTTGGGGGAAGTGTGTCAGTGAGTGTGGTGCAATGTGTTTGGATGAAGTGTGTCAGTGAGTGTGGTGCAGTGTGTTTGGGTGAAGTGTGTCAGTGACTGTGGTGCAGTGTGTTTGGTTGAAGTGTGTCAGTGAGTGTCGTGCAATGTGTTTGGGTGAAGTGTGTCTGTGAGTGTGGTGCAATGTGTTTGGGTGAAGTGTGTCAGTGAGTGTGGTGCAATGTGTTTGGGTGAAGTGTGTCAGTGAGTGTGGTGCAATGTGTTTGGGTGAAGTGTGTCAGTGAGCGTGGTGCAATATGTTTGGGTGAAGTGTGTCAGTGAGTGTGGTGCAATGTGTTTGGGTGAAGTGTGTCAGTGAGTGTGGTGCAATGTGTTTGGGTGAAGTGTGTCTGTGAGTGTGGTGCAATGTGTTTGGGTGAAGTGTGTCAGTGAGTGTGGTGCAATGTGTGGGTGAAGTGTGTCTGTGAGTGTGGTGCAATGTGTTTGGATGAAGTGTGTCAGTGAGAGTGGTGCAATGTGTTTGGGTGAAGCGTGTCAGTGAGTGTGGTGCAATGTGTTTGGGTGAAGTGTGTCAGTGAGTGTGGTGCAATGTGTTTGGGTGAAGTGTGTCAGTGAGTGTGGTGCAATGTGTTTGGGTGAAGTGTGTCACTGTGTGTGGTGCAATGTGTTTGGATGAAGTGTGTCAGTGAGAGTGGTGCAATGTGTTTGGGTGAAGCGTGTCAGTGAGTGTGGTGCAATGTGTTTGGGTGAAGTGTGTCAGTGAGTGTGGTGCAATGTGTTTGGGTGAAGTGTGTCAGTGAGTGTGGTGCAATGTGTTTGGGTGAAGTGTGTCAGTGAGTCTGGTGCAATGTGTTTGGGTGAAGTGTGTCACTGAGTGTGGTGCAATGTGTTTGGATGAAGTGTGTCAGTGAGTGTGGCGCAATGTGTTTGGGTGAAGTGTGTCAGTGAGTGTGGTGCGGTGTGTTTGGGTGAAGTGTGTCAGTGAGTGTGGTGCAATGTGTTTGGGTGAAGTGTGTCAGTGAGTGTGGTGCAATGTGTTTGGGTGAAGTGTGTCAGTGGTTGTGATGCAATGTGTTTGGGTGAAGTGTGTCAGTGAGTGTGGTGCAATGTGTTTGGGTGAAGTGTGTCAGTGAGTGTGGTGCAATACGTTTGGGTGAAGTGCGTCAGTGAGTGTGGTGCAATGTGTTTGGGTGAAGTGTGTCAGTGAGTGTGGTGAAATGTGTTTGGGTGAAGTGTGTCACTGATTGTGGTGCAATGTGTTTGGGTGAAGTGTGTCAGTGAGTGTGGTGCAATGTGTTTGGGTGAAGTGTGTCAGTGAGTGTGGTGCAATGTGTTTGGATGAAGTGTGTCAGTGAGTGTGGTGCAATGTGTTTGGGTGAAGTGTGTCAGTGAGTGTGGTGATATGTGTTTGGGTGAAGTGTGTCAGTCAGTGTGGTGCAATGTGTTTGGGTGAAGTGTGTCAGTCAGTGTGGTGCAATGTGTTTGGGTGAAGTGTGTCAGTGAGTGTGAAGCAATGTTTCTGGGTGAAGTTTGTCAGTGAGTGTGATGCAGTGTGTTTGGGTGAAGTGTGTCAGTGACTGTGGTGCAGTGTGTTTGGTTGAAGTGTGTCAGTGAGTGTCGTGCAATGTGTTTGGGTGAAGTGTGTCTGTGAGTGTGGTGCAATGTGTTTGGGTGAAGTGTGTCAGTGAGTGTGGTGCAATGTGTTTGGGTGAAGTGTGTCAGTGAGTGTGGTGCAATGTGTTTGGGTGAAGTGTGTCAGTGAGCGTGGTGCAATATGTTTGGGTGAAGTGTGTCAGTGAGTGTGGTGCAATGTGTTTGGGTGAAGTGTGTCAGTGAGTGTGATGCAATGTGTTTGGGTGAAGTGTGTCAGTGAGTGTGGTGCAATGTGTTTGGGTGAAGTGTGTCAGTGAGTGTGGTGCAATGTGTTTGGGTGAACTGTGTCAGTGAGTGTGGTGCAATGTGTTTGGGTGAAGTGTGTCAGTGAGTATGGTGCAATGTGTTTGTGTGATGTGTGTCAGTGAGTGTGGTGCAATGTGTTTGGGTGAAGTGTGTCAGTGAGTGTGGTGCAGTGTGTTTGGGTGAAGTGTGTCAGTGAGTGTGGTGCAATGTGTTTTGGTGATGCGTGTGTCAGTGAGTGTGCTGCAATGTGTTTGGGGGAAGTGTGTCAGTGAGTGTGGTGCAATGTGTTTGGGTGAAGTGTGTCAGTGAGTGTGGTGCACAATGTTTGGGTGAAGTGTGTCAGTGGTTATGGTGCAATGTTTCTGGCTGAAGTGTGTCAGTGAGTGTGGTGCAATGTGTTTCGGTGAAGTGTGTCACTGAGTGTGGGTGTAATGTGTTTGGGTGAAGTGTGTCAGTGAGTGTGGTGCAATGTGTTTGGGTGAAGTGTGTCAGTGAGTGTGGTGCAATGTGTTTGGGTGAAGTGTGTCAGTGAGTGTGGTGCAATGTGTTTGGGTGAAGTGTGTCAGTGAGTGTGGTGCACAATGTTTGGGTGAAGTGTGTCAGTGGTTATGGTGCAATGTTTCTGGCTGAAGTGTGTCAGTGAGTGTGGTGCAGTGTGTTTGGGTGAAGTGTGTCAGTGAGTGTGTTGCAATATGTTTGAGTGAAGTGTGTCAGTGAGTGTGGTGCAATGTGTTTGCCTGAAGTGTGTCAGTGAGTGTGGTGCAATGTGTTTGGGTGAAGTGTGTCAGTGAGTGTGGTCCAACGTGTTTGGGTGAAGTGTGTGAGTGAGTGTGGTGCAGTGTGTTTGGGTGAAGTGTGTCAGTGAGTGTGGTGCAATATGTTTGGGTGAAGTGTGTCAGTGAGTGTGGTGCAATGTGTTTGGGTGAAGTGTGTCAGTGAGTGTGATGCAATGTGTTTGGGTGAAGTGTGTCAGTGAGTGTGGTGCAATGTGTTTGGGTGAAGTGTGTCAGTGAGTGTGGTGCAATGTGTTTGGGTGAAGTGTGTCAGTGAGTGTGATGCAATGTGTTTGGGTGAAGTGTGTCAGTGAGTGTGGTGCAATGTGTTTGGGTGAAGTGTGTCAGTGAGTGTGGTGCAATGTGTTTGGGTGAAGTGTGTCAGTGAGTGTGATGCAATGTGTTTGGGTGAAGTGTGTCAGTGAGTGTGGTGCAATGTGTTTGGGTGAAGTGTGTCAGTGAGTGTGGTGCAATGTGTTTGGGTGAAGTGTGTCAGTGAGTGTCGTGTAATGTATTTGGGTGAAGTTTGTCAGTGAGTGTGGTGCAATGTGTTTGGGTGAAGTTTGTCAGTGAGTGTGGTGCAATGTGTTTGGGTGAAGTGTGTCAGTCAGTGTGGTGCAATGTGTTTGGGTAAAGTGTGTCAGTGAGTGCGGTGCAATGTGTTTGTGTGAAGTGTGTCAGTGAGTGTGAAGCAATGTTTCTGGGTGAAGTTTGTCAGTGAGTGTGGTGCAGTGTGTTTGGGTGAAGTGTGTCAGTGACTGTGGTGCAGTGTTTTTGGTTGAAGTGTGTCAGTTAGTGTCGTGCAATGTGTTTGGGTGAAGTGTGTCAGTGAGTGTGGTGCAATGTGTTTGGGTGAAGTGTGTCTGTGAATGTGGTGCAATGTGTTTGTGTGAAGTGTGTCAGTGAGTGTGGTGCAATGTGTTTGGGTGAAGTGTGTCAGTGAGTGTGGTGCAATGTGTTTGGGTGAAGTGTGTCAGTGAGTGTGGTGCAATGTGTTTGGGTGAAGTGTGTTAGTGAGTGTGGTGCAATGTGTTTGGGTGAAGTGTGTCAGTGAGTGTGGTGCAATGTGTTTGGGTGAAGTGTGTCTGTGAGTGTGGTGCAATGTGTTTGGATGAAGTGTGTCAGTGAGAGTGGTGCAATGTGTTTGGGTGAAGCGTGTCAGTGAGTGTGGTGCAATGTGTTTGGGTGAAGTGTGTCAGTGAGTGTGGTGCAATGTGTTTGGGTGAAGTGTGTCAGTGAGTGTGGTGCAATGTGTTTGGGTGAAGTGTGTCACTGAGTGTGGTGCAATATGTTTGGATGAAGTTTGTCAGTGAGTGTGGTGCAATGTGTTTGGGTGAGGTGTGTCACTGAGTGTGGTGCAATGTGTTTGGGTGAAGTGTGTCAGTGAGTGTGGTGCGGTGTGTTTGGGTGAAGTGTGTCAGTGAGTGTGGTGCAATGTGTTTGGGTGAAGTGTGTCAGTGAGTGTGGTGCAATGTGTTTGGGTTAAGAGTGTCAGTGGGTGTGATGCAATGTGTTTGGGTGAAGTGTGTCAGTGAGTGTGGTGCAATGTGTTTGGGTGAAGTCTGTCAGTGAGTGTGCTGCAATGTGTTTGGGTTAAGTGTGTCAGTGGGTGTGATGCAATGTGTTTGGGTGAAGTGAGTCAGTGAGTGTGGTGCAATACGTTTGGGTGAAGTGCGTCAATGAGTGTGGTGCAATGTGTTTGGGTGAAGTGTGTCAGTGAGTGTGGTGCAATGTGTTTGGGTGAAGTGTGTCAGTGAGTGTTGTGCAATGTGTTAGGGTGTAGTGTGTCAGTGAGTGTGGTGCAATGTGTTTGGGTGAAGTGTGTCAGTGAGTGTGGTGCAGTGTGTTTGGGTGAAGTATGTCTGTGAGTGTGGTGCAATGTGTTTGGGTGAAGTTTGTCAGCGAGAGTGGTGCAATGTGTTTGGGTGAAGTGTGTCAGTGAGTGTGGTGCAGTGTGCTTGGTGAAGTGTGTCAGTGAGTGTGGTGCAATGTGTTTGGGTGATGTGTGTCAGTGAGTGTGGTGTAATGTATTTGGGTGAAGTGTGTCACTGAGTGTGGTGCAATGTGTTTGGGTGAAGTGTGTCAGTGAGTGTGGTGCAATGTGTTTGGGTGAAGTGTGTCAGCGAGTGAGGTGCAATGTGTTTGGGTGAAGTTTGTCAGTGAGTGTGGTGCAATGTGTTTGGGTGAAGTGTGTCAGTGACTGTGGTGCAATGTGTTTGGGTGAAGTGTGTCAGTGAGTGTGGTGCAATGTGTTTGGGTGAAGTGTGTCAGTGAGTATGGTGCAATGTGTTTGTGTGATGTGTGTCAGTGAGTGTGGTGCAATGTGTTTGGGTGAAGTGTGTCAGTGAGTGTGGTGCAGTGTGTTTGCGTGAAGTGTGTCAGTGAGTGTGGTGCAATGTGTTTTGGTGATGCGTGTGTCAGTGAGTGTGCTGCAATGTGTTTGGGGGAAGTGTGTCAGTGAGTGTGGTGCAATGTGTTTGGGTGAAGTGTGTCAGTGAGTGTGGAGCAATGTGTTTTGGTGAAATGTGTCAGTGAGTGTGGTGCAATGTGTTTGGGGGAAGTGTGTCAGTGAGTGTGGTGCAATGTGTTTGGGTGAAGTGTGTCAGTGAGTGTGGTGCAATGTGTTTGGGTGAAGTGTGTCAGTGAGTGTGGTGCAGTGTGTTTGGGTGATGTGTGTCAGTGAGTGTGGTGCAATGTGTTTTGGTGATGCGTGTGTCAGTGAGTGTGCTGCAATGTGTTTGGGGGAAGTGTGTCAGTGAGTGTCGTGCAATGTGTTTGGGTGAAGTGTGTCAGTGAGTGTGGTGCAATGTGTTTGGGTGAAGTTTGTCAGTGAGTGTGGTGCACAATGTTTGGGTGAAGTGTGTCAGTGATTATGTTGCAATGTTTCTGGCTGAAGTGTGTCAGTGAGTGTGGTGCAGTGTGTTTGGGTGAAGTGTGTCAGTGAGTGTGGTGCAATATGTTTGAGTGAAGTGTGTCAGTGAGTGTGGTGCAATGTGTTTGCCTGAAGTGTGTCAGTGAGTGTGGTGCAATGTGTTTGGGTGAAGTGTGTCAGTGAGTGTGGTGTAATGTATTTGGGTGAAGTGTGTCAGTGAGTGTGGTGCAATGTGTTTGGGTGAAGTGTGTCAGTGAGTGTGGTGCAATGTGTTTGGGTGAAGTGTGTCAGTGAGTGTGAAGCAATGTTTCTGGGTGAAGTTTGTCAGTGAGTGTGGTGCAGTGTGTTTGGGTGAAGTGTGTCAGTGACTGTGGTGCAGTGTTTTTGGTTGAAGTGTGTCAGTGAGTGTCGTGCATTGTGTTTGGGTGAAGTGTGTCAGTGAGTGTGGTGCAATGTGTTTGGGTGAAGTGTGTCTGTGAATGTGGTGCAATGTGTTTGGGTGAAGTGTGTCAGTGAGTGTGGTGCAATGTGTTTGGGTGAAGTGTGTCAGTGAGTGTGGTGCAATGTGTTTGGGTGAAGTGTGTCTGTGAGTGTGGTGCAATGTGTTTGGGTGAAGTGTGTCAGTGAGTGTGGTGCAATGTGTTTGGGTGAAGTGTGTCTGTGAGTGTGGTGCAATGTGTTTGGATGAAGTGTGTCAGTGAGAGTGGTGCAATGTGTTTGGGTGAAGCGTGTCAGTGAGTGTGGTGCAATGTGTTTGGGTGAAGTGTGTCAGTGAGTGTGGTGCAATGTGTTTGGGTGAAGTGTGTCAGTGAGTGTGGTGCAATGTGTTTGGGTGAAGTGTGTCACTGTGTGTGGTGCAATGTGTTTGGATGAAGTTTGTCAGTGAGTGTGGTGCAATGTGTTTGGGTGAAGTGTGTCACTGAGTGTGGTGCAATGTGTTTGGGTGAAGTGTGTCAGTGAGTGTGGTGCGGTGTGTTTGGGTGAAGTGTGTCAGTGAGTGTGGTGCAATGTGTTTGGGTGAAGTGTGTCAGTGAGTGTGGTGCAATGTGTTTGGGTTAAGTGTGTCAGTGGGTGTGATGCAATGTGTTTGGGTGAAGTGTGTCAGTGAGTGTGGTGCAATGTGTTTGGGTGAAGTGTGTCAGTGAGTGTGCTGCAATGTGTTTGGGTTAAGTGTGTCAGTGGGTGTGATGCAATGTGTTTGGGTGATGTGTGTCAGTGAGTGTGGTGCAATACGTTTGGGTGAAGTGCGTCAGTGAGTGTGGTGCAATGTGTTTGGGTGAAGTGTGTCAGTGAGTGTGGTGCAATGTGTTTGGGTGAAGTGTGTCAGTGAGTGTGGTGCAATGTGTTTGGGTGAAGTGTGTCAGTGAGTGTGGTGCAATGTGTTTGGATGAAGTGTGTCAGTGAGTGTGGTGCAGTGTGTTTGGGTGAAGTGTGTCAGTGACTGTGGTGCAGTGTGTTTGGTTGAAGTGTGTCAGTGAGTGTCGTGCAATGTGTTTGGGTGAAGTGTGTCTGTGAGTGTGGTGCAATGTGTTTGGGTGAAGTGTGTCAGTGAGTGTGGTGCAATGTGTTTGGGTGAAGTGTGTCAGTGAGTGTGGTGCAATGTGTTTGGGTGAAGTGTGTCAGTGAGCGTGGTGCAATATGTTTGGGTGAAGTGTGTCAGTGAGTGTGGTGCAATGTGTTTGGGTGAAGTGTGTCAGTGAGTGTGGTGCAATGTGTTTGGGTGAAGTGTGTCTGTGAGTGTGGTGCAATGTGTTTGGGTGAAGTGTGTCAGTGAGTGTGGTGCAATGTGTGGGTGAAGTGTGTCTGTGAGTGTGGTGCAATGTGTTTGGATGAAGTGTGTCAGTGAGAGTGGTGCAATGTGTTTGGGTGAAGCGTGTCAGTGAGTGTGGTGCAATGTGTTTGGGTGAAGTGTGTCAGTGAGTGTGGTGCAATGTGTTTGGGTGAAGTGTGTCAGTGAGTGTGGTGCAATGTGTTTGGGTGAAGTGTGTCACTGTGTGTGGTGCAATGTGTTTGGATGAAGTGTGTCAGTGAGTGTGGTGCAATGTGTTTGGGTGAAGTGTGTCACTGAGTGTGGTGCAATGTGTTTGGATGAAGTGTGTCAGTGAGTGTGGTGCAATGTGTTTGGGTGAAGTGTGTCAGTGAGTGTGGTGCGGTGTGTTTGGGTGAAGTGTGTCAGTGAGTGTGGTGCAATGTGTTTGGGTGAAGTGTGTCAGTGAGTGTGGTGCAATGTGTTTGGGTGAAGTGTGTCAGTGGTTGTGATGCAATGTGTTTGGGTGAAGTGTGTCAGTGAGTGTGGTGCAATGTGTTTGGGTGAAGTGTGTCAGTGAGTGTGGTGCAATACGTTTGGGTGAAGTGCGTCAGTGAGTGTGGTGCAATGTGTTTGGGTGAAGTGTGTCAGTGAGTGTGGTGAAATGTGTTTGGGTGAAGTGTGTCAGTGAGTGTGGTGCAATGTGTTAGGGTGTAGTGTGTCAGTGAGTGTGGTGCAATGTGTTTGGGTGAAGTGTGTCTGTGAGTGTGGTGCAATGTGTTTGGGTGAAGTTTGTCAGCGAGTGTGGTGCAATGTGTTTGGGTGAAGTGTGTCAGTGAGTGTGGTGCAGTGTGCTTGGGTGAAGTGTGTCAGTGAGTGTGGTGCAATGTGTTTGGGTGAAGTGTGTCAGTGAGTGTGGTGTAATGTATTTGGGTGAAGTGTGTCACTGAGTGTGGTGCAATGTGTTTGGGTGAAGTGTGTCAGTGAGTGTGGTGCAATGTGTTTGGGTGAAGTGTGTCAGTGAGTATGGTGCAATGTGTTTGTGTGATGTGTGTCAGTGAGTGTGGTGCAATGTGTTTGGGTGAAGTGTGTCAGTGAGTGTGGTGCAGTGTGTTTGGGTGAAGTGTGTCAGTGAGCGTGGTGCAATGTGTTTTGGTGATGCGTGTGTCAGTGAGTGTGCTGCAATGTGTTTGGGGGAAGTGTGTCAGTGAGTGTGGTGCAATGTGTTTGGGTGAAGTGTGTCAGTGAGTGTCGTGCAATGTGTTTGGGTGAAGTGTGTCAGTGAGTGTGGTGCAGTGTGTTTGGGTGAAGTGAGTCAGTGAGTGTGGTGCAATGTGTTTGGGGGAAGTGTGTCAGTGAGTGTGGTGCAATGTGTTTGGGTGAAGTGTGTCAGTGAGTGTCGTGCAATGTGTTTGGGTGAAGTGTGTCAGTGAGTGTGGTGCAATGTGTTTGGGTGAAGTGTGTCAGTGAGTGTGGTGCACAATGTTTGTGTGAAGTGTGTCAGTGATTTTGTTGCAATGTTTCTGGCTGAAGTGTGTCAGTGAGTGTGGTGCAGTGTGTTTGGGTGAAGTGTGTCAGTGAGTGTGGTGCAATATGTTTGAGTGAAGTTAGTCAGTGAGTGTGGTGCAATGTGTTTGGGTGAAGTGTGTCAGTGAGTGTGGTGCAGTGTGTTTGGGTGAAGTGTGTCAGTGAGTGTGGTGCAATGTGTTTGCCTGAAGTGTGTCAGTGAGTGTGCTGCAATGTGTTTGGGTGAAGTGTGTCAGTGAGTGTGGTGCAACGTGTTTGGGTGAAGTGTGTGAGTGAGTGTGGTGCAATGTGTTTGGGTGAAGTGTGTCAGTGAGTGTGGTGCAGTGTGTTTGGGTGAAGTGTGTCAGTGAGTGTGGTGCAATATGTTTTGGTGAAGTGTGTCAGTGAGTGTGGTGCAATGTGTTTGGGTGAAGTGTGTCAGTGAGTGTGATGCAATGTGTTTGGGTGAAGTGTGTCAGTGAGTGTGGTGCAGTGTGTTTGGGTGAAGTGTGTCAGTGAGTGTGGTACAATGTGTTTGGGTGAAGTGTGTCAGTGAGTGTGTTGCAATGTGTTTGGGTGAAGTGTGTCAGTGAGTGTGGTACAATGTGTTTGGGTGAAGTTTGTCAGTGAGTGTGGTGCAATGTGTCTGGGTGAAGTGTGTCACTGAGTGTGATGCAATGTGTTTGGGTGAAGTGTGTCAGTGAGTGTGGTGCAATGTGTTTGGGTGAAGTGTGTCAGTGAGTGTGGTGCAATGTGTTTGGGTGAAGTGTGTCAGTGAGTGTGGTGCAATGTGTTTGGGTGAAGTGTGTCAGTGAGTGTGGTGCAATGTGTTTGGGTGAAGTGTGTCAGTGAGTGTGGTGCAGTGTGTTTGGGTGAAGTGTGTCTGTGAGTGTGGTGCAATGTGTTTGGGTGAAGTGTGTCTGTGAGTGTGGTGCAATGTGTTTGGGTGAAGTTTGTCAGCGAGTGTGGTGCAATGTGTTTGGGTGAAGTGTGTCAGTGAGTGTGGTGCAGTGTGCTTGGGTGAAGTGTGTCAGTGAGTGTGGTGCAATGTGTTTGGGTGAAGTGTGTCAGTGAGTGTGGTGTAATGTGTTTGGGTGAAGTGTGTCAGTGAGTGTGGTGCAATGTGTTTGGGTGAAGTGTGTCAGTGAGTGTGGTGCAATGTGTTTGGGTGAAGTGTGTCAGCGAGTGAGGTGCAATGTGTTTGGGTGAAGTGTGTCAGTGAGTGTGGTGCAATGTGTTTGGGTGAAGTGTGTCAGTGAGTGTGGTGCAATGTGTTTGGGTGAAGTGTGTCAGTGAGTGTGGTGCAATGTGTTTGGGTGAAGTGTGTCAGTGAGTATGGTGCAATGTGTTTGTGTGATGTGTGTCAGTGAGTGTGGTGCAATGTGTTTGGGTGAAGTGTGTCAGTGAGTGTGGTGCAGTGTGTTTGGGTGAAGTGTGTCAGTGAGTGTGGTGCAATGTGTTTTGGTGATGCGTGTGTCAGTGAGTGTGCTGCAATGTGTTTGGGGGAAGTGTGTCAGTGAGTGTGGTGCAATGTGTTTGGGTGAAGTGTGTCAGTGAGTGTGGTGCACAATGTTTGGGTGAAGTGTGTCAGTGGTTATGGTGCAATGTTTCTGGCTGAAGTGTGTCAGTGAGTGTGGTGCAATGTGTTTGGGTGAAGTGTGTCACTGAGTGTGGGTGTAATGTGTTTGGGTGAAGTCTGTCAGTGAGTGTGGTGCAATGTGTTTGGGTGAAGTGTGTCAGTGAGTGTGGTGCAATCTGTTTGGGTGAAGTGTGTCAGTGAGTGTAGTGCAATGTGTTTGGGTGAAGTGTGTCAGTGAGTGTGGTGCACAATGTTTGGGTGAAGCGTGTCAGTGGTTATGGTGCAATGTTTCTGGCTGAAGTGTGTCAGTGAGTGTGGTGCAGTGTGTTTGGGTGAAGTGTGTCAGTGAGTGTGTTGCAATATGTTTGAGTGAAGTGTGTCAGTGAGTGTGGTGCAATGTGTTTGCCTGAAGTGTGTCAGTGAGTGTGGTGCAATGTGTTTGGGTGAAGTGTGTCAGTGAGTGTGGTCCAACGTGTTTGGGTGAAGTGTGTGAGTGAGTGTGGTGCAGTGTGTTTGGGTGAAGTGTGTCAGTGAGTGTGGTGCAATATGTTTGGGTGAAGTGTGTCAGTGAGTGTGGTGCAATGTGTTTGGGTGAAGTGTGTCAGTGAGTGTGATGCAATGTGTTTGGGTGAAGTGTGTCAGTGAGTGTGGTGCAATGTGTTTGGGTGAAGTGTGTCAGTGAGTGTGGTGCAATGTGTTTGGGTGAAGTGTGTCAGTGAGTGTGATGCAATGTGTTTGGGTGAAGTGTGTCAGTGAGTGTGGTGCAATGTGTTTGGGTGAAGTGTGTCAGTGAGTGTGGTGCAATGTGTTTGGGTGAAGTTTGTCAGTGAGTGTGGTGCAATGTGTTTGGGTGAAGTGTGTCAGTGACTGTGGTGCAATGTGTTTGGGTGAAGTGTGTCAGTGAGTGTGGTGCAATGTGTTTGGGTGAAGTGTGTCAGTGAGTGTGGTGCAATGTGTTTGGGTGAAGTGTGTCAGTGAGTGTGGTGCAATGTGTTTGGGTGAAGTGTGTCAGTGAGTGTGGTGCAGTGTGTTTGGGTGAAGTGTGTCAGTGAGTGTGGTGCAATGTGTTTTGGTGATGCGTGTGTCAGTGAGTGTGCTGCAATGTGTTTGGGGGAAGTGTGTCAGTGAGTGTGGTGCAATGTGTTTGGGTGAAGTGTGTCAGTGAGTGTGGAGCAATGTGTTTTGGTGAAATGTGTCAGTGAGTGTGGTGCAATGTGTTTGGGGGAAGTGTGTCAGTGAGTGTGGTGCAATGTGTTTGGGTGAAGTGTGTCAGTGAGTGTGGTGCAATGTGTTTGGGTGAAGTGTGTCAGTGAGTGTGGTGCAGTGTGTTTGGGTGATGTGTGTCAGTGAGTGTGGTGCAATGTGTTTTGGTGATGCGTGTGTCAGTGAGTGTGCTGCAATGTGTTTGGGGGAAGTGTGTCAGTGAGTGTCGTGCAATGTGTTTGGGTGAAGTGTGTCAGTGAGTGTGGTGCAATGTGTTTGGGTGAAGTGTGTCAGTGAGTGTGGTGCACAATGTTTGGGTGAAGTGTGTCAGTGATTATGTTGCAATGTTTCTGGCTGAAGTGTGTCAGTGAGTGTGGTGCAGTGTGTTTGGGTGAAGTGTGTCAGTGAGTGTGGTGCAATATGTTTGAGTGAAGTGTGTCAGTGAGTGTGGTGCAATGTGTTTGCCTGAAGTGTGTCAGTGAGTGTGGTGCAATGTGTTTGGGTGAAGTGTGTCAGTGAGAGTAGTGTAATGTATTTGGGTGAAGTGTGTCAGTGAGTGTGGTGCAATGTGTTTGGGTGAAGTGTGTCAGTGAGTGTGGTGCAATGTGTTTGGGTGAAGTGTGTCAGTGAGTGTGAAGCAATGTTTCTGGGTGAAGTTTGTCAGTGAGTGTGGTGCAGTGTGTTTGGGTGAAGTGTGTCAGTGACTGTGGTGCAGTGTTTTTGGTTGAAGTGTGTCAGTGAGTGTCGTGCAATGTGTTTGGGTGAAGTGTGTCAGTGAGTGTGGTGCAATGTGTTTGGGTGAAATGTGTCTGTGAATGTGGTGCAATGTGTTTGGGTGAAGTGTGTCAGTGAGTGTGGTGCAATGTGTTTGGGTGAAGTGTGTCAGTGAGTGTGGTGCAATGTGTTTGGGTGAAGTGTGTCTGTGAGTGTGGTGCAATGTGTTTGGGTGAAGTGTGTCAGTGAGTGTGGTGCAATGTGTTTGGGTGAAGTGTGTCTGTGAGTGTGGTGCAATGTGTTTGGATGAAGTGTGTCAGTGAGAGTGGTGCAATGTGTTTGGGTGAAGCGTGTCAGTGAGTGTGGTGCAATGTGTTTGGGTGAAGTGTGTCAGTGAGTGTGGTGCAATGTGTTTGGGTGAAGTGTGTCAGTGAGTGTGGTGCAATGTGTTTGGGTGAAGTGTGTCACTGTGTGTGGTGCAATGTGTTTGGATGAAGTTTGTCAGTGAGTGTGGTGCAATGTGTTTGGGTGAAGTGTGTCACTGAGTGTGGTGAAGTGTGTCAGTGAGTGTGGTGCGGTGTGTTTGGGTGAAGTGTGTCAGTGAGTGTGGTGCAATGTGTTTGGGTGAAGTGTGTCAGTGAGTGTGGTGCAATGTGTTTGGGTTAAGTGTGTCAGTGGGTGTGATGCAATGTGTTTGGGTGAAGTGTGTCAGTGAGTGTGGTGCAATGTGTTTGGGTGAAGTGTGTCAGTGAGTGTGCTGCAATGTGTTTGGGTTAAGTGTGTCAGTGGGTGTGATGCAATGTGTTTGGGTGATGTGTGTCAGTGAGTGTGGTGCAATACGTTTGGGTGAAGTGCGTCAGTGAGTGTGGTGCAATGTGTTTGGGTGAAGTGTGTCAGTGAGTGTGGTGCAATGTGTTTGGGTGAAGTGTGTCAGTGAGTGTGGCGCAATGTGTTTGGGTGAAGTGTGTCAGTGAGTGTGGTGCAATGTGTTTGGATGAAGTGTGTCAGTGAGTGTGGTGCAGTGTGTTTGGGTGAAGTGTGTCAGTGACTGTGGTGCAGTGTGTTTGGTTGAAGTGTGTCAGTGAGTGTCGTGCAATGTGTTTGGGTGAAGTGTGTCTGTGAGTGTGGTGCAATGTGTTTGGGTGAAGTGTGTCAGTGAGTGTGGTGCAATGTGTTTGGGTGAAGTGCGTCAGTGAGTGTGGTGCAATGTGTTTGGGTGAAGTGTGTCAGTGAGCGTGGTGCAATATGTTTGGGTGAAGTGTGTCAGTGAGTGTGGTGCAATGTGTTTGGGTGAAGTGTGTCAGTGAGTGTGGTGCAATGTGTTTGGGTGAAGTGTGTCTGTGAGTGTGGTGCAATGTGTTTGGGTGAAGTGTGTCAGTGAGTGTGGTGCAATGTGTGGGTGAAGTGTGTCTGTGAGTGTGGTGCAATGTGTTTGGATGAAGTGTGTCAGTGAGAGTGGTGCAATGTGTTTGGGTGAAGCGTGTCAGTGAGTGTGGTGCAATGTGTTTGGGTGAAGTGTGTCAGTGAGTGTGGTGCAATGTGTTTGGGTGAAGTGTGTCAGTGAGTGTGGTGCAATGTGTTTGGGTGAAGTGTGTCACTGTGTGTGGTGCAATGTGTTTGGATGAAGTGTGTCAGTGAGTGTGGTGCAATGTGTTTGGGTGAAGTGTGTCACTGAGTGTGGTGCAATGTGTTTGGATGAAGTGTGTCAGTGAGTGTGGTGCAATGTGTTTGGGTGAAGTGTGTCAGTGAGTGTGGTGCGGTGTGTTTGGGTGAAGTGTGTCAGTGAGTGTGGTGCAATGTGTTTGGGTGAAGTGTGTCAGTGAGTGTGGTGCAATGTGTTTGGGTGAAGTGTGTCAGTGGGTGTGATGCAATGTGTTTGGGTGAAGTGTGTCAGTGAGTGTGGTGCAATGTGTTTGGGTGAAGTGTGTCAGTGAGTGTGGTGCAATACGTTTGGGTGAAGTGCGTCAGTGAGTGTGGTGCAATGTGTTTGGGTGAAGTGTGTCAGTGAGTGTGGTGAAATGTGTTTGGGTGAAGTGTGTCAGTGAGTGTGGTGCAATGTGTTAGGGTGTAGTGTGTCAGTGAGTGTGGTGCAATGTGTTTGGGTGAAGTGTGTCAGTGAGTGTGGTGCAATGTGTTTGGGTGAAGTGTGTCTGTGAGTGTGGTGCAATGTGTTTGGGTGAAGTTTGTCAGCGAGTGTGGTGCAATGTGTTTGGGTGAAGTGTGTCAGTGAGTGTGGTGCAGTGTGCTTGGGTGAAGTGTGTCAGTGAGTGTGGTGCAATGTGTTTGGGTGAAGTGTGTCAGTGAGTGTGGTGTAATGTATTTGGGTGAAGTGTGTCACTGAGTGTGGTGCAATGTGTTTGGGTGAAGTGTGTCAGTGAGTGTGGTGCAATGTGTTTGGGTGAAGTGTGTCAGTGAGGATGGTGCAATGTGTTTGTGTGATGTGTGTCAGTGAGTGTGGTGCAATGTGTTTGGGTGAAGTGTGTCAGTGAGTGTGGTGCAGTGTGTTTGGGTGAAGTGTGTCAGTGAGCGTGGTGCAATGTGTTTTGGTGATGCGTGTGTCAGTGAGTGTGCTGCAATGTGTTTGGGGGAAGTGTGTCAGTGAGTGTGGTGCAATGTGTTTGGGTGAAGTGTGTCAGTGAGTGTCGTGCAATGTGTTTGGGTGAAGTGTGTCAGTGAGTGTGGTGCAGTGTGTTTGGGTGAAGTGAGTCAGTGAGTGTGGTGCAATGTGTTTGGGGGAAGTGTGTCAGTGAGTGTGGTGCAATGTGTTTGGGTGAAGTGTGTCAGTGAGTGTCGTGCAATGTGTTTGGGTGAAGTGTGTCAGTGAGTGTGGTGCAATGTGTTTGGGTGAAGTGTGTCAGTGAGTGTGGTGCACAATGTTTGTGTGAAGTGTGTCAGTGATTTTGTTGCAATGTTTCTGGCTGAAGTGTGTCAGTGAGTGTGGTGCAGTGTGTTTGGGTGAAGTGTGTCAGTGAGTGTGGTGCAATATGTTTGAGTGAAGTTAGTCAGTGAGTGTGGTGCAATGTGTTTGTGTGAAGTGTGTCAGTGAGTGTGGTGCAGTGTGTTTGGGTGAAGTGTGTCAGTGAGTGTGGTGCAATGTGTTTGCCTGAAGTGTGTCAGTGAGTGTGCTGCAATGTGTTTGGGTGAAGTGTGTCAGTGAGTGTGGTGCAACGTGTTTGGGTGAAGTGTGTGAGTGAGTGTGGTGCAATGTGTTTGGGTGAAGTGTGTCAGTGAGTGTGGTGCAGTGTGTTTGGGTGAAGTGTGTCAGTGAGTGTGGTGCAATATGTTTTGGTGAAGTGTGTCAGTGAGTGTGGTGCAATGTGTTTGGGTGAAGTGTGTCAGTGAGTGTGGTGCAGTGTGTTTGGGTGAAGTGTGTCAGTGAGTGTGGTGCAATATGTTTTGGTGAAGTGTGTCAGTGAGTGTGGTGCAATGTGTTTGGGTGAAGTGTGTCAGTGAGTGTGATGCAATGTGTTTGGGTGAAGTGTGTCAGTGAGTGTGGTGCAGTGTGTTTGGGTGAAGTGTGTCAGTGAGTGTGGTACAATGTGTTTGGGTGAAGTGTGTCAGTGAGTGTGGTACAATGTGTTTGGGTGAAGTTTGTCAGTGAGTGTGGTGCAATGTGTCTGGGTGAAGTGTGTCACTGAGTGTGATGCAATGTGTTTGGGTGAAGTGTGTCAGTGAGTGTGGTGCAATGTGTTTGGGTGAAGTGTGTCAGTGAGTGTGGTGCAATGTGTTTGGGTGAAGTGTGTCAGTGAGTGTGGTGCAATGTGTTTGGGTGAAGTGTGTCAGTGAGTGTGGTGCAATGTGTTTGGGTGAAGTGTGTCAGTGAGTGTGGTGCAGTGTGTTTGGGTGAAGTGTGTCTGTGAGTGTGGTGCAATGTGTTTGGGTGAAGTGTGTCTGTGAGTGTGGTGCAATGTGTTTGGGTGAAGTTTGTCAGCGAGTGTGGTGCAATGTGTTTGGGTGAAGTGTGTCAGTGAGTGTGGTGCAGTGTGCTTGGGTGAAGTGTGTCAGTGAGTGTGGTGCAATGTGTTTGGGTGAAGTGTGTCAGTGAGTGTGGTGTAATGTGTTTGGGTGAAGTGTGTCAGTGAGTGTGGTGCAATGTGTTTGGGTGAAGTGTGTCAGTGAGTGTGGTGCAATGTGTTTGGGTGAAGTGTGTCAGCGAGTGAGGTGCAATGTGTTTGGGTGAAGTGTGTCAGTGAGTGTGGTGCAATGTGTTTGGGTGAAGTGTGTCAGTGAGTGTGGTGCAATGTGTTTGGGTGAAGTGTGTCAGTGAGTGTGGTGCAATGTGTTTGGGTGAAGTGTGTCAGTGAGTATGGTGCAATGTGTTTGTGTGATGTGTGTCAGTGAGTGTGGTGCAATGTGTTTGGGTGAAGTGTGTCAGTGAGTGTGGTGCAGTGTGTTTGGGTGAAGTGTGTCAGTGAGTGTGGTGCAATGTGTTTTGGTGATGCGTGTGTCAGTGAGTGTGCTGCAATGTGTTTGGGGGAAGTGTGTCAGTGAGTGTGGTGCAATGTGTTTGGGTGAAGTGTGTCAGTGAGTGTGGTGCACAATGTTTGGGTGAAGTGTGTCAGTGGTTATGGTGCAATGTTTCTGGCTGAAGTGTGTCAGTGAGTGTGGTGCAATGTGTTTGGGTGAAGTGTGTCACTGAGTGTGGGTGTAATGTGTTTGGGTGAAGTGTGTCAGTGAGTGTGGTGCAATGTGTTTGGGTGAAGTGTGTCAGTGAGTGTGGTGCAATCTGTTTGGGTGAAGTGTGTCAGTGAGTGTAGTGCAATGTGTTTGGGTGAAGTGTGTCAGTGAGTGTGGTGCACAATGTTTGGGTGAAGCGTGTCAGTGGTTATGGTGCAATGTTTCTGGCTGAAGTGTGTCAGTGAGTGTGGTGCAGTGTGTTTGGGTGAAGTGTGTCAGTGAGTGTGTTGCAATATGTTTGAGTGAAGTGTGTCAGTGATTGTGGTGCAATGTGTTTGCCTGAAGTGTGTCAGTGAGTGTGGTGCAATGTGTTTGGGTGAAGTGTGTCAGTGAGTGTGGTCCAACGTGTTTGGGTGAAGTGTGTGAGTGAGTGTGGTGCAGTGTGTTTGGGTGAAGTGTGTCAGTGAGTGTGGTGCAATATGTTTGGGTGAAGTGTGTCAGTGAGTGTGGTGCAATGTGTTTGGGTGAAGTGTGTCAGTGAGTGTGATGCAATGTGTTTGGGTGAAGTGTGTCAGTGAGTGTGGTGCAATGTGTTTGGGTGAAGTGTGTCAGTGAGTGTGGTGCAATGTGTTTGGGTGAAGTGTGTCAGTGAGTGTGATGCAATGTGTTTGGGTGAAGTGTGTCAGTGAGTGTGGTGCAATGTGTTTGGGTGAAGTGTGTCAGTGAGTGTGGTGCAATGTGTTTGCCTGAAGTGTGTCAGTGAGTGTGGTGCAATGTGTTTGGGTGAAGTGTGTCAGTGAGTGTGGTCCAACGTGTTTGGGTGAAGTGTGTGAGTGAGTGTGGTGCAGTGTGTTTGGGTGAAGTGTGTCAGTGAGTGTGGTGCAATATGTTTGGGTGAAGTGTGTCAGTGAGTGTGGTGCAATGTGTTTGGGTGAAGTATGTCAGTGAGTGTGGTGCAGTGTGTTTGGGTGAAGTGTGTCAGTGAGTGTGGTGCAATGTGTTTGGGTGAAGTGTGTCAGTGAGTGTGGTGCAATGTGTTTGGGTGAAGTGTGTCAGTGAGTGTGGTGCAATGTGTTTGGGTGAAGTGTGTCAGTGAGTGTGATGCAATGTTTTTGGGTGAAGTGTGTCAGTGAGTGTGGTGCAATGTGTTTGGGTGAAGTGTGTCAGTGAGTGTGGTGCAATGTGTTTGGGTGAAGTGTGTCAGTGAGTGTGATGCAACGTGTTTGGGTGAAGTGTGTCAGTGAGTGTGGTGCAATGTGTTTGGGTGAAGTGTGTCAGTGAGTATGGTGCAATGTGTTTGGGTGAAGTGTGTCAGTGAGTGTGGTGCAATGTGTTTGGGTGAATTGTGTCAGTGAGTGTGGTGTAATGTATTTGGGTGAAGTGTGTCAGTGAGTGTGGTGCAGTGTGTTTGGGTGAAGTGTGTCAGTGAGTGTGGTGCAATGTGTTTGGGTGAAGTGTGTCAGTGAGTGTGGTGCAATGTGTTTGGGTGAAGTGTGTCAGTGAGTGTGGTGCAATGTGTTTGGGTGAAGTGTGTCAGTGAGTGTGGTGCAGTGTGTTTGGGTGAAGTGTGTCAGTGAGTGTGGTGCAATGTGTTTGGGTGAAGTGTGTCAGTGAGTGTGGTGCAATGTGTTTGGGTGATGTGTGTGTCAGTGAGTGTGGTGCAATGTGTTTGGGTGAAGTGTGTCAGTGAGTGTGGTGCAATGTGTTTGGGTGAAGTGTGTCAGTGAGTGTGGTGCAATGTGTTTGGGTGAAGTGTGTCAGTGAGTGTGGTGCAATGTGTTTGGGTGAAGTGTGTCAGTGAGTGTGGTGCAATGTTTCTGGGTGAAGTTTGTCAGTGAGTGTGGTGCAATGTGTTTGGGTGAAGTGTGTCAGTGAGTGTGGTGCAATGTGTTTGGGTGAAGTGTGTCAGTGAGTGTGGTGCAATGTGTTTGGGTGAAGTGTGTCAGTGAGTGTGATGCAACGTGTTTGGGTGAAATGTGTCAGTGAGTGTGGTGCAATGTGTTTGGGTGAAGTGTGTCAGTGAGTGTGGTGCAATGTGTTTGGGTGAAGTGTGTCAGTGAGTGTGGTGCAATGTGTTTGGGTGAAGTGTGTCAGTGAGTGTGGTGCAGTGTGTTTGGGTGAAGTGTGTCAGTGAGTGTGGTGCAATGTGTTTGGGTGAAGTGTGTCAGTGAGTGTGGTGCAATGTGTTTGGGTGAAGTGTGTCAGTGAGTGTGGTGCAATGTGTTTGGGTGAAGTGTGTCTGTGAGTGTGGTGCAATCTGTTTGGGTGAAGTGTGTCAGTGAGTGTGGTGCAGTGTGTTTGGGTGAAGTGTGTCAGTGAGTGTGGTGCAATGTGTTTGGGTGAAGTGTGTCAGTGAGTGTGGTGCAGTGTGTTTGGGTGAAGCGTGTCAGTGAGTGTGGTGCAATGTGTTTGGGTGATGTATGTCAGTGAGAGTGGTGCAATGCGTTTGGGTGAAGTGTGTCAGTGAGAGTGGTGTAATGTGTTTGGGTGAAGTGTGTCAGTGAGTGTGGTGCAATGTGTTTGGGTGATGTGTGTCAGTGAGTGTGGTGCAATGTGTTTGGGTGAAGTGTGTCAGTGAGTGTGGTGCAATGTGTTTGGGTGAAGTGTGTCTGTGAGTGAGGTGCAATGTGTTTGGGTGAAGTGTGTCTGTGAGTGTGGTGCAATGTGTTTGGGTGAAATATGTCAGTGAGTGTGGTGCAGTGTGTTTGGGTGAAGTGTGTCTGTGAGTGTGGTGCAATGTGTTTGGGTGAAATATGTCAGTGAGTGTGGTGCAGTGTGTTTGGGTGAAGTGTGTCAGTGAGTGTGGTGCAATGTGTTTGGGTGAAATATGTCAGTGAGTGTGGTGCAATGTGTTTGGGTGAAGTGTGTCTGTGAATGTGGTGCAATGTGTTTGGGTGAAGTGTGTCACTGTGTGTGGTGCAATGTGTTTGGGGGAAGTGTGTCAGTGAGTGTGGTGCAATGTGTTTGGGTGAAGTGTGTCTGTGAGTGTGGTGCAATGTGTTTGGGTGAAGTGTGTCACTGTGTGTGGTGCAATGTGTTTGGGGGAATTGTGTCAGTGAGTGTGGTGCAATGTGTTTGGGTGAAGTGTGTCAGTGAGAGTGGTGCAATGTGTTTGGATGAAGTGTGTCAGTGAGAGTGGTGCAATGTGTTTGGGTGAAGCGTGTCAGTGAGTGTGGTGCAGTGTGTTTGGGTGAAGTGTGTCTGTGAGTGTGGTGCAATGTGTTTGGGTGAAGTGTGTCTGTGAGTGTGGTGCAATGTGTTTGGGTGAAGTGTGTCAGTGAGTGTGGTGCAATGTGTTTGGGTGAAGTGTGTCAGCGAGTGAGGTGCAATGTGTTTGGGTGAAGTGTGTCAGTGAGTGTGGTGCAATGTGTTTGGGTGAAGTGTGTCAGTGAGTGTGGTGCAATGTGTTTGGGTGAAGTGTGTCAGTGAGTGTGGTGCAATGTGTTTGGGTGAAGTGTGTCAGTGAGTATGGTGCAATGTGTTTGTGTGATGTGTGTCAGTGAGTGTGGTGCAATGTGTTTGGGTGAAGTGTGTCAGTGAGTGTGGTGCAGTGTGTTTGGGCGAAGTGTGTCAGTGAGTGTGGTGCAATGTGTTTTGGTGATGCGTGTGTCAGTGAGTGTGGTGCAATGTGTTTGGGGGAAGTGTGTCAGTGAGTGTGGTGCAATGTGTTTGGGTGAAGTGTGTCAGTGAGTGTGGAGCAATGTGTTTTGGTGAAGTGTGTCAGTGAGTGTGGTGCAATGTGTTTGGGGGAAGTGTGTCAGTGAGTGTGGTGCAATGTGTTTGGGTGAAGTGTGTCAGTGAGTGTGGTGCAATGTGTTTTGGTGATGCGTGTGTCAGTGCGTGTGCTGCAATGTGTTTGGGGGAAGTGTGTCAGTGAGTGTGGTGCAATGTGTTTGGGTGAAGTGTGTCAGTGAGTGTGGTGCAATGTGTTTGGGTGAAGTGTGTCAGTGAGTGTGGTGCACAATGTTTGGGTGAAGTGTGTCAGTGATTATGTTGCAATGTTTCTGGCTGAAGTGTGTCAGTGAGTGTGGTGCAGTGTGTTTGGGTGAAGTGTGTCAGTGAGTGTGGTGCAATATGTTTGAGTGAAGTGTGTCAGTGAGTGTGGTGCAATGTGTTTGCCTGAAGTGTGTCAGTGAGTGTGGTGCAATATGTTTGCCTGAAGTGTGTCAGTGAGTGTGGTGCAATGTGTTTGGGTGAAGTGTGTCAGTGAGTGTGGTGCAATGTGCTTGGGTGAAGTGTGTCAGTGAGTGTGGTGCAATGTGTTTGGGTGAAGTGTGTCAGTGAGTGTGGTGCAATGTGTTTGGGTGAAGTGTGTCAGTGAGTGTGGTGCAATGTGTTTGCCTGAAGTGTGTCAGTGAGTGTGGTGCAATGTGTTTGGGTGAAGTGTGTCAGTGAGTGTGGTGCAATATGTTTTGGTGAAGTGTGTCAGTGAGTGTGGTGCAACGTGTTTGGGTGAAGTGTGTGAGTGAGTGTGGTGCAGTGTGTTTGGGTGAAGTGTGTGAGTGAGTGTGGTGCAATGTGTTTGGGTGAAGTGTGTCAGTGAGTGTGGTGCAATGTGTTTTGGTGAAGTGTGTCAGTGAGTGTGGTGCAATGTGTTTTGGTGAAGTGTGTCAGTGAGTGTGGTGCAATGTGTTTGGGTGAAGTGTGTCAGTGAGTGTGGTGCAATGTGTTTGGGTGAAGTGTGTCAGTGAGTGTGGTGCAATGTGTTTGGGTGAAGTGTGTCAGTGAGTGTGATGCAATGTGTTTGGGTGAAGTGTGTCAGTGAGTGTGGTGCAATGTGTTTTGGTGAAGTCTGTCAGTGAGTGTGGTGCAATGTGTTTGGGTGAAGTGTGTGAGTGAGTGTGGTGCAATGTGTTTGGGTGAAGTGTGTTAGTGAGTGTGGTGCAATGTGTTTGGGTGAAGTGTGTCTGTGAGTGTGGTGCAATGTGTTTGGGTGAAGTGTGTCAGTGAGTGTGGTGCAATGTGTTTGGGTGAAGTGTGTCTGTGAGTGAGGTGCAATGTGTTTGGGTGAAGTGTGTCTGTGAGTGTGGTGCAATGTGTTTGGGTGAAGTGTGTCTGTGAATGTGGTGCAATGTGTTTGGGTGAAGTGTGTCACTGTGTGTGGTGCAATGTGTTTGGGGGAAGTGTGTCAGTGAGTGTGGTGCAATGTGTTTGGGTGAAGTGTGTCTGTGAGTGTGGTGCAATGTGTTTGGGTGAAGTGTGTCACTGTGTGTGGTGCAATGTGTTTGGGGGAATTGTGTCAGTGAGTGTGGTGCAATGTGTTTGGGTGAAGTGTGTCAGTGAGAGTGGTGCAACATGTTTTGGTGAAGTGTGTCAGTGAGTGTGGTGCAATGTGTTTGGGTGAAGTGTGTGAGTGAGTGTGGTGCAGTGTGTTTGGGTGAAGTGTGTCAGTGAGTGTGGTGCAACATGTTTTGGTGAAGTGTGTCAGTGAGTGTGGTGCAACGTGTTTGGGTGAAGTGTGTGAGTGAGTGTGGTGCAGTGTGTTTGGGTGAAGTGTGTCAGTGAGTGTGGTGCAATATGTTTTGGTGAAGTGTGTCAGTGAGTGTGGTGCAATGTGTTTGGGTGAAGTGTGTCAGTGAGTGTGGTGCAATGTGTTTGGGTGAAGTGTGTCAGTGAGTGTGGTACAATGTGTTTGGGTGAAGTTTGTCAGTGAGTGTGGTGCAATGTGTCTGGGTGAAGTGTGTCAGTAAGTGTGATGCAATGTGTTTGGGTGAAGTGTGTCAGTGAGTGTGGTGCAATGTGTTTGGGTGAAGTGTGTCAGTGAGTGTGGTGCAATGTGTTTGGGTGAAGTGTGTCAGTGAGTGTGGTGCAATGTGTTTGGGTGAAGTGTGTCTGTGAGTGTGGTGCAATGTGTTTGGGTGAAGTTTGTCAGCGAGTGTGGTGCAATGTGTTTGGGTGAAGTATGTCAGTGAGTGTGGTGCAGTGTGCTTGGGTGAAGTGTGTCAGTGAGTGTGGTGCAATGTGTTTGGGTGAAGTGTGTCAGTGAGTGTGGTGTAATGTATTTGGGTGTAGTGTGTCACTGAGTGTGGTGCAATGTGTTTGGGTGAAGTGTGTCAGTGAGTGTGGTGCAATGTGTTTGGGTGAAGTGTGTCAGCGAGTGAGGTGCAATGTGTTTGGGTGAAGTGTGTCAGTGAGTGTGGTGCAATGTGTTTGGGTGAAGCGTGTCAGTGAGTGTGGTGCAATGTGTTTGGGTGAAGTGTGTCAGTGAGTGTGGTGCAATGTGTTTGGGTGAAGTGTGTCAGTGAGTATGGTGCAATGTGTTTGTGTGATGTGTGTCAGTGAGTGTGGTGCAATGTGTTTGGGTGAAGTGTGTCAGTGAGTGTGGTGCAGTGTGTTTGGGTGAAGTGTGTCAGTGAGTGTGGTGCAATGTGTTTTGGTGATGCGTGTGTCAGTGAGTGTGCTGCAATGTGTTTGGGGGAAGTGTGTCAGTGAGTGTGGTGCAATGTGTTTGGTAGAAGTGTGTCAGTGAGTGTCGTGCAATGTGTTTGGGTGAAGTGTGTCAGTGAGTGTGGTGCAATGTGTTTGGGTGAAGTGTGTCAGTGAGTGTGGTGCACAATGTTTGGGTGAAGAGTGTCAGTGGTTATGGTGCAATGTTTCTGGCTGAAGCGTGTCAGTGAGTGTGGTGCAGTGTGTTTGGGTGAAGTGTGTCAGTGAGTGTGGTGCAATATGTTTGAGTGAAGTGTGTCAGTGAGTGTGGTGCAATGTGTTTGCCTGAAGTGTGTCAGTGAGTGTGGTGCAATGTGTTTGGGTGAAGTGTGTCAGTGAGTGTGATGCAACGTGTTTGGGTGAAGTGTGTGAGTGAGTGTGGTGCAATGTGTTTGGGTGAAGTGTGTCAGTGAGTGTGGTGCACTGAGTTTGGGTGAAGTGTGTCAGTGAGTGTGGTGCAGTGTGTTTGGGTGAAGTGTGTCAGTGAGTGTGGTGCAGTGTGTTTGGGTGAAGTGTGTCAGTGAGTGTGGTGCAATATGTTTGGGTGAAGTGTGTCAGTGAGTGTGGTGCAATGTGTTTGGGTGAAGTGTGTCAGTGAGTGTGATGCAATGTGTTTGGGTGAAGTGTGTCAGTGAGTGTGGTGCAATGTGTTTGGGTGAAGTGTGTGAGTGAGTGTGGTACAATGTGTTTGGGTGAAGTGTGTCAGTGAGTGTGGTGCAATGTGTTTGGGTGAAGTGTGTCTGTGAGTGTGGTGCAAAGTGTTTGGGTGAAGTGTGTCAGTGAGTGTGGTGCAATGTGTTTGGGTGAAGTGTGTCAGTGACTGTGGTGCAATGTGTTTGGGTGAAGTGTGTCAGTGAGTGTGGTGCAAAGTGTTTGGGTGAAGTGTGTCAGTGAGTGTGGTGCAATGTGTTTGGGTGAAGTGTGTCAGTGAGTGTGGTGCAGTGTGTTTGGGTGAAGTGTGTCAGTGAGTGTGATGCAATGTGTTTGGGTGAATTGTGTCAGTGACTGTGGTGCAATGTGTTTGTGTGATGTGTGTCAGTGAGTGTGGTACAATGTGTTTGGGTGAAGTGTGTCAGTGAGTGTGATGCAATGTGTTTGGGTGAAGTTTGTCAGTGAGTGTGGTGCAATGTGTTTGGGTGCAGTGTGTCAGTGAGTGTGGTGCAATGTGTTTGGGTGAAGTGTGTCAGTGAGTGTGGTGCAATGTGTTTGGGTGAAGTGTGTCAGTGAGTGTGGTGCAGTGTGTTTGGGTGAAGTGTGTCAGTGAGTGTGGTGCAATGTGTTTGGGTGAACTGTGTCAGTGAGTGTGGTGCAGTGTGTTTGGGTGAAGTGTGTCAGTGAGTGTGGTGCAATGTGTTTGGGTGAAGTGTGTCAGTGAGTGTGAAGCAATGTTTCTGGGTGAAGTGTGTCAGTGAGTGTGGTGCCGTGTGTTTGGGTGAAGTGTGTCAGTGAGTGTGGTGCAATATGTTTGGGTGAAGCGTGTCAGTGAGTGTGGTGCAGTGTGTTTGGGTGAAGTGTGTCAGTGAGTGCGGTGCAATGTGTTTGGGTGAAGTGTGTCAGTGAGTGCGGTGCAATGTGTTTGGGTGAAGTGTGTCAGTGAGTGTGGTGCAATGTGTTTGGGTGAAGTGTGTCAGTGAGTGTGGTGCAATGTGTTTGGGTGAAGTGTGTCAGTGAGTATGGTGCAATGTGTTTGTGTGATGTGTGTCAGTGAGTTTGGTGCAATGTGTTTGGGTGAAGTGTGTCAGTGAGTGTGGTGCAGTGTGTTTGGGCGAAGTGTGTCAGTGAGTGTGGTGCAATGTGTTTGGGTGAAGTGTGTCAGTGAGTGTGGTGCAGTGTGTTTGGGTGAAGTGTGTCAGTGAGTGTGCTGCAATGTGTTTGGGGGAAGTGTGTCAGTGAGTGTGGTGCAATGTGTTTGGGTGAAGTGTGTCAGTGAGTGTGGTGCAATGTGTTTGGGTGAAGTGTGTCAGTGAGTGTGGTGCAATGTGTTTGGGTGAAGTGTGTCAGTGAGTGTGGTGCAATGTGTTTGGGTGAAGTGTGTCAGTGAGTGTGGAGCAATGTGTTTTGGTGAAGTGTGTCAGTGAGTGTGGTGCAATGTGTTTGGGGGAAGTGTGTCAGTGAGTGTGGTGCAATGTGTTTGGGTGAAGTGTGTCAGTGAGTGTGGTGCAATGTGTTTGGGGAAGTGTGTCAGTGAGTGTGGTGCAATGTGTTTGGGTGAAGGGTGTCAGTGAGTGTGGTGCAATGTGTTTGGGTGAAGTGTGTCAGTGAGTGTGGTGCAATGTGTTTTGGTGATGCGTGTGTCAGTGCGTGTGCTGCAATGTGTTTGGGGGAAGTGTGTCAGTGAGTGTGGTGCAATGTGTTTGGGTGAAGTGTGTCAGTGAGTGTGGTGCAATGTGTTTGGGTGAAGTGTGTCAGTGAGTGTGGTGCAATGTGTTTGGGTGAAGTGTGTCAGTGAGTGTGGTGCAATGTGTTTGGGTGAAGTGTGTCAGTGAGTGTGGTGCACAATGTTTGGGTGAAGTGTGTCAGTGATTATGTTGCAATGTTTCTGGCTGAAGTGTGTCAGTGAGTGTGGTGCAGTGTGTTTGGGTGAAGTGTGTCAGTGAGTGTGGTGCAATATGTTTGAGTGAAGTGTGTCAGTGAGTGTGGTGCAATGTGTTTGCCTGAAGTGTGTCAGTGAGTGTGGTGCAATGTGTTTGGGTGAAGTGTGTCAGTGAGTGTGGTGCAATGTGTTTGCCTGAAGTGTGTCAGTGAGTGTGGTGCAATGTGTTTGGGTGAAGTGTGTCAGTGAGTGTGGTGCAATGTGTTTGGCTGAAGTGTGTCAGTGAGTGTGGTGCAATGTGTTTGTGTGAAGTGTGTGAGTGAGTGTGGTGCAGTGTGTTTGGGTGAAGTGTGTCAGTGAGTGTGGTGCAATATGTTTTGGTGAAGTGTGTCAGTGAGTGTGGTGCAACGTGTTTGGGTGAAGTGTGTGAGTGAGTGTGGTGCAATGTGTTTGGGTGAAGTGTGTCAGTGAGTGTGGTGCAATATGTTTTGGTGAAGTGTGTCAGTGAGTGTGGTGTAATGTGTTTGGGTGAAGTGTGTGAGTGAGTGTGGTGCAGTGTGTTTGGGTGAAGTGTGTGAGTGAGTGTGGAGCAGTGTGTTTGGGTGAAGTGTGTCAGTGAGTGTGGTGCAATATGTTTTGGTGAAGTGTGTCAGTGAGTGTGGTGCAATGTGTTTGGGTGAAGTGTGTCAGTGAGTGTGATGCAATGTGTTTGGGTGAAGTGTGTCAGTGAGTGTGGTGCAATGTGTTTGGGTGAAGTGTGTCAGTGAGTGTGGTACAATGTGTTTGGGTGAAGTTTGTCAGTGAGTGTGGTGCAATGTGTCAGGGTGAAGTGTGTCAGTAAGTGTGATGCAATGTGTTTGGGTGAAGTGTGTCAGTGAGTGTGGTGCAATGTGTTTGGGTGAAGTGTGTCAGTGAGTGTGGTGCAATGTGTTTGGGTGAAGTGTGTCAGTGAGTGTGGTGCAATGTGTTTGGGTGAAGTGTGTCTGTGAGTGTGGTGCAATGTGTTTGGGTGAAGTTTGTCAGCGAGTGTGGTTCAATGTGTTTGGGTGAAGTATGTCAGTGAGTGTGGTGCAGTGTGCTTGGGTGAAGTGTGTCAGTGAGTGTGGTGCAATGTGTTTGGGTGAAGTGTGTCAGTGAGTGTGGTGTAATGTATTTGGGTGAAGTGTGTCACTGAGTGTGGTGCAATGTGTTTGGGTGAAGTGTGTCAGTGAGTGTGGTGCAATGTGTTTGGGTGAAGTGTGTCAGCGAGTGAGGTGCAATGTGTTTGGGTGAAGTGTGTCAGTGAGTGTGGTGCAATGTGTTTGGGTGAAGTGTGTCAGTGAGTGTGGTGCAATGTGTTTGGGTGAAGTGTGTCAGTGAGTGTGGTGCAATGTGTTTGTGTGATGTGTGTCAGTGAGTGTGGTGCAATGTGTTTGGGTGAAGTGTGTCAGTGAGTGTGGTGCAGTGTGTTTGGGTGAAGTGTGTCAGTGAGTGTGGTGCAATGTGTTTTGGTGATGCGTGTGTCAGTGAGTGTGCTGCAATGTGTTTGGGGGAAGTGTGTCAGTGAGTGTGGTGCAATGTGTTTGGTAGAAGTGTGTCAGTGAGTGTCGTGCAATGTGTTTGGGTGAAGTGTGTCAGTGAGTGTGGTGCAATGTGTTTGGGTGAAGTGTGTCAGTGAGTGTCGTGCAATGTGTTTGGGTGAAGTGTGTCAGTGAGTGTCGTGCAATGTGTTTGGGTGAAGTGTGTCAGTGAGTGTGGTGCACAATGTTTGGGTGAAGAGTGTCAGTGGTTATGGTGCAATGTTTCTGGCTGAAGCGTGTCAGTGAGTGTGGTGCAGTGTGTTTGGGTGAAGTGTGTCAGTGAGTGTGGTGCAATATGTTTGAGTGAAGTGTGTCAGTGAGTGTGGTGCAATTTGTTTGCCTGAAGTGTGTCAGTGAGTGTGGTGCAATGTGTTTGGGTGAAGTGTGTCAGTGAGTGTGGTGCAGTGTGTTTGGGTGAAGTGTGTCAGTGAGTGTGGTGCAATATGTTTGGGTGAAGTGTGTCAGTGAGTGTGGTGCAATGTGTTTGGGTGAAGTGTGTCAGTGAGTGTGATGCAATGTGTTTGGGTGAAGTGTGTCAGTGAGTGTGGTGCAATGTGTTTGGGTGAAGTGTGTCAGTGAGTGTGGTACAATGTGTTTGGGTGAAGTGTGTCAGTGAGTGTTCTGCAATGTGTTTGGGTGAAGTGTGTCTGTGAGTGTGGTGCAATGTGTTTGGGTGAAGTGTGTCAGTGAGTGTGGTGCAATGTGTTTGGGTGAAGTGTGTCAGTGACTGTGGTGCAATGTGTTTGGGTGAAGTGTGTCAGTGAGTGTGGTGCAAAGTGTTTGGGTGAAGTGTGTCTGTGAGTGTGGTGCAATGTGTTTGGGTGAAGTGTGTCAGTGAGTGTGTTGCAGTGTGTTTGGGTGAAGTGTGTCAGTGAGTGTGATGCAATGTGTTTGGGTGAATTGTGCCAGTGACTGTGGTGCAATGTGTTTGGGTGAAGCGTGTCTGTGACTGTGGTACAATGTGTTTGGGTGAAGTGTGTCAGTGAGTGTGATGCAATGTGTTTGGGTGAAGTTTGTCAGTGAGTGTGGTGCAATGTGTTTGGGTGCAGTGTGTCAGTGAGTGTGATGCAATGTGTTTGGGTGAAGTGTGTCAGTGAGTGTGGTGCAATGTGTTTGGGTGAAGTGTGTCAGTGAGTGTGGTGCAGTGTGTTTGGGTGAAGTGTGTCAGTGAGTGTGGTGCAATGTGTTTGGGTGAACTGTGTCAGTGAGTGTGGTGCAGTGTGTTTGGGTGAAGTGTGTCAGTGAGTGTGGTGCAATGTGTTTGGGTGAAGTGTGTCAGTGAGTGTGAAGCAATGTTTCTGGGTGAAGTGTGGCAGTGAGTGTGGTGCCGTGTGTTTGGGTGAAGTGTGTCAGTGAGTGTGGTGCAATATGTTTGGGTGAAGCGTGTCAGTGAGTGTGGTGCAGTGTGTTTGGGTGAAGTGTGTCAGTGAGTGCGGTGTAATGTGTTTGGGTGAAGTGTGTCAGTGAGTGCGGTGCAATGTGTTTGGGTGAAGTGTGTCAGTGAGTGTGGTGCAATGTGTTTGGGTGAAGTGTGTCAGTGAGTGTGGTGCAGTGTGTTTGTGTGAAGTGTGTCAGTGAGTGTGGTGCAATATGTTTGGGTGAAGTGTGTCAGTGAGTGTGGTGCAGTGTGTTTGGGTGAAGTGTGTCAGTGAGGGAGGTGCAATGTGTTTGGGTGAAGTGTGTCAGTGAGTGTGGTGCAATGTGTTTGGGTGAAGTGTGTCAGTGAGTGTGATGCAATGTGTTTGGGTGAAGTGTGTCAGTGAGTGTGGTACAATGTTTTTGGGTGAAGTGTGTCAGTGAGTGTGGTGCAATGTGTCTGGGTGAAGTGTGTCAGTGAGTGTGATGCTATGTGTTTGGGTGAAGTGTGTCAGTGAGTGTGGTGCAATGTGTTTGGGTGAAGTGTGTCAGTGAGTGTGGTGCAATGTGTTTGGGTGAAGTGTGTCAGTGAGTGTGGTGCAATGTGTTGGGTGAACTGTGTCAGTGAGTGTGGTGCAATGTGTTTGGGTGAAGTGTGTCAGTGAGTGTGGTGCAATGTGTTTGGGTGAAGTATGTCAGTGAGTGTGGTGCAGTGTGTTTGGGTGAAGTGTGTCAGTGAGTGTGGTGCAATATGTTTGAGTGAAGTGTGTCAGTGAGTGTGGTGCAATGTGTTTGCCTGAAGTGTGTCAGTGAGTGTGGTGCAATGTGTTTGGGTGAAGTGTGTCAGTGAGTGTGGTGCAATGTGTTTGCCTGAAGTGTGTCAGTGAGTGTGGTGCAATGTGTTTGGGTGAAGTGTGTCAGAGAGTGTGGTGCAATGTGTTTGGGTGACGTGTGTCAGTGAGTGTGGTGCAGTGTGTTTGGGTGACGTGTGTCAGTGAGTGTGGTGCAATGTGTTTGGGTGAAGTGTGTCACTGAGTGTGGTGCAGTGTGTTTGGGTGAAGTGTGTCAGTGAGTGTGGTGCAATGTGTTTGGGTGAAGTGTGTTAGTGAGTGTGGTGCAATGTGTTTGGGTGAAGTGTGTCAGTGAGTGTGGGACAATGTGTTTGGGTGAAGTTTGTCAGTGAGTGTGGTGCAATGTGTCTGGGTGAAGTGTGTCAGTAAGTGTGATGCAATGTGTTTGGGTGAAGTGTGTCAGTGAGTGTGGTGCAATGTGTTTGGGTGAAGTGTGTCAGTGAGTGTGGTGCAATGTGTTTGGGTGAAGTTTGTCAGCGAGTGTGGTGCAATGTGTTTGGGTGAAGTGTGTCAGTGAGTGTGGTGCAGTGTGCTTGGGTGAAGTGTGTCAGTGAGTGTGGTGCAATATGTTTGAGTGAAGTGTGGCAGTGAGTGTGGTGCAATGTGTTTGCCTGAAGTGTGTCAGTGAGTGTGGTGCAATGTGTTTGGGTGAAGTGTGTCAGTGAGTGTGGTGCAATGTGTTTGTGTGAAGTGTGTGAGTGAGTGTGGTGCAGTGTGTTTGGGCGAAGTGTGTCAGTGAGTGTGGTGCAATATGTTTTGGTGAAGTGTGTCAGTGAGTGTGGTGCAACGTGTTTGGGTGAAGTGTGTGAGTGAGTGTGGTGCAATGTGTTTGGGTGAAGTGTGTCAGTGAGTGTGGTGCAATATGTTTTGGTGAAGTGTGTCAGTGAGTGTGGTGTAATGTGTTTGGGTGAAGTGTGTGAGTGAGTGTGGTGCAGTGTGTTTGGGTGAAGTGTGTGAGTGAGTGTGGTGCAGTGTGTTTGGGTGAAGTGTGTCAGTGAGTGTGGTGCAATGTGTTTGGGTGAAGTGTGTCAGTGAGTGTGGTGCAATGTGTCTGGGTGAAGTGTGTCAGTGAGTGTGGTGCAATGTGTTTGGGTGAAGTGTGTCAGTGAGTGTGGTACAATGTGTTTGGGTGAAGTGTGTCAGTGAGTGTGGTGCAATGTGTTTGGGTGAAGTGTGTCAGTGAGTGTGATGCAATGTGTTTGGGTGAAGTGTGTCAGTGAGTGTGGTGCAATGTGTTTGGGTGAAGTGTGTCAGTGAGTGTGGTACAATGTGTTTGGGTGAAGTTTGTCAGTGAGTGTGGTGCAATGTGTCTGGGTGAAGTGTGTCAGTAAGTGTGATGCAATGTGTTTGGGTGAAGTGTGTCAGTGAGTGTGGTGCAATGTGTTTGGGTGAAGTGTGTCAGTGAGTGTGGTGCAATGTGTTTGGGTGAAGTGTGTCAGTGAGTGTGGTGCAATGTGTTTGGGTGAAGTGTGTCAGTGAGTGTGGTGCAATGTGTTTGGGTGAAGTGTGTCTGTGAGTGTGGTGCAATGTGTTTGGGTGAAGTTTGTCAGCGAGTGTGGTGCAATTTTTTTGGGTGAAGTATGTCAGTGAGTGTGGTGCAGTGTGCTTGGGTGAAGTGTGTCAGTGAGTGTGGTGCAATGTGTTTGGGTGAAGTGTGTCAGTGAGTGTGGTGTAATGTATTTGGGTGAAGTGTGTCACTGAGTGTGGTGCAATGTGTTTGGGTGAAGTGTGTCAGTGAGTGTGGTGCAATGTGTTTGGGTGAAGTGTGTCAGCGAGTGAGGTGCAATGTGTTTGGGTGAAGTGTGTCAGTGAGTGTGGTGCAATGTGTTTGGGTGAAGCGTGTCAGTGAGTGTGGTGCAATGTGTTTGGGTGAAGTGTGTCAGTGAGTGTGGTGCAATGTGTTTGGGTGAAGTGTGTCAGTGAGAATGGTGCAATGTGTTTGTGTGATGTGTGTCAGTGAGTGTGGTGCAATGTGTTTGGGTGAAGTGTGTCAGTGAGTGTGGTGCAGTGTGTTTGGGTGAAGTGTGTCAGTGAGTGTGGTGCAATGTGTTTTGGTGATGCGTGTGTCAGTGAGTGTGCTGCAATGTGTTTGGGGGAAGTGTGTCAGTGAGTGTGGTGCAATGTGTTTGGTAGAAGTGTGTCAGTGAGTGTCGTGCAATGTGTTTGGGTGAAGTATGTCAGTGAGTGTGAAGCAATGTTTCTGGGTGAAGTGTGTCAGTGAGTGTGGTGCCGTGTGTTTGGGTGAAGTGTGTCAGTGGGTGTGGTGCAATGTGTTTGGGTGAAGTGTGTCAGTGAGTGTGGTGCAATATGTTTGGGTGAAGCGTGTCAGTGAGTGTGGTGCCATGTGTTTGGGTGAAGTGTGTCAGTGAGTGTGGTGCAATGTGTTTGGGTGAAGTGTGTCAGTGAGTGTGGTGCAATGTGTTTGGGTGAAGTGTGTCAGTGAGTGTGGTGCAATGTGTTTAGGTGAAGTGTGTCAGTGAGTGTGGTGCAGTGTGTTTGGGTGAAGTGTGTCTGTGAGTGTGAAGCAATGTGTTTGGGTGAAGTGTGTCAGTGAGTGTGCTGCAATATGTTTGGGTGAAGTGTGTCAGTGAGTGTGGTGCAGTGTGTTTGGGTGAAGTTTGTCAGTTAGTGTGGTGCAATGTGTTTGGGTGAAGTGTGTCAGTGATTGTGGTGCAATGTGTTTGGGTGAAGTGTGTCAGTGAGTGTGGTGCAATGTGTTTGGGTGAAGTGTGTCAGTGAGTGTGGTGCAATGTGTTTGGGTGAAGTGTGTCAGTGAGTGTGGTGCAGTGTGTTTGGGTGAAGTGTGTCAGTGAGTGTGGTGCAATGTGTTTGGGTGAAGTGTGTCAGTGAGTGTGGTGCAGTGTGTTTGGGTGAAGTGTGTCAGTGAGTGTGGTGCAATGTGTTTGGGTGAAGTGTGTCAGTGATTGTGGTGCAATGTGTTTGGGTGAAGTGTGTCAGTGAGTGTGGTGCAATGTGTTTGGGTGAAGTGTGTCAGTGATTGTGGTGCAATGTGTTTGGGTGAAGCGTGTCAGTGAGTGTGGTGCAATATGTTTGGGTGAAGTGTGTCAGTGAGTGTGGTGCAGTGTGTTTGGGTGAAGTGTGTCAGTGAGTGTGGTGCAGTGTGTTTGGGTGAAGTGTGTCAGTGAGTGTGGTGCAATGTGTTTGGGTGAAGTGTGTCAGTGAGTGTGGTGCAATGTGTTTATGTGAAGTGTGTCAGTGAGTGTGGTGCAATGTGTTTGGGTGAAGTGTGTCAGTGAGTGTGGTGCAATGTGTTTGGGTGAAGTGTGTCAGTGAGTGTGGTGCAATGTGTTTGGGTGAAGTGTGTCAGTGAGTGTGGTGCAGTGTGTTTGGGTGAAGTGTGTCAGTGAGTGCGGTGCAATATGTTTGGGTGAAGTGTGTCAGTGAGTGTGGTGCAGTGTGTTTGGGTGAAGTGTGTCAGTGAGTGTGGTGCAACGTGTTTGGGTGAAGTGTGTCAGTGAGTGTGGTGCAATGTGTTTGGGTGAAGTGTGTCAGTGAGTGAGGTGCAATGTGTTTGGGTGAAGTGTGTCAGTGAGTGTGGTGCAATGTGTTTGGGTGAAGTGTGTCAGTGAGTGTGGTGCAATGTGTTTGGGTGAAGTGTGTCAGTGAGTGTGGTGCAATGTGTTTGGGTGAAGTGTGTCTGTGAGTGTGGTGCAATGTGTTTGGGTGAAGTTTGTCAGCGAGTGTGGTGCAATTTTTTTGGGTGAAGTATGTCAGTGAGTGTGGTGCAGTGTGCTTGGGTGAAGTGTGTCAGTGAGTGTGGTGCAATGTGTTTGGGTGAAGTGTGTCAGTGAGTGTGGTGTAATGTATTTGGGTGAAGTGTGTCACTGAGTGTGGTGCAATGTGTTTGGGTGAAGTGTGTCAGTGAGTGTGGTGCAATGTGTTTGGGTGAAGTGTGTCAGCGAGTGAGGTGCAATGTGTTTGGGTGAAGTGTGTCAGTGAGTGTGGTGCAATGTGTTTGGGTGAAGCGTGTCAGTGAGTGTGGTGCAATGTGTTTGGGTGAAGTGTGTCAGTGAGTGTGGTGCAATGTGTTTGGGTGAAGTGTGTCAGTGAGAATGGTGCAATGTGTTTGTGTGATGTGTGTCAGTGAGTGTGGTGCAATGTGTTTGGGTGAAGTGTGTCAGTGAGTGTGGTGCAGTGTTTTTGGGTGAAGTGTGTCAGTGAGTGTGGTGCAATGTGTTTTGGTGATGCGTGTGTCAGTGAGTGTGCTGCAATGTGTTTGGGGGAAGTGTGTCAGTGAGTGTGGTGCAATGTGTTTGGTAGAAGTGTGTCAGTGAGTGTCGTGCAATGTGTTTGGGTGAAGTATGTCAGTGAGTGTGAAGCAATGTTTCTGGGTGAAGTGTGTCAGTGAGTGTGGTGCCGTGTGTTTGGGTGAAGTGTGTCAGTGAGTGTGGTGCAATGTGTTTGGGTGAAGTGTGTCAGTGAGTGTGGTGCAATATGTTTGGGTGAAGCGTGTCAGTGAGTGTGGTGCCATGTGTTTGGGTGAAGTGTGTCAGTGAGTGTGGTGCAATGTGTTTGGGTGAAGTGTGTCAGTGAGTGTGGTGCAATGTGTTTGGGTGAAGTGTGTCAGTGAGTGTGGTGCAATGTGTTTAGGTGAAGTGTGTCAGTGAGTGTGGTGCAGTGTGTTTGGGTGAAGTGTGTCTGTGAGTGTGAAGCAATGTGTTTGGGTGAAGTGTGTCAGTGAGTGTGGTGCAATGTGTTTGGGTGAAGTGTGTCAGTAAGTGTGATGCAATGTGTTTGGGTGAAGTGTGTCAGTGAGTGTGGTGCAATGTGTTTGGGTGAAGTGTGTCAGTGAGTGTGGTGCAATGTGTTTGGGTGAAGTGTGTCAGTGAGTGTGGTGCAATGTGTTTGGGTGAAGTGTGTCAGTGAGTGTGGTGCAATGTGTTTGGGTGAAGTGTGTCTGTGAGTGTGGTGCAATGTGTTTGGGTGAAGTTTGTCAGCGAGTGTGGTGCAATTTTTTTGGGTGAAGTATGTCAGTGAGTGTGGTGCAGTGTGCTTGGGTGAAGTGTGTCAGTGAGTGTGGTGCAATGTGTTTGGGTGAAGTGTGTCAGTGAGTGTGGTGTAATGTATTTGGGTGAAGTGTGTCACTGAGTGTGGTGCAATGTGTTTGGGTGAAGTGTGTCAGTGAGTGTGGTGCAATGTGTTTGGGTGAAGTGTGTCAGCGAGTGAGGTGCAATGTGTTTGGGTGAAGTGTGTCAGTGAGTGTGGTGCAATGTGTTTGGGTGAAGCGTGTCAGTGAGTGTGGTGCAATGTGTTTGGGTGAAGTGTGTCAGTGAGTGTGGTGCAATGTGTTTGGGTGAAGTGTGTCAGTGAGAATGGTGCAATGTGTTTGTGTGATGTGTGTCAGTGAGTGTGGTGCAATGTGTTTGGGTGAAGTGTGTCAGTGAGTGTGGTGCAGTGTGTTTGGGTGAAGTGTGTCAGTGAGTGTGGTGCAATGTGTTTTGGTGATGCGTGTGTCAGTGAGTGTGCTGCAATGTGTTTGGGGGAAGTGTGTCAGTGAGTGTGGTGCAATGTGTTTGGTAGAAGTGTGTCAGTGAGTGTCGTGCAATGTGTTTGGGTGAAGTATGTCAGTGAGTGTGAAGCAATGTTTCTGGGTGAAGTGTGTCAGTGAGTGTGGTGCCGTGTGTTTGGGTGAAGTGTGTCAGTGGGTGTGGTGCAATGTGTTTGGGTGAAGTGTGTCAGTGAGTGTGGTGCAATATGTTTGGGTGAAGCGTGTCAGTGAGTGTGGTGCCATGTGTTTGGGTGAAGTGTGTCAGTGAGTGTGGTGCAATGTGTTTGGGTGAAGTGTGTCAGTGAGTGTGGTGCAATGTGTTTGGGTGAAGTGTGTCAGTGAGTGTGGTGCAATGTGTTTAGGTGAAGTGTGTCAGTGAGTGTGGTGCAGTGTGTTTGGGTGAAGTGTGTCTGTGAGTGTGAAGCAATGTGTTTGGGTGAAGTGTGTCAGTGAGTGTGCTGCAATATGTTTGGGTGAAGTGTGTCAGTGAGTGTGGTGCAGTGTGTTTGGGTGAAGTTTGTCAGTTAGTGTGGTGCAATGTGTTTGGGTGAAGTGTGTCAGTGATTGTGGTGCAATGTGTTTGGGTGAAGTGTGTCAGTGAGTGTGGTGCAATGTGTTTGGGTGAAGTGTGTCAGTGAGTGTGGTGCAATGTGTTTGGGTGAAGTGTGTCAGTGAGTGTGGTGCAGTGTGTTTGGGTGAAGTGTGTCAGTGAGTGTGGTGCAATGTGTTTGGGTGAAGTGTGTCAGTGAGTGTGGTGCAGTGTGTTTGGGTGAAGTGTGTCAGTGAGTGTGGTGCAATGTGTTTGGGTGAAGTGTGTCAGTGATTGTGGTGCAATGTGTTTGGGTGAAGTGTGTCAGTGAGTGTGGTGCAATGTGTTTGGGTGAAGTGTGTCAGTGATTGTGGTGCAATGTGTTTGGGTGAAGCGTGTCAGTGAGTGTGGTGCAATATGTTTGGGTGAAGTGTGTCAGTGAGTGTGGTGCAGTGTGTTTGGGTGAAGTGTGTCAGTGAGTGTGGTGCAGTGTGTTTGGGTGAAGTGTGTCAGTGAGTGTGGTGCAATGTGTTTGGGTGAAGTGTGTCAGTGAGTGTGGTGCAATGTGTTTATGTGAAGTGTGTCAGTGAGTGTGGTGCAATGTGTTTGGGTGAAGTGTGTCAGTGAGTGTGGTGCAATGTGTTTGGGTGAAGTGTGTCAGTGAGTGTGGTGCAATGTGTTTGGGTGAAGTGTGTCAGTGAGTGTGGTGCAGTGTGTTTGGGTGAAGTGTGTCAGTGAGTGCGGTGCAATATGTTTGGGTGAAGTGTGTCAGTGAGTGTGGTGCAGTGTGTTTGGGTGAAGTGTGTCAGTGAGTGTGGTGCAACGTGTTTGGGTGAAGTGTGTCAGTGAGTGTGGTGCAATGTGTTTGGGTGAAGTGTGTCAGTGAGTGAGGTGCAATGTGTTTGGGTGAAGTGTGTCAGTGAGTGTGGTGCAATGTGTTTGGGTGAAGTGTGTCAGTGAGTGTGGTGCAATGTGTTTGGGTGAAGTGTGTCAGTGAGTGTGGTGCAATGTGTTTGGGTGAAGTGTGTCTGTGAGTGTGGTGCAATGTGTTTGGGTGAAGTTTGTCAGCGAGTGTGGTGCAATTTTTTTGGGTGAAGTATGTCAGTGAGTGTGGTGCAGTGTGCTTGGGTGAAGTGTGTCAGTGAGTGTGGTGCAATGTGTTTGGGTGAAGTGTGTCAGTGAGTGTGGTGTAATGTATTTGGGTGAAGTGTGTCACTGAGTGTGGTGCAATGTGTTTGGGTGAAGTGTGTCAGTGAGTGTGGTGCAATGTGTTTGGGTGAAGTGTGTCAGCGAGTGAGGTGCAATGTGTTTGGGTGAAGTGTGTCAGTGAGTGTGGTGCAATGTGTTTGGGTGAAGCGTGTCAGTGAGTGTGGTGCAATGTGTTTGGGTGAAGTGTGTCAGTGAGTGTGGTGCAATGTGTTTGGGTGAAGTGTGTCAGTGAGAATGGTGCAATGTGTTTGTGTGATGTGTGTCAGTGAGTGTGGTGCAATGTGTTTGGGTGAAGTGTGTCAGTGAGTGTGGTGCAGTGTTTTTGGGTGAAGTGTGTCAGTGAGTGTGGTGCAATGTGTTTTGGTGATGCGTGTGTCAGTGAGTGTGCTGCAATGTGTTTGGGGGAAGTGTGTCAGTGAGTGTGGTGCAATGTGTTTGGTAGAAGTGTGTCAGTGAGTGTCGTGCAATGTGTTTGGGTGAAGTATGTCAGTGAGTGTGAAGCAATGTTTCTGGGTGAAGTGTGTCAGTGAGTGTGGTGCCGTGTGTTTGGGTGAAGTGTGTCAGTGAGTGTGGTGCAATGTGTTTGGGTGAAGTGTGTCAGTGAGTGTGGTGCAATATGTTTGGGTGAAGCGTGTCAGTGAGTGTGGTGCCATGTGTTTGGGTGAAGTGTGTCAGTGAGTGTGGTGCAATGTGTTTGGGTGAAGTGTGTCAGTGAGTGTGGTGCAATGTGTTTGGGTGAAGTGTGTCAGTGAGTGTGGTGCAATGTGTTTAGGTGAAGTGTGTCAGTGAGTGTGGTGCAGTGTGTTTGGGTGAAGTGTGTCTGTGAGTGTGAAGCAATGTGTTTGGGTGAAGTGTGTCAGTGAGTGTGCTGCAATGTGTTTGGGTGAAGTGTGTCAGTGAGTGTGGTGCAGTGTGTTTGGGTGAAGTTTGTCAGTTAGTGTGGTGCAATGTGTTTGGGTGAAGTGTGTCAGTGATTGTGGTGCAATGTGTTTGGGTGAAGTGTGTCAGTGAGTGTGGTGCAATGTGTTTGGGTGAAGTGTGTCAGTGAGTGTGGTGCAATGTGTTTGGGTGAAGTGTGTCAGTGATTGTGGTGCAATGTGTTTGGGTGAAGCGTGTCAGTGAGTGTGGTGCAATGTGTTTGGGTGAAGTGTGTCAGTGAGTGTGGTGCAATGTGTTTGGGTGAAGTGTGTCAGTGAGTGTGGTGCAGTGTGTTTGGGTGAAGTGTGTCAGTGAGTGTGGTGCAATGTGTTTGGGTGAAGTGTGTCAGTGAGTGTGGTGCAGTGTGTTTGGGTGAAGTGTGTCAGTGAGTGTGGTGCAATGTGTTTGGGTGAAGTGTGTCAGTGATTGTGGTGCAATGTGTTTGGGTGAAGTGTGTCAGTGAGTGTGGTGCAATGTGTTTGGGTGAAGTGTGTCAGTGATTGTGGTGCAATGTGTTTGGGTGAAGCGTGTCAGTGAGTGTGGTGCAATGTGTTTGGGTGAAGTGTGTCAGTGAGTGTGGTGCAATGTGTTTGGGTGAAGTGTGTCAGTGAGTGTGGTGCAATGTGTTTGGGTGAAGTGTGTCAGTGAGTGTGGTGCAATGTGTTTGGGTGAAGTGTGTCAGTGAGTGTGGTGCAATGTGTTTGGGTGAAGTGTGTCAGTGAGTGTGGTGCAGTGTGTTTGGGTGAAGTGTGTCAGTGAGTGTGGTGCAATGTGTTTGGGTGAAGTGTGTCAGTGAGTGTGGTGCAATGTGTTTGGGTGAAGTGTGTCAGTGAGTGTGGTGCAATGTGTTTGGGTGAAGTGTGTCAGTGAGTGTGGTGCAACGTGTTTGGGTGAAGTGTGTCAGTGAGTGTGGTGCAGTGTGTTTGGGTGAAGTGTGTCAGTGAGTGTGGTGCAATATGTTTGGGTGAAGTGTGTCAGTGAGTGTGGTGCAGTGTGTTTGGGTGAAGTGTGTCAGTGAGTGTGGTGCAGTGTGTTTGGGTGAAGTGTGTCAGTGAGTGTGGTGCAATGTGTTTGGGTGAAGTGTGTCAGTGAGTGTGGTGCAATGTGTTTGGGTGAAGTGTGTCAGTGAGTGTGGTGCAATGTGTTTGGGTGAAGTGTGTCAGTGAGTGTGGTGCAACGTGTTTGGGTGAAGTGTGTCAGTGAGTGTGGTGCAATGTGTTTGGGTGAAGTGTGTCAGTGAGTGTGGTGCAGTGTGTTTGGGTGAAGTGTGTCAGTGAGTGTGGTGCAATATGTTTGGGTGAAGTGTGTCAGTGAGTGTGGTGCAGTGTGTTTGGGTGAAGTGTGTCAGTGAGTGTTGTGCAACTTGTTTGGGTGAAGTGTGTCAGTGAGTGTGGTGCAATGTGTTTGGGTGAAGTGTGTCAGTGAGTGAGGTGCAATGTGTTTGGGTGAAGTGTGTCAGTGAGTGTGGTGCAATGTGTTTGGGTGAAGTGTGTCAGTGAGTGTGGTGCAATGTGTTTGGGTGATGTGTGTCAGTGAGTGTGGTGCAATGTGTTTGGGTGATGTGTGTCAGTGAGTGTGATGCAATGTGTTTGGGTGAAGTATGTCAGTGAGTGTGGTGCAATGCGTTTGGGTGAAGTGTGTCAGTGAGTGTGATGCAATGTGTTTGGGTGAAGTGTGTCAGTGAGTGTGGTGTAATGTGTTTGGGTGAAGTGTGTCAGTGAGAGTGGTGTAATGTGTTTGGGTGAAGTGTGTCAGTGAGTGTGGTGCAATGTGTTTGGGTGATGTGTGTCAGTGAGTGTGGTGCAATGTGTTTGGGTGATGTGTGTCAGTGAGTGTGATGCAATGTGTTTGGGTGAAGTGTGTCAGTGAGTGTGGTGCAATGCGTTTGGGTGAAGTGTGTCAGTGAGTGTGATGCAATGTGTTTGGGTGAAGTGTGTCAGTGAGTGTGGTGCAATGTGTTTGGGTGAAGTGTGTCAGTGAGTGTGGTGCAATGTGTTTGGGTGAAGTGTGTCAGTGAGAGTGGTGTAATGTGTTTGGGTGAAGTGTGTCAGTGAGTGTGGTGCAATGTGTTTGGGTGATGTGTGTCAGTGAGTGTGGTGCAATGTGTTTGGGTGATGTGTGTCAGTGAGTGTGATGCAATGTGTTTGGGTGAAGTGTGTCAGTGAGTGTGGTGCAATGTGTTTGGGTGAAGTGTGTCAGTGAGTGTGGTGCAATGTGTTTGGGTGAAGTGTGTCAGTGAGTGTGGTGCAATGTGTTTAGGTGAAGTGTGTCAGTGAGTGTGGTGCAGTGTGTTTGGGTGAAGTGTGTCTGTGAGTGTGAAGCAATGTGTTTGGGTGAAGTGTGTCAGTGAGTGTGCTGCAATATGTTTGGGTGAAGTGTGTCAGTGAGTGTGGTGCAGTGTGTTTGGGTGAAGTTTGTCAGTTAGTGTGGTGCAATGTGTTTGGGTGAAGTGTGTCAGTGATTGTGGTGCAATGTGTTTGGGTGAAGTGTGTCAGTGAGTGTGGTGCAATGTGTTTGGGTGAAGTGTGTCAGTGAGTGTGGTGCAATGTGTTTGGGTGAAGTGTGTCAGTGAGTGTGGTGCAGTGTGTTTGGGTGAAGTGTGTCAGTGAGTGTGGTGCAATGTGTTTGGGTGAAGTGTGTCAGTGAGTGTGGTGCAGTGTGTTTGGGTGAAGTGTGTCAGTGAGTGTGGTGCAATGTGTTTGGGTGAAGTGTGTCAGTGATTGTGGTGCAATGTGTTTGGGTGAAGTGTGTCAGTGAGTGTGGTGCAATGTGTTTGGGTGAAGTGTGTCAGTGATTGTGGTGCAATGTGTTTGGGTGAAGCGTGTCAGTGAGTGTGGTGCAATATGTTTGGGTGAAGTGTGTCAGTGAGTGTGGTGCAGTGTGTTTGGGTGAAGTGTGTCAGTGAGTGTGGTGCAGTGTGTTTGGGTGAAGTGTGTCAGTGAGTGTGGTGCAATGTGTTTGGGTGAAGTGTGTCAGTGAGTGTGGTGCAATGTGTTTATGTGAAGTGTGTCAGTGAGTGTGGTGCAATGTGTTTGGGTGAAGTGTGTCAGTGAGTGTGGTGCAATATGTTTGGGTGAAGTGTGTCAGTGAGTGTGGTGCAATGTGTTTGGGTGAAGTGTGTCAGTGAGTGTGGTGCAGTGTGTTTGGGTGAAGTGTGTCAGTGAGTGCGGTGCAATATGTTTGGGTGAAGTGTGTCAGTGAGTGTGGTGCAGTGTGTTTGGGTGAAGTGTGTCAGTGAGTGTGGTGCAACGTGTTTGGGTGAAGTGTGTCAGTGAGTGTGGTGCAATGTGTTTGGGTGAAGTGTGTCAGTGAGTGAGGTGCAATGTGTTTGGGTGAAGTGTGTCAGTGAGTGTGGTGCAATGTGTTTGGGTGAAGTGTGTCAGTGAGTGTGGTGCAATGTGTTTGGGTGAAGTGTGTCAGTGAGTGTGGTGCAATGTGTTTGGGTGAAGTGTGTCTGTGAGTGTGGTGCAATGTGTTTGGGTGAAGTTTGTCAGCGAGTGTGGTGCAATTTTTTTGGGTGAAGTATGTCAGTGAGTGTGGTGCAGTGTGCTTGGGTGAAGTGTGTCAGTGAGTGTGGTGCAATGTGTTTGGGTGAAGTGTGTCAGTGAGTGTGGTGTAATGTATTTGGGTGAAGTGTGTCACTGAGTGTGGTGCAATGTGTTTGGGTGAAGTGTGTCAGTGAGTGTGGTGCAATGTGTTTGGGTGAAGTGTGTCAGCGAGTGAGGTGCAATGTGTTTGGGTGAAGTGTGTCAGTGAGTGTGGTGCAATGTGTTTGGGTGAAGCGTGTCAGTGAGTGTGGTGCAATGTGTTTGGGTGAAGTGTGTCAGTGAGTGTGGTGCAATGTGTTTGGGTGAAGTGTGTCAGTGAGAATGGTGCAATGTGTTTGTGTGATGTGTGTCAGTGAGTGTGGTGCAATGTGTTTGGGTGAAGTGTGTCAGTGAGTGTGGTGCAGTGTTTTTGGGTGAAGTGTGTCAGTGAGTGTGGTGCAATGTGTTTTGGTGATGCGTGTGTCAGTGAGTGTGCTGCAATGTGTTTGGGGGAAGTGTGTCAGTGAGTGTGGTGCAATGTGTTTGGTAGAAGTGTGTCAGTGAGTGTCGTGCAATGTGTTTGGGTGAAGTATGTCAGTGAGTGTGAAGCAATGTTTATGGGTGAAGTGTGTCAGTGAGTGTGGTGCCGTGTGTTTGGGTGAAGTGTGTCAGTGAGTGTGGTGCAATGTGTTTGGGTGAAGTGTGTCAGTGAGTGTGGTGCAATATGTTTGGGTGAAGCGTGTCAGTGAGTGTGGTGCCATGTGTTTGGGTGAAGTGTGTCAGTGAGTGTGGTGCAATGTGTTTGGGTGAAGTGTGTCAGTGAGTGTGGTGCAATGTGTTTGGGTGAAGTGTGTCAGTGAGTGTGGTGCAATGTGTTTAGGTGAAGTGTGTCAGTGAGTGTGGTGCAGTGTGTTTGGGTGAAGTGTGTCTGTGAGTGTGAAGCAATGTCTTTGGGTGAAGTGTGTCAGTGAGTGTGCTGCAATGTGTTTGGGTGAAGTGTGTCAGTGAGTGTGGTGCAGTGTGTTTGGGTGAAGTTTGTCAGTTAGTGTGGTGCAATGTGTTTGGGTGAAGTGTGTCAGTGATTGTGGTGCAATGTGTTTGGGTGAAGTGTGTCAGTGAGTGTGGTGCAATGTGTTTGGGTGAAGTGTGTCAGTGAGTGTGGTGCAATGTGTTTGGGTGAAGTGTGTCAGTGATTGTGGTGCAATGTGTTTGGGTGAAGCGTGTCAGTGAGTGTGGTGCAATGTGTTTGGGTGAAGTGTGTCAGTGAGTGTGGTGCAATGTGTTTGGGTGAAGTGTGTCAGTGAGTGTGGTGCAGTGTGTTTGGGTGAAGTGTGTCAGTGAGTGTGGTGCAATGTGTTTGGGTGAAGTGTGTCAGTGAGTGTGGTGCAGTGTGTTTGGGTGAAGTGTGTCAGTGAGTGTGGTGCAATGTGTTTGGGTGAAGTGTGTCAGTGATTGTGGTGCAATGTGTTTGGGTGAAGTGTGTCAGTGAGTGTGGTGCAATGTGTTTGGGTGAAGTGTGTCAGTGATTGTGGTGCAATGTGTTTGGGTGAAGCGTGTCAGTGAGTGTGGTGCAATGTGTTTGGGTGAAGTGTGTCAGTGAGTGTGGTGCAATGTGTTTGGGTGAAGTGTGTCAGTGAGTGTGGTGCAATGTGTTTGGGTGAAGTGTGTCAGTGAGTGTGGTGCAATGTGTTTGGGTGAAGTGTGTCAGTGAGTGTGGTGCAATGTGTTTGGGTGAAGTGTGTCAGTGAGTGTGGTGCAATGTGTTTGGGTGAAGTGTGTCAGTGAGTGTGGTGCAATGTGTTTGGGTGAAGTGTGTCAGTGAGTGTGGTGCAACGTGTTTGGGTGAAGTGTGTCAGTGAGTGTGGTGCAGTGTGTTTGGGTGAAGTGTGTCAGTGAGTGTGGTGCAATATGTTTGGGTGAAGTGTGTCAGTGAGTGTGGTGCAGTGTGTTTGGGTGAAGTGTGTCAGTGAGTGTGGTGCAGTGTGTTTGGGTGAAGTGTGTCAGTGAGTGTGGTGCAATGTGTTTGGGTGAAGTGTGTCAGTGAGTGTGGTGCAATGTGTTTGGGTGAAGTGTGTCAGTGAGTGTGGTGCAATGTGTTTGGGTGAAGTGTGTCAGTGAGTGTGGTGCAACGTGTTTGGGTGAAGTGTGTCAGTGAGTGTGGTGCAATGTGTTTGGGTGAAGTGTGTCAGTGAGTGTGGTGCAGTGTGTTTGGGTGAAGTGTGTCAGTGAGTGTGGTGCAATATGTTTGGGTGAAGTGTGTCAGTGAGTGTGGTGCAGTGTGTTTGGGTGAAGTGTGTCAGTGAGTGTTGTGCAACTTGTTTGGGTGAAGTGTGTCAGTGAGTGTGGTGCAATGTGTTTGGGTGAAGTGTGTCAGTGAGTGTGGTGCAATGTGTTTGGGTGAAGTGTGTCAGTGAGTGTGGTGCAATGTGTTTGGGTGAAGTGTGTCAGTGAGTGTGGTGCAATGTGTTTGGGTGATGTGTGTCAGTGAGTGTGGTGCAATGTGTTTGGGTGATGTGTGTCAGTGAGTGTGATGCAATGTGTTTGGGTGAAGTGTGTCAGTGAGTGTGGTGCAATGCGTTTGGGTGAAGTGTGTCAGTGAGTGTGATGCAATGTGTTTGGGTGAAGTGTGTCAGTGAGTGTGGTGTAATGTGTTTGGGTGAAGTGTGTCAGTGAGAGTGGTGTAATGTGTTTGGGTGAAGTGTGTCAGTGAGTGTGGTGCAATGTGTTTGGGTGATGTGTGTCAGTGAGTGTGGTGCAATGTGTTTGGGTGATGTGTGTCAGTGAGTGTGATGCAATGTGTTTGGGTGAAGTGTGTCAGTGAGTGTGGTGCAATGCGTTTGGGTGAAGTGTGTCAGTGAGTGTGATGCAATGTGTTTGGGTGAAGTGTGTCAGTGAGTGTGGTGCAATGTGTTTGGGTGAAGTGTGTCAGTGAGTGTGGTGCAATGTGTTTGGGTGAAGTGTGTCAGTGAGAGTGGTGTAATGTGTTTGGGTGAAGTGTGTCAGTGAGTGTGGTGCAATGTGTTTGGGTGATGTGTGTCAGTGAGTGTGGTGCAATGTGTTTGGGTGATGTGTGTCAGTGAGTGTGATGCAATGTGTTTGGGTGAAGTGTGTCAGTGAGTGTGGTGCAATGCGTTTGGGTGAAGTGTGTCAGTGAGTGTGATGCAATGTGTTTGGGTGAA